>NC_058413.1:82540794-82541731 GCF_002201575.2 Neomonachus schauinslandi | reverse complement strand
CACCAGCAACTAGTATCACTCCAAGGCTTATTGCTTATTTCCTGGATCCTCTAATCACCTAAGCAAAAATCCAAAAACAAAACAAAACAAAAAAACAGGAAAGAAATGATTCTTGTTGCGCTTTAACCCTTGACTCTGCCACATGTTCCATTACTTAAGTCTGAGTCTGCCTGAGCATTACCATCACCCATCTGGTGAGTTCAAAATAAAGGTACACAGTAAAAAGCACAGAGATGCTGCTGTCAGAAGGGTCCCCAACCAGGAGAGCTCAGCTGGTATGGCAAGCAGCTCCTGGAGACAGCCCCGGAGGAAGCCCTGGGACAAAAGCACCAAAAAGGACCTCTGTGCTGATAAAAGTCTTCCACCAAATTTATTTAATTGAGTAATTCAGAGAAAACTGCATTTTCTGATATTTCCAAGGCATTAGGCTGGTGTGGAACCATATCCTTTTACATTCAAAGCTTTCCAGGAAATGCCCTGAAAAAGTTTATTTTGAGTCGGCTTTGTCCTTGACACTTGAATGAATGTCAGTGGTGAGGCGGCTTCTGTCCTTGTCACAGGGCAGGTGAGGGACACATTCCTCACCACACCGGTTTCCCATATCATTTGATTATTTTCTTGTCCTTAACACTATATACTTTTTATGCCTTCCTAATGTGTACTGAAACTCACTGAATGACACACTTCATTTGTATAACTTGATCAATCATGTGGTTAATTTACTCAATACAGACAATCTACTTGAAAAGAGAATTTGGACTATTTCCTTTATTATCTCCTCTCCCCTTCCTCCTCACTGCTCTTCCTCCTCTTCCTTCCTCTTCCTTCCTTCCTTTCTTTCTCTTTCTTTGTTTTTTCTTTCTCTTTCTTTCTTCTTTCTTTCTTTCTTTCTTTCTTTCTTTCTTTCTTTCTTTCTTTCTTTCTTTCTTTCTTTCTT
>NC_058413.1:82422034-82540784 GCF_002201575.2 Neomonachus schauinslandi | reverse complement strand
CTTTCTTTCTTTCTTTCTTTCTTTCTTTCTTTCTTTCTTTCTTTCTTCTTTCTTTCCTTTTCTTTCTTCTTCTTATCAGAAATCCACTTGTTAACATTTACCAAGACAACAGTGGTCAGAGAAGTAAGGATACTTTTGACAGTTCTTAGTATAAAATCCTTGGAATTAATTCCAGCCATGGGTAAAATCCTCTTTAGATAGCCTCTGCTGTTCCTTTCTTTCTTCAGGTCTCTAGGACACTAGTTGATTCTTTTCCATTAGATCTTTATTCATTACAAGACTATGTATTATGTTAGTTGAATCTTAGTTTGTTTTCATGTTTGTTTTTTCCTCTGTGTACTTCTACTTCTTTAGAATTTTCAGTATTTTCTTTCTGGCTTCATTGGTGTTAACTTCTCCTAATTTAGATACATTCTGCAAATGTCATTAACATGCTATTTACTCCCTCATTAACACTGAAACATTATCATTTATCATTATCTTTGGCAATGATCATGGGATTAAGGGTGTAGGAGCCTTAAAAAGTTTTGGTTCTAATCAGCAAATTGAAAAAGGATGAATCAAGGCAGGCCAAGAATTGTTCAGAGGCATACCAAGAGCTCGGCAATTAGATTTATAAAGTAATTGAATACAGCGTTCAAGTTGAAATTCAAGATTCCCCAATATGGTATTAGTTGAAAACCGGAAGAACTTAGGGAGATTTCACACCAGCAGAAAACTGGTATGTCCTGGTAGTCAAAATGAATTTCTATTTTTGAGTGTCCCATGAGCCTTTAAGCAAAATAGTCAAAAGGATCACAGTGGCTGATAATTGGTCAGGAAAAGGGGCCTTTGAACCAGGTGAGTGCATGAGTGGGAAAAAAGTGGCATGAATCTAGAATCCAACTAAAGTAGGAGAGAATATGATGTCTGCGTTTTGTCTTAAGATCATGCCTGATTATCTCAGGGCAAGCATACTTTTGGGTCAATCTATCAGTGTTATGCAAATGTTCTCCAATTCAACTCTATTCTCTGATGAAAGACAAATAGTTGGGAAAACATATAATGATAATCCCTAGTCCCAAGGTAAAAAGCAATGTGCTCCAAGACACAAGGGCCAAGTCCCACTGCACAAGGTCGGCCCACATTGTTGAGCATGTGTGAAGAAACATCATTTACAGAATGTGGCTAGCCCAAGGGCATAAACTTCAATGAATATATAAAGGAAAAGATCACAAGCATCAAGGTGGAGAATAAAATGCCTCCTGGGGACCATAAGAGGGAAAAGTGAAGACTTGATTGTGTCTGTTTCCCACCAGTTGTTCTTTTTGGGGCTTAGAGATGAAATTAAATTATCGTTTTTAGAGTTATCTACACACTTTGATTGTTTTTTTCTCCTCAGTCTTTGCACAAACTGTTTCAAACTATAGAGATGGGATTGTTGGTTCAGCTACTTTATGTTAGATAGAAAGACAATTTGAGAACTGGGAGTTTTAACCTCAATAACCATTGAATGTAAGAGCCCAGTCGTTCACTCTTACTTTATTCCTCTTAGATCTAAATGAACCATTTATTTATTGAAACTTGCCTTCCTTCTTGTAAGGAGTAACTAAGATAAACATCCTAGCAAACAGACCACAGCAGTGACAACAGCCCTTAATGCTCTAGATATCAATTGATTTTGAGTCTTCCACCTGAGTCCCTAGGCACCATGCAGCAGATGTAAGCCATCCTCACTGTAATCTGTCTGAATTGCTGACCCACAGAAACTGGGACAAATAACAATTATTATTATTATTTTCTAACATTGTATTTATTTGAGAGAAAGAGAGCCCAAGCAGGAGGGGCAGAGGGAGATGGAGAAGCAGGCTCCCAGCTGAGCAGGGAGTCAGATGCAGGACTTGATCCCAGGACCCTGAGATCATGACCTGAGCCGAAGGTAGATGCTTAACCGACTGAGCCACCCAGGTGCCCTTATTATTGGTTTAAACCTCAAACTTTGGGTGTAGTTTTTATGCTGTAATAAGTAAGTAACACAACTTTAGCTAACTAAAGATATACTATGTCTGCACCAGGATGGACCAGAGTAAAATTAGGCAGAAAGACATTTTCATAATTGACTAAGAAAAAAAGACAATTATTTCTAATAATATAGTAAGTACACATGAACCTAGAAGCAAAAACCAAAGACAGGACCTTTACAATAATCTATATGTGATTACGTGGTAGTCCCCATGCCTTTACCTTGCATCATCCAAGGAAACCACATTCTGGATTCCATATTAATCATTTCATTGCTTTCTTTTTTATATGTGATTATAAGGTATATGATTTGATATGTTATAATTTGAAACTCACTTTTTTCACTTGGTATTTATTGCTAAAATTCATCCATGTTCTCTACTACATTTGTTTAGATTTTTGTATATTACATTGTGTGACTAAACAATGGTTTGCTTCGCCATTCTCCTGTTGATACACATTTGAGGTGTTTCCAGCTTTTGCCACTGTGAAAAGTGCTATTCTAAACACTTTTAAACATTTCCTGTATTATGCATGTGACTGAATTTTGCTTGGGTATAGACTGAAGGAGTAGAATCACTAGGTCAATTCAACAATGTTTTGTTTTGTTTTAAAGAATTTATTTATTTTAGAGAGAGAGTATGGGCAGGGGGAGGGACAGAGGGAAAGGGAGAGAGGGAATCTCAAGCAGACTCGGTGCTGAGCATGGAGCCCAACTCATGGCTTGATCTCATGACCCTGAGATCATGACCTGAGCTGAAACCAAGAGTCCCACGCTTAACTGACTGAGCCACCCAGGCGCCCCAACAATGTTTTTATAGAAATGTTTTCTATGTCTTAAAAAAATACTTCCCTGTGGTCCAAAACATATTCACCCATATTTTCTACAAAGAGTTTCAAAGTTTTATGTTTTATATATTGAAGTGCTTAATCACTATGAAGTTGATTTTTGTTTTACCATGTGAGGTAGGGATCTAATTTTATATTTGTTCTTATCAATATCGAGTATTTTAATTAAAATTTTAAAAATCTTTTGACACAACATCTCTGTCTTATATCAAAGTTCCATGTATGCGAGGGTCTATTCCTGGACTTTCTATTCAATTCTGTCAATACTATAACCGTCTAAATTATCACACTTTCATAATACATCTTTTCTAAATAAATGATATCGTGTAGGCCAAGTTTTTCATTGTAATTCATCTCTTCAATCATATCTTTTTATCAAACATTCAGATTTCTAGAAAAATCTTATCAAGATCCATTAAATACCCTGCTGACATTTGAATTGAATTGTATTGAATCTCCAGGTGAGTTTGAGAATTGATACTACACAGTATTGCCTTTTTACCCATGGATATGGTGTATTTTTCCAATTATTTAGATTTTCTTTAATATTTCTAAATAGGATTTATAATTTTTTTCATAGAGATCTTGCACTTTTTTGATAGATATATTTGAAGGTACTGGGTATCCTCTGATACTATTGTGAATGATATATTCCTTTTAATTATGTTTTCTGTGTTTTAGCCACTAATGTACAAAAGGGCAACTGACTTTGTGTATTTTATTTTTATATCCAACTACTTTCCCAATTCTCCCCACTTATAATAATTCACCTATTGGTTACTTTGCTTTTTTTCAATGTAAATGATATCACCTGCAATTAATGACACTTTTATTTCCTCATTTCTTTCTTTTTAAAGATTTGTTTATTTATTTTTGAGAGAGGGAGAGGAGAGAGAGAGAGCCAGCGTGAGCAGGGGAAGGAGCAGAGGGACGGGCAGAAGGAGAGAGTCTCAAGCAGATTCTCCACTGATCATGGAACCCAATGCAGCGCTCAATCCCAGGACTCTGAGATCATGAACTGAGCTGAAATCAAGAGTTCAGTGCTCAACGGACTGAGCCACCCAGGCTCCCCATTTCCTCATTTCTAATGTATATACACCTCTAATTCCTTTACCCTTGTTTCATTGTACTGGCAAGGACTGTCAATACAATTTTGAATATATGTGGGAATAGTCAGCTTTTTTATCACATCTGAATTTTAAACTAAATGCTTCTAACATTTTCCATTTACTATCATGTTCGTTCTGGTCTTTTAGTTTGTTTGTTAAATATTTTAGATACTCTTTGTGATGGTTAATTCTATGTGTCAATTTGACTGGGCCAAAAGGTGCCCAGATATTTGATCAAACATTATTCTGTATGTTACTGTGAAGGTATTTTAGATGACATTAACATTTAAATAAGTGGATTTTGGGTAAAGCAGATTGCCCTCTAAATGTGGGAGGGCCTCATCCAATAAGTTGAAGACCTGAATAGAACAAGAAGACCGGCATCCCTTGAGTAAGAAAGAATTCTCCAGCAGGTTGCCATTGGACTCATTTGCAACATCAGCTCTTTTTTGTTCTCCAGACTGCCAGCTCACCCTGCAGATTTTGGACTCTTAAGCCTCCACAATCTCATAAGCCAATTCCTTATAATAAATGTGCTTCTATATATACACATTTTATTGGTACTACTTCTCTGCAGAACTCTTACACTATTTATCAGGTT
Organism: Neomonachus schauinslandi; assembly: GCF_002201575.2. NCBI lineage: Eukaryota > Metazoa > Chordata > Mammalia > Carnivora > Phocidae > Neomonachus > Neomonachus schauinslandi. The sequence continues at coordinate 82,536,224 of NC_058413.1, read as the reverse complement.
TCAGAAGTTCTCATATACTTCTGATTTCCTATTGGTATTTTTTTTTCTTAATTAACAGTGAGTACCAAATTGTATTAAACACTTTAAATGTGTCCACTGAGATGTTCATATGTTTCTTGTCTTTTTGTCTTTTAGTGTCTTTTATCCATCTTTTAATCCAAATGATATTACAGATTTTTTAATAATAAATAATTCTTGGAGAGCCTGGGTGGCTCAGATGATTAAGTGTATGACTCTTGGTTTTGGCTCAGGTCATGATTTCAGGGTCATGAGATTGAGCCCCACATTGGGTTCCATGCTCAGCATGGAGTCTGCTTGAGATTCTCTCTCCTTCTCCTTCTCCCATCCCCTCTGCCCCTCCCCCACTCACCCTCTCTCTCTCTCTCTCTCTCTCTCTCTCTCTCAAATAAATAAATAAAATATTTAAAAATAATAATAATAAATTATTCTTGAATACCTAAGAGAAACACAATGTGATCATAGGATAGTATGATTTTTTTAAAAGTACATCAATTTGATAATATATTGCTTAGCAATTTTGCTTCTATATTAAAGAATAAAATGAATCCATAATTTTTCTTTCTTTCTATTTTTAGGGAAAAAAGTTTTAGTTTTTTAAAAGTATTGTTTTAGTAACAGAGTAATGTTGTCCTTTTAAAATGAGCTGGAGAGTATTTCACTTATTTTATATTTTTGGAAAAGCTTATGTAAAACTGGAATAACTTCTTTTATAAGTTCTCTGTAGAACTTGTCCACACAATTATATAGGTATGCTATTTTCTTCTGAAAAGTTTCTTAACCTCTTCCTCAATTTTTTTTTTTAACTAGTTATAAGTTGTACTAGTTACTGATCACTTTTGAATGGATTTTACTAAGGTGTGTTTTTTTTTTTTTTTTTAGGAATTTGTTTTGTCTAAGTTAAATGTCCAGCATATAATTGTTGATAAGATTCTCTCATCTTTTAAATCTTTATTTTATTTGTAGTTATGTCTTCCTCATTCTTAATAGTATATATTTTTATCTTTTCTCTTTATCTCTGGATTACTTTTGCCAGAAGCTTATCTATTTTAACAGTATTTGTATTTTAAGAATAACTTTTACTCTGTTGGTCTCAATTATAACATATTTTTCTATTCTGTTTATTTCTACACTTATATTTATTATCTCTTTCTCTTTTCTTTAGGCTTATCCTATCACTTTGTAAAATTTCTAAGCAAGGGACACCTTGGTGGCTCAATAGGTTAAGCGCCTGCCTTTGGCTCAGGTGATGATCCCAAGGTCCTGGGATCAAGTCCCACATCAGGTTCCTTGTTCAGCGGGGAGCCTGTTTCTCCCTCTGTCTGCCTTTACCCCTGCTTGTGCTCTCTCTCTCCACCCCGAACAAATAAATAAAATCTTAAAAATAAATAACTAAAAAATAAATAAAATTTCTAAGCTAAAAACTTTGCTCATTATTTCTGAAGATTTCTTCCTTTCTAATATATATATTTCAGATAATATATTTTTTGAAGCATCACTTGTGCTTATTCTTTTTTTTAATTTTTTGTTATGTTAATCACCATACGTTACATCATTAGTTTTTGATATAGTGTTCCATGATCCATTGTTTGTGCATAACACCCAGTGCTCCATGCAAACGTGCCCTGTTTAATACCAATCACCAGGCCAACCCATCCTCTCACACCCCTCCCCTCTAGAACCCTCAGTTTGTTTTTCAGAGTCCATCGTCTCTCATGGTTCATCCTCCCTCCAATTTCCCCCCCTTCATTCTTCCCCTCCTGCTTTTTTTTTTTCTTAACATATATTGCATTATTTGTTTCAGAGGTACAGATCTGAGATTCAACAGTCTTGCACAATTCACGACGCTCACCATAGCACATACCCTTCCCAGTGTCTATCACTCAGCCACCCCATCCCTCCCACCCCACTCCCACTCCAGCAACCCTCAGTTTGTTTCCTGAGATTAAGAATTCCTCATATCACTGAGGTCATATGATACATGTCTTTCTCTGATTGACTTATTTCATTCAGCATAACACACTCCAATTCCATCCACGTCGTTGCAAATGGCAAGATCTCATTCCTTTTGATGGCTGCATAATATTCCATTGTATATATATACCACTTCTTCTTTATCCATTCATCTGTCGATGGACATCTTGGCTCTTTCCACAGTTTGGCTATTGGGGACATTGGTGCTATAAACATCGGGGTGCACGTAACCCTTCAGATCCTTACATTTGTATCTTTGGGGTAAATACCCAGTAGTGCAATTGCTGGGTCATACAGTAGCTCTATTTTCAACTTTTTGAGGAACCTCCATACTGTTTTCCGGAGTGGCTGCACCAGCTTGCATTCCCACCAACAGTGTAAGGGTTCCCCTTTCTCTGCATCTCTGCCAACATCTATTGTTTCCTGACTTGTTAATTTTAGCCATTCTGACTGGTGTGAGGTGGTATCTCATTCAGGTTTTGATTTGGATTTCCCTGATGCCGAGTGACGTTGAGCACTTTTTCATGTGTCTGTTGGCCATTTGGATGTCTTCTTTGGAAAAATGTCTGTTCATGTCTTCTGCCCATTTCTTGAGTGGATCATTTGTTCTTTGGATGTTGAGTTTGATAAGTTCTTTATAGGTTTTGGATACTAGCCCTTTATCTGATATATCATTGGCAAAATTCTTCTCCCATTCTGTCGGTTGTCTCTTGGTTTTGTTGACTGTTTCTTTTGCCGTGCAAAAGCTTTTTATCTTGGTGAGGTCCCAATACTTCATTTTTGCCCTTGCTTCCCTTGCCTTTGGTGATGAGTCTAGGAAGAAGTTGCTGTGGCTGAGGTCGAAGAGGTTGCTGCCTGTGTTCTCCTTTAGGATTTGGATGGACTCCTGTCTCACATTGAGGTCTTTCAACCATTTGGAGTCTATTTTTGTGTGTGGTGTAAGGAAATGGACCAGTTTCATTCTTCTGCATATGGCTGTCCAATTTTCCCAACACCATTTGTTGAAGAGACTGTCTTTTTTCCATTGAACATTCTTTCCTCCTTTGTCAAAGATTAGTTGACCATAGATTTGAGGGTCCATTTCTGGGCTCTCTATTCTGTTCCATTGATCTATATGTCTGTTTTTGTGCCAGTACCATACTGTCTTGATGATGACAGCTTTGTAATAGAGCTTGAAGTCCAGAATTGTGATGCCGCCAGCTTTGCTTTTCTTTTTCAACATTCCTCTGGCTATTCGGGGTCTTTTCTGGTTCCATACAATTTTACGATTATTTGTTCCATTTCTTTGAAAAAAGTGGATGGTATTTTGATGGAGATTGCATTGAATGTGTAGATTGCTCTAGGTAGCATTGACATCTCCACAATATTTGTTCTTCCAATCCATGAGCATGGCACGTTTTTCCATTTCTCTGTGTCTTCCTCAATTTGTTTCATGAGTATTTTATAGTTTTCTGAGTACAGATTCTTTGCCTCTTTGGTTAGATTTATTCCTAGGTATCTTATGGTTTTGGGTGCAATTGTAAATGGGATTGACTCCTTAATTTCTCTTTCTTCTGTCTTGTTGTTGGTGTATAGGAATGCCACTGATATCTGTGCATTGATTTTATATCCTGCCACTTGACTGAATTCCTGTGTGAGTTCTAGCAGTTTTGGAGTGGATTCTTTTGGGTTTTCCACATAAAGTATCATATCATCTGCAAAGAGTGAGAGTTTGACTTCTTCTTTGCCGATTTGGATGCCTTTTATATCTTTTTGTTGTCTGATTGGGTGGCTAGGACTTCTAATACTATGTTGAATAGCAGTGGTGATAGTGGACATCCCTGCCATATTCCTGACCTTAGGGGAAAAGCTCTCAGTTTTTCCCCATTGAGAATGATATTCACTGTGGGTTTTTCATAGATGCCTTTTATGATATTGAGGTATGTACCCTCTATCCCTATACTCTGAAGAGTTTTGATCAAGAAAGGATGCTGTACTTTGTCAAATGCTTTTTCTGCATCTGTTGAGAAGATCATATGGTTCTTGGTCTTCTTTCTTTATTAAAGTATTGTATCACATTCATTGATTTGTGGATGTTGAACCAACCTTGCAGCCCAGGGATAAATCCCACTTGGTCGTGGTGAAGAATCTTTTAATGTACTGTTGGATCCTATTGGCTAGTATTTTGGTGAGAATTTTTGCATCCATGTTCATCAAGGCTATTGGTCTGTAATTTTCCTTTTTGATGGGGTCTTTGTCTGGTTTGGGGATCAAGGTAATGGTGGCCTCATAAAAGAATTTTGGAAGTTTTCCTTCCATTTCTATTTTTTGGAACAGTTTCAGAAGAATAGGTATTAATTCTTCTTTAAATGTTGGTAGAATTCCCCTGGGAAGCCATCTGGTCGTGGGCTCCTGTTTGTTGCGAGATTTTTGATGACTGCTTCAATTTCCTTAGTGGTTATAGGTCTGTTCAGGTTTTCTATTTCTTCCTGGTTCAGTTTTGGTAGTTGATACATCTCTAGAAATGCATCCATTTCTTCCAGGTTATCTAATTTGCTGGCATAGAGTTGCTCATAATATGTTCTTCTAATTGTTTGTATTTCTTTGGTGTTGGTTGTGATCTCTCCTCTTTCATTCATGATTTTGTTGATTTGGGTCATTTCTCTTTTCTTTTTGATCAGTCTGGCCAGGGGTTTATCAGTCTTGTTAATTCTTTCAAAGAACCAGCTCCTAGTTTCGTTGATCTGTTCTGCTGTTCTTTTGCTTTCTATTTCATCGATTTCTGCTTTGATATTTATTATTTGTCTTCTCCTGCATGGTTTAGGCTTTATTTGCTGTTCTTTCTCCAGCTCCTTTAGGCGTAGGGTTAGGTTGTGTGAGACCTTTCTTGTTTCTTGAGAAAGCCTTCTATTGCTATATACTTTCCTCTTAGGACTGCCTTTGCTGCATCCCAAAGATTTTGAACCATTGTGTTTTCATTTTCATTTGTTTCCATGAATTTTTTAAATTCTTCTTTAATTTCCTGGTTGACCCATTCATTCTTTAGTAGGATGCTCTTTAGCCTCCATGTATTTGAGTTCTTTCCGACTTTCCTCTTGTGACTGAGTTCTAGTTTCAAAGCATTGTGGTCTGAAAATAGGCAGGGAATGACCCCAATCTTTTGGTACCAGTTGAAACCTGATTTATGACCTAGGATGTGATCTATTCTGGAGAATGTTCCATGGGCACTAGAGAAGAATGTGTATTCTGTTGCTTTGGGATGGAATGTTCTGAATAGATCTGTGAAGTCCGTTTGTTCCAGTGTGTCATTTAAAGTCTTTATTTCCTTGTTGATCTTTTGCTTAGACAATCTGTCCATTTCAGTGAGGGGGGTGTTAAAGTTCCCCAGTATTATTGTATTGCTGTCAGTGTGTTTCTTTGCTTTTGTTATTAATTGCCTTATATAATTGGCTGCTCCCATGTCAGGGGCATAGATATTTACAATTGTTAGATCTTCTTGTTGGATAGATTCTTTAAGTAGGATATAGTGTCCTTCCTCATCTCTTATTACAGCCTTTGTTTAAAATGTAATTTGTCTGATATAAGGATTGCCACCCCAGCTTTCTTTTGGTGTCCATTAGCATGGTCAATGGTTTTCCACCCCCTCACTTTCAATCTGGGGGTGTCTTGGGTCTAAAATGAGTCTCTTGCAGACAGCATATCGATGGGTCTTGTTTTTTAACCCAGTCTGATAGCCTGTGTCTTTTGATTGGGGCATTTAGCCCATTTACATTCAGGGTAACTATTGAAAGATAGGAATTTAGTGCCATTGTATTGCCTGTAAGGTGACTGTTACCGTATATTGTCTGTGTTCCTTTCTGGTCTATGTTGCTTTTAGGGTCTGTCTTTGCTTAGAGGACCCCTTTCAAGATTTCTTGTAGGGCTGGTTTTGTGTTTGCAAATTCCTTTAGTTTTTGTTTGTCCTAGAAGCTTTTTATCTCTCCTTCTATTTTCAATGACAGCCTAGCTGGATATAGTATTCTTGGCTGCATATTTTTCTCATTTAGTGCTCTGAATATATCCTTCCAGTCCTTTCTGGCCTGCCAGGTCTCTGTGGATAGGCCTGTTGCCAGTCTAATGTTTCTACCATTGTAAGTTACAGATCTCTTCTCCTGAGCGCTTTCAGGATTTGCTCTTTGTCTCTGAGACTGGTAAGTTCTACTATTAGATGTCGGGGTGTTGACCTATATTTATTGATTTTGAGAGGGGATCTCTATGCTTCCTGGATTTTGATGCCTGTTTCCTTCCCCAAATCAGGGAAGTTCTCTGCTATAATTTGCTCCAATATACCTTCTGCCCCTCTCTCTCTTTCTTCTTCTTCTGGGATCCCAATTATTCTAATGTTGTTTCATCTTATGGTATCGCTTATCTCTCGAATTCTGCCCTCGTGATCCAGTAGTTGTTTATCTCTCTTTTTCTCAGCTTTTTTATTTTCCATCATTTGGTCTTCTATATCACTGATTCTCTCTTCTGCCTCATTTATCCTAGCAGTTAGCACCCCATTTTTTATTGCACCTCATTAATATCCTTTTTTATTTCGACTTGGTTAGATTTTAGTTCTTTTACTTCTCCAGAAAGGGTTTCTCTAATAACTTCCATGCGTTTTTCAAGCCCAGCTAGTATCTTTAAAGTGATGATTCTGAACTCTAGATCTGACATCGTACTAATGTCCATATTGAGTAGGTCCCTGGCAGTCGGTACTACGTCTTGTTCTTTTTGTTGAGGTGATTTTTTCCATCTTGTCATTTTGTCCAGAGGAGAATAGATGAATGATAGAACAAAATGCTAACAGGGTAACAACGTCCCCAGAGAATATACTCTAAACAAATCAGAAAAGACCTGAAGCTGGGGGAAAAGAAAGGGAAAGAAAGAAAAAAGAAAAAGAAAAAAATAAAAACAAAGAAAAACAGAACAAACCCAAAAACCCCAGAATATGATCAAATATGATCAGGCTGCTGCATAGATCAGTGCCACACACTAGATTTTGGGTGTATTTTCATCTGTTAGAAAAAAATGCCTCCCAAAATTTTAAAGAAAGAAAAACTTATATATGTACAAAAATAAGGGTTGATATGATGAAGGGATGGAATATGACTGTAAAGATGGAAATTATAAAAAATTTTATAAAAGGAATTGATAAGAAGTTGTTTGAAAAAAGAAAGAAGAGAATTTAAAAAAAAAAAGAAAAAAAAGGGAGAGAATGTGATCAGGCAGAAGAGTAGAACAAAACCATACACTAGAGATTTAGGGTATATTTTGATCTATTAGAAGAAGCTATCTCAAAATTTTAAAGAGAGAACAACTTATATATATATGCCAAAAATAAGGATAACTACTATGAAAGGATAGAATATGACTCTAGAAATGAAAAATAAAAATGTGTTTTTAAAAGGGATTGATAAGATGTTGTTTGAAAAAGGTAAAAAGAAAAATTAAAAAAAAAAAGTTAAAAAAAATTAACTTTGAAAGACTAAAGAATCACTGTAAAAAAAGCCATGGATTCTCTGTGCATTATTCCCCTAGTGCTGGAGTTCTGCCGTTCTCATTGATCCTTAAACTTGGTCTTGGCTGGCTGTTCTTTCTGATTTTCTGGGTGAGGGGCCTGTTGCCGTGGTTCCCAAATATCTTTGCTGGAGGTGGAATTGCCCGGCCCTTGCCCAGTCCTGGCTAAGTAATCTGCTCCGGTTTGCTCTCAGGAGCTTTTGTTCCCTGCAAGCTTTCGGTACAGCTTTGGAGGCTGAGAGTGAAAATGGCAGCCTCCCAATCTCTCCCCCGGAGGAACCAAGAACTCGGGGCCCCACTCCTCAGTGCACCCCCAGAGAAAAGTAGTCAATCACTCCCGTCTCCCTGGTCTCCGGCCACACTCCGTGCTCCCACGGCCTGTGACCAAGCATTTCTATCTCTGGCACCTGACTCGGTGTGGAGTCTCCAAACCCAGCAGATCCCTGTTGTGTGCTCCCACACCTCTCCTCCCGGGGGAGGAAGGGGAGTCTCCCCGGATCTGCCACTTGTTGGGCCCCTGCTGAAGGAGCAGTGGCCTGACTGTGCCACAGATCACAGTATATGGCAACCGCGAGCTGAGAGCCCGGGCCTCGGCTCTGTCTCTGCAGCCAGCTTCCCCGCTCCGATACCTGGGAGCTCTGCCGCACTCAGGCACTCCCAGTCTTTCTGTGACCCCGCGGGTCCTGAGACCACACTGTCCCACGAGGGTTCCACCCCCCGCTTAGCCACTGGAGCGACGTCCCTCAGCAGAGCCAACTTTAAAAGTTCTGATTTTGTGCTCCGCTGTTCTATCACTTGCCAGAAGCGGCCAACGGAGGCCCCCTCCCCCGTCGTCTATCCTCCCAAATGTCGCCTCGGATTCACTTCTCCACACGTCCTACCTTCCAGAAAGTGGTCGCTTTTCTGTTCAGAGAGTTGTTGCTATTCTTTTCTTTGATCTCCTGTTGAGTTTGTAGGTGTTCAGAATGGTTTGATCCCTATCCAGCTGAATTCCTGAGAGGAGATGAAATCCAGGTCTCCTACTCCTCCGCCATCTTGCTCACTTGTGCTTATTCTACAAGTTTTGCTATGGAGCACTTTTATTACTCAGTTTTATGTATTATTTAATTTTTTCATGATTCATTATCTGTGACATATTTATCAATATTTTTTAATTTCTGCATGTATGGGGATTTTTAAATTTATCTTTTTGTTATTAACTTCTAAATTAATGATGTTGTAGTGAAAGATCATGGTCTGTATTATTATTATTAAGATTTGTTATTGAGATTGTTGTTACTGAGATTTGTTCAGGTTTTTTTTTATGACCAAATATATATGTTCATTTTTTTAATAATTTCATTCATTCTTGAGAAAAATTTGTCCTTTCTATGTGCTGGGTGTAGAACTCTATATGAGATTACTAGATCAGTCTTCTTATTTATATTGCTTTCTTTTCTTTAACTTGGATGTTTGAGCTGTCAATTATCAAGAGATATGTATTGATATCTCTCAATATGGTAGTGGATTTTCTTTGTAGTTCTATCAGTTTTTTTCTGCATGTATTCTGTGCTTAAAACTATTGTTTTGCCTGAGTAAATTGATCACGTATCATTACGTAATGTTCTATTCCATCTCTACTACTGATTTTTTTTTATCTTAAACTCAATTTCACCTGAAAATAATATAGGCATGCCAATTTTATTTGGTTAGCATTTGCCAAATTTGTCTGTTTTTCATCTTTTTACTTTTAACTTTTTCATGTCTTTATGTTTTGAGTGTATCTCTTGGAAAGAATCTATTTTATATGCATATTTGCAATCCAATTAATCAATGTTTATGTTCAAATATGAAATTAGTCCATTTATATTTATTGTAATTCTTGATTTTGTTTCTGTCATGTTAATTTGTTTTCTTTTTTTTTTTATATTCCTATTTCTTATTCTTACTTCTGTTTACTTTGAGACCTATAAGGCTAGACCTGATAAGATTAGAACTTTTGTTTCCCATTTCTCCAACTCCTATCATGTTGACATTATCTATATCAGTAAAATGTAATTAAAATATAATTTAGGCTATAAATGCAAGTCTTATGTAAAATTTTAAATTTTCTAGTGGACTCATAAAAGAAAGTAAAAAAAAAGATGAATTAATTTTAATTACATAATTGTATTTAGCCCAATATATTCAAAATATCATTTCAAATGACAATTAATATAAAAATACTGAGATATTTTTCATTCTTTTTTCATAATAAGTTTTTGAAATCTTGTGTATATTTAAATTGACAGTAATTTTAATTCAGAGTGGCTACATTTCACATAGCTAGTGACTATCATATTAGTACAAACTTAGACTTTTAATTCCTTTTTTATTCCACTTACTCTTTCAAATATAATTAAAAATCTTAACAAAGTATTTGATCATCTTTATTTTATATAGGTCCTGTGACAACTTCTAGAGTTGTCTTGCCTTTATTTGAATAGTTTATAAAATCTATTTTAATCCAATTGTGAAATTCTGACAAATTTTCAGAGATTTTATATTTGTAAGAATATTTTTATCATATCTTTATATTTCAGTGAAAAGTTGATTATATAGATGCTTCTAGGTTTTAGTCTTGTCTTTTGTATCCAGTATTGTTGTTGAAGAATATGTTGTTAATCTGAGTTTTATTATTTTTTCTCTGTAAGCTTTCTGTAAGAATTTTCTCTCACTTTCATGTTCTTAAATTTCATTATGTTTCTATTCCATTCCTTCTCTACTTTGACATTCCCTGAATGCTTTCCATCTATAATATTCTATTTTAATTTTTAAAAATCCATTATTTCAAATATTTTCTTATCTCCATTTAAAAAATTCAGTTTTTCTGGTATCTGTATTTTCCAAACATTACTTTCACTATCTGTATCCTTCATATTTCTTAGCTATTCTTTTATATATTCCATTATTTGTCTTTCCTTTTTCCATATTGAAGATCTGCTTAATATGGTCTCCAAAGACTTAATTGGCTCCTCAGCTATTTATTCATCTACTATTTGTTTTTAAAATATGACTATTATATTGTTCATACTTAATATTCTTCTTTGTTCTTTTTATGTTTCTTGTTCAGAGTTCAAATTGCTAATCTCTTATCCTTTTGTTTGTTTTTTAAACTAATTTTAAGGTTTTGGTTTAGCTGCTCTAATATTTTTGCCTCTGATGGAATCTATAATCTGGTATCTATCTATCTATCTATCTATCTATCTATCTATCTATCTATCTATCTATTTATCATCTATCTTCTATCTATCTATCTATATCTATATAGATAGATAGTCATGTTTGTCAAATATCTTTAAGCACATTTTCCTCTGGGAGTTTATTACACTCCCAGGAAAATCTCACTATAAAGACCATATTTTAGCCTTCAACCTCAAAGGCTCTGGGGACAAGAGGAGGTAGAGACTATGAGAGCTATTCACCATAGGGCAAGACAACTCTTGAGTTAGAATTGCACCTTTGGCCCTAGAAAGAAGCAGCATTAAAGGTAGATACTGCTTAGATTATAATTCCTACCCTTGGGGTGGGACTGGACATTATTGTAGCTCCCTACAAGTAAAGTCTTCAATTCTTCACTGATTTTACATCTGAAGAACCCTGTAAGAAGGATCTGAGTTGCTACAAGTGTGTTGTGAGAATCACTGTCAGGCACAAAGATATGGCGTAAGAGGACTAAACAGAATTCTGTAATGCTTTTTCTATTTTCTTCTTCCAGGGCCATACTAGGTTGCAGTTTTCCCAGACCAAAGACACTACATATACAAACACTGCATCAAATCTTTGCCCCATCTATTTATCATTGTCTGGGGACTGATCTTGGGAGAGGAAGCCTGAAAGCATGTTAGTTTAGGGTCTTGTTAGGAACCACTAATTTGCTTTTAAAAATTATAATGTCACCAGCAACGTCAAATATAAACAAACACTTCCGAGGTCTTTTCACATTTCCAGTACATATAATATTTTGAGAATAACAAAATATAATGGAATGTTTATTTTTTTTTTGTATTACAAAATTTAAAAAAATCTATTTTTGAATCAGAAAGTATCCTCAAGCCCAACTAATTCTATTTCCAATTCAATACAAAATAAATTAGAGGCCTAAAAAGTGAAGATCATGTGAATGGCTGGTGGCAGAGTTGGGATTATAACAAAGCGATTTGACAGCTTGTCATATAATGAGAGAATGTGTACAAAATACCTTTCCTTTTACTTTCTTCTTTATTGCTCCATCCAAAGATACTTTATTCTTCTTTTTCCATCCTTTAGATTTCAAGTTATACTCTCAAATGTGTACTCCAGAATTGAGAAAGAGGTTTATATTTGCCTTTCATAATCTTATAAAGATTCTTCTCTCAGCATTTATTTTTTCATTCTGAAAAATTATATCTTTTTCTTCAGTACCCCCAATCATCCCCTTGATCATTTTAATTGCTTCATTCTAGTGTTTTCTACCTTATTATTTCTTTTCTCCATTTCAGCATTAGGTAGGAAAAATACACTTCTGATGGACTTCAAGCTAACATTCAGCATCTGCTGGCCATTTAGGCTGTAGCTGCATATAAATGATAGTGGATCATAACTCCAAGACTCTTTCCCTATGTGGCAACTGACCCAGAGAATCAGCTTACCTTGTACTTGAAGGTAAATCATTTAAATTCTCTGGATTCTATTACCCTCCTGGCAACAAGGGGTCATAGAAGTTCCCAAAGTAGAGAAAAGAATTACTAATGAGAAATCCTCAAGGTATTTCAATTCCTTTAAAAAAGCAAATTTGATAAGGGTGATAAGGGATGGGGAAACAAGGAGGAATAAGCACATTTGCTGAGTAGTTCATGTAATTTTTAATGTTTTTTGTAGCTGAAGAGCACTGATTGATAGTGTTTCTGAGAGCAAGATCATATCCTATAATATGTTAATCTGTATTAACACAGGTAACAATCCCTTGTCCAGAACCATTTTGAACCCCCTATTGACTCTCCCTTTCACTTAGTGTTTTTCACTTAGACTTTCCTGTCTCTACTGCATCATTTACTCTATGAACAGAGACAAACTCTTTTTCTCTTTGGAAGGAACTTAAACCACCCCTTCAACCACTTTATTTTTATTTTATTCTTATTTTTATTATCAAATAGTGTCTATTTTCTGATAAAACAATGTTTACGTTAAATATTTATAGAAAATACAAAAAAGTACAAGGAAGAAGATGAAATCTGTCATCTTGTAACCCTAAGATAGCTGCTGATAAAATGTTGATATATTTCCATTCAGTCATATATATTATAATTTTATTTAGTTTTATACCCTGGTTGCACCTAGTTTGGAGAGGATTTTCCTACATCATTACTGAAAAGCATGATTTGTCCCGGTTATACACGGTGTCCCTTCCTGTGGTTAAATCATCACCTATTTTCTGTCTGCCCATTTAGGATCACTTTGTTTACTTTATATTTTCTGTTCTAAGAGTACGATGATAAACAGCTTTGTTTACATCTTTTATCCATGTTTTTGATGATTCTAAATCACTGCTTCCTAAAATTATTCATTCAAAGATTATTTTAAGGTCTTTTATACATATTGCTAAGTGAATGATAACCTTCATCAAACTTTACTAAACAATACACATATCTGCTATGAAGGCAAAAATATGCTACAAATACTAAAATCTAATAGAAACAATTCATACCATAATATCCCCTGAAAACTGAACTTGTCTACAGGCACATAGCTTACTGTCAACAGAACATGACATTAATATTATGTATTCAGAAAGTAGCTTTATGAACTCTACCTCAGCATGTAATAACTTCATCTACAACTTCTGTACTTACAACAACCCCCTTCTTGATCACTGTGGTCTATTCCTACATTTCCAGAGACCCCTAAACATTGTCATCTGGAGTAAGGGTCTCTACTAGCACCCTAAGACAGTATGTCCCAGACTAGGTCACTTTTTTCCCTCCCTTTTTTCTTTATGCTTTTTATTATGAAAATGTTCTCTACATACAGAGAGGTAAAAAGAATAGTAAAATGAACATTAATATACACTTTTCCTTGATTTAACCATTTTAAACATATTTTCATCTTTTAGTTCATCTATTTTTCCCACAACATTGCATTTTACTTCTTCCCATGCATTTCCTTATAAAATAAAATAAAATCCTTACTCTACATAACTATAACTATTTTCCTCTCAAAATCGTTCTTCCTTTGGCAACATGCCAAGCATTCCCATTAATTTGTTCTGGGAAGTTCGTCACCAATGTGAATTCCTCCCACATGTTTGTTCTTTTGACCCAACCTTCATTTCACAACTGTACACATACATAGGAACTTATTTATTTTCCACATTATAGATCCTGCCTCCCTAATGTATCTGTCCACTTACTGCTTGCTCCACCCCCACTACCAGGACTTAGGACTTCTCAGGGACTGGTGAAGTTGTCTCCCAGGTCAGCCTTCTGTTACACTCTGAGCAGGTGAGAGTTCCTAAAATACAGTGCTAACAGAATATTCCACATCCCTGTAGAAACACTCCAGGAGCAGCTTATTTTATTTTATTTTATTTATTTTTACTAGGCCAGCAGCTCCTGACATTGTCTCTATCAACTGTCCACAAAATTACCTATTAAGATACTAGAAGGAAAAGGAAGGAAAAGAAAACATAACAAATCCCTAAAAGCAGATAGATAGATATCCCATTCACTGTGGGAATGTGAGGCGACTCCCACAGTTGTAGGGTTGAAGAAGTGTACATGCCAAAACAGTGAAGGTGCCACCAATGGACATGAGAGGAAACAGGAAGCCACACTCTCCTCCCTGCTCCAAGGACCCATGGCCCACAACAACTTGGAGACCATGTGAGGCAGCCACAGTGTTCTTATCACAATGTGTGCAGAAAATGCTGTTACCAGAAAGGGAACAAAGAGTGAGGGTAGCAAGATTGCTCCAGGGGGACTTTGTCTCTTAGATGTGTATGCTGTCACTTCAGATGTTGTAGGAAAGGGAAGGGTCCCCAATCAGTAAGAGCTGAAGGTGGTTTTCACATTTCCCAAAAAGCAAAGGCAGAAGGCAGGGTTAGAAATATTACTATCAGTGAAGAAAGAATTCAACATATGAAGGAACTTCACATGGGCTACATAGTGCAGGGAACATAGTATATTTCTAAATAAACCAAATTTTGATGAATGTGTATGCAAAAAAATATAAGAATCAAAGTACTATCACAGGACGTTGTAACATGTTAAGACATAAATAGTCCCTCCCCACATAAAAAATATAGAAAGAATATGATCATATAATTTAAGAGGTTAAAATAAAATAATTTTCTTCACTACAACTAGAAGAGCACCTTATATTGACGTGATCATGGACTATTACAAAACTTAATCTACTGGATTGCAAAAAGCACTAATAAATTCTCAGTAGCAGAAATTACATGGGCCACATTCACTGACCACACTAAAATAAGAAGAGAAGGTAAGAACAATAATTTTAACAAATGAACAAAAACTTAATCAATGGGAAATTAAAAATTACTCTCTCACATAAATCTAAGATCTAAGGCAAAATAAAATTGAAGCAAGTTTTTTGAGACAAGAACTGATGTCAAAACTTATCAAAATATTGGCTTGCACGCTGTGAATTGTGCAAGACTGTTGTATCTCAGATCTGTACCTCTGAAACAAATAATGCAATATATGTGAAGAAGAAGATAGCAGGAGGGGAAGAATGAAGGGGGGATATCGGAGGGGGAGATGAACCATGAGAGACGATGGACTCTGAAAAACAAATTGAGGGTTTTAGAGGGGAGGGGGGTGGGAGGATGGGTTAGCCTGGTGATGGGTATTAAAGAGGGCACGTTCTGCATGGAGCACTGGGTGTTATGCACGAACAATGAATCATGGAACACTACATCTAAAACTAATGATGTAATGTATGGTGATTAACATAACCATAAAAAAATTTAAAAAAAATATTGGCTTGCAGATCTTAAATACTTTACTATTAGGAAAATTTAATTAATAAGGTGAGCCTCTTGAAAAACTAATAAGAAAAGTGGAAAGAAATAAAAATAAGCAGAACTAGAAATGACAGTGGGTAACAACAGATTTAGAAGAAAAAAATTTTTTAAGATTTCTTTATTTATTTGAGTGAGAGAGCAAGGGAGAGGGAGAGAGAAACCTAAGCAGACTCTGGGCTGATCATGGAGCCTGACACGAGGCTCAATCTCACAACCCAGAGATCACAACCCGAGCCAAAACCAAGAGTTGGCCGCTTAACGGACTGCGCCACCCAGGTGCCCCTAGAAAATATATTTTTTCAACTATAAGAAGATGCTATGTACAATTCCACAGTTAGAATTTGAAAATTCAGTTGAAATAGATTATTTACCGGAAAATCAAAAACTATCAAGATTTCCTTTTAAAGCAGTAGAACATTGGAATATAGCAATAACCTTAGGGAAAAAAAAAATCATTAAATTAACCAAAAGGTCTGTGGGGCTTCGAGACCAAATAATTTTGAACAATAAATTCTGTTACATTTTTTAGAAGCAGATACTCTCTATAAAATATTTGTGTGTGCATGTATATACATACATATATATACACATACATATACATATATATATGCACACACACAGACACACACACCCTACTTTCTATCCTAAGTATGGAATAAGACAAACTGTTTTCCAATTTGTTTTATAAAAGTACCATAACACAGACTCCAACAGATCACAAAAGATTGCACTAACAAAAAAATACAGACCAGAGACACTTATGAATATGGATGCAAACCCTCATTTAAATATTAATGAATTAAATTCCATAGTATGTTTTAACAAACCACTTATGACAGCCATTTCTGTGGTTTATTACTGAGAAATCTATTAACCAAATCAATAGGTAATATTAAGCTCAATTGATGTAAACACAAAGTACAAGACAAACTTTTCAACTGTTCCTTACTTTCAAAAGAGCTTTTAGTAAAATAAGAATGTAAAGGTATTTCCTTAACATGATAGAAGATATGCATCTTAAACCAACAGCCACCATCAGACTTAAGAGGGAAGAGGGTGAAGAGGAGAAAACAAACAGGCCGGTTATCACTACAATTATTCAACACCCTTGTGGAAGCCTAGTCAAGGCACTACCACATGAAACAAAATATGGGGAAGAGAAGAGACAGAATTATCATTATGTGTCCTTCAAAAATCCAAGAAAATAATTTGAAAATCTACTGCAACTAATAAGATAGTTGAACTATGTTTTTGGATACAAATTTGAAAAAACATCTATCTGGAAATATCATTTGAAAATCTATAATGGAAAAAAGGTAGCAACAATAGAAATGTATCAAGGGAAAAACATTGACTAAAACAAATGACTTAAGAATACATAAGAACCATAAAAATACAGAATTATAAAACTCTGATCCAAAAAGAAAATATATCTGAATAGAGGAGCACACTGCATTCCTAGAAAGGAAGAATGAATAATGTAAAGATGTTAATTCTTTCCCAATGAATGTGCATGTATGATGAAATTCCAATAAAAAACTCAACTTGATTTTTCTTCTTTTAGAACACGACAAAGTACTTTTAAGGTTAAGCTGGCATGAAAGCTAAGAATAACCAAGAGAATTTTGTAAAAGAGCAATAATAAAGAAGACTTTCCTCACCAGACATGAAATACATTTTACAAAATCATAATGATTAACTCAGATGCTATGGATTCAATAATTGACAGAAAGATCAGTGAAAGAGATGAAGTTTGCTTAGAATTATACTCTAATACATGTAACAATGTGCTAGATGACCAGGGTAATGCAGTGGTAGGAAAGAGGAATGGTGGTGTGGAGAGAGATTGAAATTTTAACAGGATGATGGGGTAGGTCTCACTGAGAAGAGAAATTCAACAAAGATTTGGAGATGAAGGAATGAGGAATGACCCACCCCTATATCTTGGGGGAGACCCTCTAGGAGGGAACAGCAGCTGCAAAGCCTCTGAGCTGAGAGTGAGCCTGCTGTGTTTAAGGAAGAACTAAGAAATCAAGCCATCCCTCCTACTGGAGTTGGTAAGCAGGGAATTAGTAGGAAATGGGGCCAGAGAGGCACAGAGATCATCTGGGATCTGTTAGGCCATTATAAGATCCTAACTTTCACTCCAAATGAGATGGCAAGTCATTGGAAGGTACAGGACAGAAATATGGCATGGCTTGATCTTCATTTTTAAATGATCACTCTGGATGCTTTGTTAATAAGAAACGATTGGCAAGATCAGTTGAAGGTTATTGCAATGATCCAGTCAAGATATGATGAACAAAATAGCAGATACAATCAACAGGATTTACTACAGGAGTGGAAATCAGATATGAAGAGAGAGAGTGGTCAAAGGTGGCTCTAAAGCATCTGGTCTGAGCTCTGGAAAGATGTAGTTTCTATTAGCTGAGTTGGGATGACCTCACAGACAGCAGTTTGGGGAAAGAAGGTCAAGATTTGCATCCAATTAACAATATTAAGAAACCTATTGTATATATACCAGAGTTCAGAGGGGAGGTCCAGGTTATAGGTATAAATTTAGGAATCAAAATATATAGATTTTATTTAAAACCATGCATCTGGGGTGCTTGGGTGGCTCAGTGGGTTAGGCATCTGCCTTTGGCTCAGGTCATGATCCCAGAGTCTTGGGATTGAGCCCTGTGTTGGGCTCCCTGCTCAGCAGGGAGTCTGCTTCTCACTCTCCCTCTGCCCCTCCCCCACCCCCATTCATGCATGCTGTCTCTCTCAAATAAATAAATAAAATCCTAATTTTACAAAAGTATGTATCTGGATGAAATCATGATGAATATGGAAAGAGAAGTCCATGGACTGAGATCTAGGGCCTGTCAACATTAAGCATCAGGATCACAAGAAAGAATGACAAAAGAGACAATGAAGGAATGGTCAGTGAGGTAGGAGGTTGTGGAGGTGAATGTGTTGCCAGAAGAGGCTGTGATCAACAAGGCACATGCCACTGGCAGATCAACTGCACGAAGACTAGAAATTGACAAGTGACTCTCATTGGTGACTCTAATAAGAGGTGTTTGGGTGGAAAGGTGAGATCTAACAGCCAACTACTGTGGGTTTATGGGGGAAAAAAAACAAAGAGAAAATGAAGTCTCTCAGTAGAGACAACTCTTTATAAGAGTTTTGCTTTAAAGAGGAATAGGGAAGTAGGAAATAAAGTGGAGCTACTGGTAGGGTTAAACATTTGGGAAATAGAATTAAAATAGATCTTTGCATTAGTACATACTGTGCAGAATATTCCAGATGTCTTAAAGAATTAAATATAAAATAGTAATACATGAAAGCACTTACAAGACAAGATAGGTGGAATAATAATCTAATGTTGTATGCCTAGTTTGCCAAATTGGTATTAAAAAAAAAAGAGAGAAGCAATTCCTATATTTTCTACATTGTAATTTGATGGGAATACACTATTCATTTTCCTAGTATAAGCTCCCTTTATCCTCACCTACATGTCTTTGCTCATCCCGTTCTTCTACTTAAAGTGTCTTCATACTTGACACATTTCTAAGTTTTGCCTGTACTCAAAGTCCAAGACAAATGCTGCCTCCTCCATGAAGTGTTCCTCAATCTTCCTTGCAGCTCTGATTTTAGACATTTATCTGTCCCTTTCCTTTGGAAATTCATCCTTTTCTGTCCTGTATTGATTATCTAAATATGGCAGACATTGTTCATTTGTGATTACAGAAGTTAGGGCTTTGGCCATTTGCAAAGCCTTCAAAGTTTCATCATTGATATTATACTGTAGTTTTGCTGAAGCCCAAATTTGAATCTAATATTCCAAGGCTAGGGTTAGAAGTCACTCCAATAGCCCCTGAGAACAGCTGGGAAGGCCCTGGGCATCCATCTCTAAGTTAATCTAAGGGGTTTTTTGTTTGTTTGTTTGTTTGTTTTGTTGTTCCAAGTTAATCTATGTTAATCTCCATACACATGCTAATAAGATGGTAAAACTCTGATTCTTTCAAGGGTGGGCGGGGAGACTTCCTAATAAGAAAATTATCTTCTACTGTTGGTAATGAACATGATGAGAAAATGAGGAGATCCAATCAAGCGATGGCTGTAGCCAGAAAATAGTTTTATTTAAAATAAATTTAAGATTTCAGAAGATTCAGATTCTGCAGTTGCTCAGACATGAATGATTCCACCACACGTTCTGTGTGGAAACTGAGAAAAGCAATTCGTGAAACTATTTTAGCAAGCACTCCGGATAGTGCAAAAACTGCTCAAGTGAGAGATGTGTGGTATAAAGTTTATGTTAATGGCAAACTTTATTTTAATGGCTTTATAAATTACTTGAGTCCTTTATTTATAGAATCATTAAGGGTCCAAAGGGGTCGCTTAAATTTTTCAGTTATATTTTATTGCATTTTATATAAGGAATTAATGCTATAGTAAGATTTATGAATATGGGGATTCTAGAAGGTCTTAGGGTGTATCCCTTGCGAATGTCAAGGATTTTATGGATGTTTATTAGGTCCTAGCAGGCATTTAACTCCTCTCCCTCATTTTACCTAACAGTGCTTTCCCCGAAGTAACCATGCATCAGTATTCATTGAAAGAAGGAAGGAAAGAAGAGAAAAAAGGAAGCTGTTCTAATTTTTATGTTGCTTCTCCACATTCTTGCATTTCTCCTGAGGTGAGTTTACTTAAGTAATGTCAGAATAAGTGAGGAATATAGAGTCTTCTTCAGTTTCAATTTGTGGAATTGTAACAAATAAATAACATCCTCATTCATTATTAATAGGCTTTCTAGAGATCAAAAAAGTGGATTCCAATTTCCAGTGAATAATTTTACTAGCAATTATTTGCAGTTTAAATAAAAGAAAAGGCATTTTATGTGGACGACATAAACAGTAGATAATTAAAATTGAGTGATTTTCATAAATAATGAAGATGGGAAATTATCTCTGTCTTTGTTTGCAAAGCTCCATTTCCAATTCATCCCTTGTGAAGAGGATTAACCACTTCCACTCTCCATGGGTGGGGGGGACAGCCATTATGCATACTGCACAGTTTTGTTACAAAAAGGTGTAAGAAGAAGCTAATTTCAGCTGCTTACATTTGAAAACAAAATACTGAACCTGTATAGTTCTTTTAGAAAATTCTAATTAAGATCTATAAATAACATTTTTCAAAATATACATGCACACACATATACACACTCACTTGTACAACCACATACAAACATATATACAAAATACCTAACTGAAAATTGAGTAGCAGATGAATTTTAGAACTGGTGAACCATGAGAGAGTATGGACTCTGAGAAACAAACGGAGGGTTCTAGAGGGGAGGTGGGTGGGAGGATTGGTTAGCCTGGTGATAGGTATTAAAGAGGGCATGTATTGAATGGAGCACTGGGTGTTATACGCAAACAATGAATCATGGAACACTACATCAAAAACTAACGATGTAATGTATGGTGATTAACATAACATAATAAAATAAAAAAAAGAACTGGCAATAAATTGTTCATTTCTTGTAATTAAAAAAAAACTAACCTTCTTGTAGCAAGAACAATAACAAAATGGCCCATTGCTTATATTGTAATTTTCAAAAGAAGAAATAAAGAAGATAAATAAGAAAGAGCTAGGATCAGTTAGTGACATTAAGTGAATGCTAAAAGAAGAAAAGTTTTGGAAATTCCATTTAGTTTTTGACTTGGCACAAAGCAAGATGGAATATAGTGATGCACTGGACTGGGAATTGCATGGCCATCTCTTGTCCTTTGTTCCCTTAGCTCCAAGACTCTTCTTTGGTTAGAATTCCCCTACCCTGAAAGAAGTCTGGATGTGCATTAAAGACAGCATTCCCATATTGAGTGAGTTAACAATTTCACTCAATTCACCTTTCCCTTGGTCTATAAAGCTCACAAATGTGATCTTGAATTCTGTCACGTCATAAGAGTTCCCACACTTGTGTGCATGAGTGCCAGGACAAGATATGTCTGATGGAAGGAATACTTGTGAAGACAAAAGAGCATACAGTTACAGAAGTATGGACATAGGGCCCAGTTCCACCATTTACTAGCTGTGTAACCTTAAAGGAGTTACTAAAATTTTCAGCTCAGTTTAAGTGTAGAGTGAGGGTAATGATAGAACCTAACACACACAGTTCTCCTGAAAAGCAAGTTTAATACTTTATGTGAAATCCCTGGCATGACTAAATGGTCCTAAATCCTTTCCCTTATTATCACCCAGCAGTGTGTTGGGATGCTTTTCTATTTTTGTTCATTAATACATACTCATGGCTTTATTTCTTTTCATCTAAGTCTAATGACTGTTGAAGTTTTTGTCACATCTATTTAATTTATATGATGTTATATTTCTCTGACAGTAAATCAATATTTATATACTGTTAACTGATAATGTTGCTTAATGACCAGGGCCCAAATCATAGTGTGTTATGTATCAGCCAAGCCTAATACTGCCATGAGATAGATATGGGGAATGATACAGTCTGCATTATCTGCCATAGACAAAAGTCATGATCAATAATGTTTGTAGGGGCTGTGATGAGATAAAGAGCAAAAGCCACTTCTTCTACCTTCTTTCTGGACATCCCCTTTTAGCTCCTTCCTGGGAAATCAACAGGTATTGGGGTCCATAGTGTAAATGATTCAATATCACACACACTTGGGAAATTGTGGGTCTAACTACAGAGAAATCCCATGAGAAATAACTAGTGTCTGGTGTATATTTCCTTTGGAGATTTCTCACCCCTCAACCAAGTGGTTTCTTTCTTCCCCCATTTTTAAATATCCAAGATAACCAGAACAGATCACTTATCATTTGTTAAATATACCATGAACTTCAATACCTTTCAACTATTCACTCTTGCTTGGAATGTCTTCATACTCTCCACTTCCAACACCCACCCACATTCTCTGACTGAAAACGTCCACTTACCCTTAAAGAGACAACTTAGAGGTCATCTTATCTATGAAAAAGTTTCCCATATCTTCCCTAATAGAAGATTTAGTCACTCTATCACATTTTTACCCATGACTCTTTTTCCATTATGAAGTGTTTTTTGAAGTATATACCAAGTGAGCTTGACTCTAGAGAGAAAGGATTCAAATCTTACACATTCTTTTTTTTTATGTTTTATTATCTTTATTAAAAGAGAATAACTTGGAACTACTGAGGTATTTCTACTTCCTATATTTTATTTTATTTTATTTTATTTATTTTATTTTATTTTATTATTTTATTTTATTTTATTATGTTAATCACCATATATTACATCATTAGTTTTTGATGTAGTGTTCCATGATTCATTGTTTGTGTATAACACTCAGTGCTCCATTCACTACATGCCGTCTTTAATTCCCATCACCAGGCTAACCCATCCCCCCACCCCACTCCCCTCTAGAACCCTCAGTTTGTTTCTCAGAGTCCATAGTCTCTCATGGTTTGGCTCCCCCTCCGATTCCCCTCCCTTCATTTTTCCCTTCCTACTATCTTCTTTTTTTTTTTTTAACATATAATGTATTATTTGTTTCAGAGGTACAGATCTGTGACTCAACAGTCTTACACAATTCACAGCACTCACCATAGTACATACCCTCCCTAATGTCTATCACCCAGCCACCCCATCCCTCCCACACCCCACCACTCCAGTAACCCTCAGTTTGTTTCCTGAGATTAAGAATTCCTCACATCAGTGAGATGCTGGAGTGGGGGGTGGGGTGGGAGGGATGGGGTGACTGGGTGATAGACACTGGGAAGGGTATGTGCTCTGGTAAGTGCTGTGAATTGTGCAAGACTGTTGAATCTCAGATCTGTACCTCTGAAACAAATAATGCAATATATGTTAAGAAAAAAAAAAGAAGAAGAAGAAGGTAGCAGGAGGGGAAGAATGAAGTGGGGGAAATCGGAGGGGTAGACGAACCATGAGAGATGATGGACTCTGAAAAACAAACTGAGGGTTCTAGAGGGGAGGGGGGTGGGAGGATGGGTTAGCCTGGTGGTGGGTATTGAGGAGGGCACATTCTGCATGGAGCACTGGGTGTTATGCACAAACAATGAATCATGGAACACTGCATCTAAAACTAATGATGTAATGTAGGGGATTAACATAAGAATAAAAAAAAAAAAGAATTCCTCATATCAGTGAGATCATATGATACATGTCTTTCTCTGATTGACTCATTTCGCTCAGCGTAATACCGTCCAGTTCCATCCACGTCATTGCAAATGGCATGATTTCATTCCTTTTGATGGCTGTATAATATTCCATTGTATGGAATGATGTACTACATCTTCTTTATCCATTCATCTGTCGATGGACATCTGGGCTCTTTCCATAGCTTGGCTATTGTGGACATTGGTGCTATAAACATTGGGGTGCATGTACCCCTTCAGATCCCTACATTTGTATCTTTGGGGTAAGTACCCAGTAGTTCAATTGCTGGGTCATACGGTAGCTCTATTTTCAACTTTTTGAGGAACCTCCATACTGTTTTCCGGAGTGGCTGCACCAGCTTGCATTCCCACCAGCAGTGTAGGAGGGTTCCCCTTTCTCTGCATCCCCGCCAACACCTGTCGTTTCCTGACTTGTTAATTTTAGCCATTCTGACTGGTGTGAGATGATATCTCATTGAAGTTTTGATTTGGAGTTCCCTGATGCTGAGCGATGGTGAGCACTTTTTCATGTGTCTGTTGGCCATTTGGATGTCTTCTTTGGAAAAATGTCTGTTCATGTCTTCTGCCCATTTCTTGATTGAATCATTTGTTCTTTGGGTGTTGAGTTTGATGAGTTCTTTATAGATTTTGGATACTAGCCCTTTATCTGATATGTCATTTGCAAATATCTTCTCCCATTCTGTCAGTTGTCTTTTGGTTTTGTTGACTGTTTCTTTTGCTGTGCAAAAGCTTTTTATCTTGATGAAGTCCCAATACTTCATTTTTGCCCTTTCTTCCCTTGCCTTTGGCGATGTTTCTAGGAAGAAGTTGCTACGGCTGAGGTCGAATCTTACACATTCTTTTAAGACCCATACTCCTTCCCAGGAAAGTGGCAGTTACTTAACAGGTACTCAGTAAATATTGATGAATGGTTAAAGGAAAGACTCTCTACTTTGAAAAAGTTAGAAAATCTAAGCCCCTGCTCCTTAGAGGAAGACTATCTCAAACAGATGAAACTGAAGTTTGATTAAGAAGATAAGCTTGAACTTTGTGGGTTTACCCTTTAACCTATTCCAAATCCTATGGAATGACAAGAAATATATGGGCGTGGAGAGAGAAAGCCCATAAGAGTACTGAGAAACAAGAGTTGTAGCAGTAGACCACAGATTTTGATCATTCTCTAAACAATAGAAAGCAGATAGAATTAGAGTTACAAAAAAAGTGAAATCCGGTAAACCATGAGTCCAAAATACATGACTGATGAAGAGAAGACTTTGGAATGAGAAATGCAAGATGCTCTGAGTGCATAGTTTATAGAAAAAGTGTGCAGAGGGTGAATAAGATATGTGCATAAAGTCACTAAGGCTCTCAGTCTCTCTACCTGCATCCTACAATTTTACTTCAACTCAGCAGAGCTACCTGGTACTTGTACCACTGAAAAGCAATTCATGTGGGCACTGAGCCAAAGAAGCACTGAGAAACTGAGACCTAGGGGATGGGTTCCCCGGGGATGGGAGGTATTTGTACCCAACATCAAACCCTAATAAAGAAAAATCCTGAAAAGTTCTAAAGTGAAAATAATGGGTTATTTACAAAGATATGGGGATTAAATTCACCTACCACTTCTCAATAGCAACACTGGATGCTAAAAGAAAATGGGCCCCATGTTGTTATTCAGAATCTACACCCTGTCAAACTTACATTCAAGTATGGGGACAAAATAAAAATTTTGGATCTGCAAAGACTTGGGAATTTTGCCACCCACAAATATGTCTGAGAAAAATTGATGAAAGGATAATCCAATAAAATAAATAACAAAACCAAGAAAAGGATATCAGAAAGAATAATGATCAAAGAAAACACTAAAAGTTACAGTTAGGTTAAATCACTGTTGATGCTTGATGTTTTAAAAATGTATAAAATAACCATCTGGAACTAACATCCCAGATGTTCTCAACATGGAGTCTGCCAGAGAGGGTCTGCCAGAGAGGAAGTGCAAGAATACTAAAATTTTTACTCTTATATAAGAGAAAGATATAAGTACTATGCTATTGACCGATTGTTAAAACTGTTAAAAATATGAATAACCCTAGAGAAATAGACATATAAATTTCAAATTACTAGGGAGGAAATTTTATGGAACAAAAAATATATATATATAATCAATTCAGCAAAGGGCATGATAGAAAGAAAAACAAAAAAACCCCAGTAAAATCAAATATCAGCAATTACAAACAATGTCATTTTAAACTCTCTAGAAAAAAAATAGCTACATGGAGACTACAACAGGCCCACTGAAATTAAAAGACAGAATGGATTTTTCTTTAAAGGGTATAAAAATATTTACTAGGTAAATGGCAATAAAAATTATCAGAAATGGCATGTATAGTAAAATTAACATCAGAAAATGGAATACAGTAGAAAGTATTTAATAGGATAAAGTGGATACCTAGAATTAATAAAATGTAATCTAATAAGATGAAATAGTCATAAACTCTTATCCATCTAGCTGCAAAACTAAATATGCACAAATGTGTGAGAGAGAATGTGTGTGTGTATGTGTGTGTGTGTGCAGCAAAATCTGATGAAAACACAAGGAGAAACTGAAAAATCCTCAAACACAGAAGGAACTTTAACCATGCCCCTTTCAAGTAGAAAAGAAAGAGGAATGGACACAGGAGAGGGAGAGAGAGAAGGGAGAGGTTGAGGACAGGAGAGAAGGAGAAAGAATATGTTCTGGGAAAAGACAATTTATCCTAGTCACTTGAGAAGATTTGGAAAACTGAATACACAAACAATAGTAGAAAAATGTTTATGACTTTCTCAAAAGTTTTCTTTTTTTTCTAAAATAATAGCGATATCCTCTAACAAACAAAATTAAAGACGAATAAAAAAACCACTCTGAGATGAGTTTATAAAAACATTCCAACTGTTTCAGAAATTAGGAAATTCCTATGAGACCAGCCTAACTCCAACACCAAAACCAAGCAAATACTACAAAGAAGAAATCAAAGAAGCAATTATTTTTCTAAGACTCCTAAATAAAATATGAGCAAATTAGATACAGTTATGAATTAACAGATTACAATATCATGACAAGCCAAGTTTAACTCTGGAATACCAAAACGGTTTAACATCAGGAAAGCTATTAATATAATTAGGTATGATAATAGATTTAAAGAGAAACCCAATATGATCATCTTAATAAAAACTGAAAAGCATTTGATAGCATCTAACAGACTTGTTTGAGCAAACAAACTTTTTGGCAAGATGGAAATAGAAGAGAATGTCTTCAATGTTACAAAGGCTTTTTACAGAAGCCTACAGCAGTTATATATAAGATGACTCACTAACCGCATTCCTATTAGAGTTGGGGGAAAGAAAGATTCTTTTCAACATTATACTGCAGGCTTAGCCACAAAAATGTCAAAGTAAATATGTAAATGGTGTAAAGAGCATAAAGACATCTATAAAACTGTCATAATTTTCTACAGTAGACTCTTCCACATCTAAAAGAATTGTGGGATTCTACAAACAAACTATTAGAATAAGAAAATCCCATAAGATGACAGACAAATCATCACATAGAAAAATCAATAACAATCTTATAAATTAGCATTAGTATGAACCAGAAAACATAATTTTTAGAAATCCTGATTATATACACACACATATACACACCAACACACACATTATTAAAACATTTGGGAAAAAAATGCCCAAGAATAGCATGGAAGTTTTGAAAAGAAAAAAATAGAAGTTACTTGCTCTACCAACTTACTATCTATAATATTTTTTAAAAAACTATTGTAATAAAAGCAACTGGACTATTGATTAAAAAATAGAACACAATTCGAGAATTGAGAAACAACTCCATCCATATATAGAGAGAGCTTGCCCTCAGCACATGGTTAGTTGTGGGGCAGATTGGATTTGAACCAGGCCAGTCTGGCTCCCAATCCAGTTCACTACTCTGCCATGGTTTCCCCCCTCCTTCCATTTATCAAATTGGTACAATTCTTTTAAAAAAATTGGTGATAGTCAGTTTTATTAAGAATGGAGGAATGTGCTATGGTGAGCGCTGTGAATTGTGCAAGACTGTTGAATCACAGATCTGTTCCTCGGAAACAAATAATACATTATATGTTAAAAAGAAGAAGAAGAAGAAGAAGAAGAAAGCAGGAGGGGAAGAATGAAAGGGGGGAAATCGGAGGGGGAGACGAACCATGAGAGACTATGACTCTGAAAAACAAACTGAGGGTTCTAGATGGGAGGGCAGTGGGGGGATGGGTTAGCCTGGTGAAGGGTATTAAAGAGGGCACGTTCTGCATGGAGCACTGGGTGTTATACGCACACAATCAATAATGGAACACTACATCAAAAACTAATGATGTAATGTATAGTGATTAACATAACATAAAAAAAAAGAATGGGGGAAAACTGGGGTACCTGGGTGGCTCAGTCAGTTGAGCACCTGCCTTCGGCTCAGGTCATGATCTCAGGGTCCTGGGATAGACCCCCTCATCGGGCTCCCCGCTCAGCGGGGAGTCTGCTTCTCCCTCTCCCTCTGCCTGCAGCTCCCCCTGCTTGTGCTCTCT
This sequence comes from Neomonachus schauinslandi, assembly GCF_002201575.2. Taxonomy (NCBI): domain Eukaryota; kingdom Metazoa; phylum Chordata; class Mammalia; order Carnivora; family Phocidae; genus Neomonachus; species Neomonachus schauinslandi. The sequence continues at coordinate 82,507,898 of NC_058413.1, read as the reverse complement.
CTCTCTTGCTCACTCTCTCTCAAATAAATAAATAAAATATTTTAAAAAAGGAATGGGGGAAAAATTCATTCGCAAACGTTCTTGGTGGAGGTATAAATTGATAAAGGCTTTTTGGAGGGCAATGTGGCAGAGTCTTTAAAAGCATTTTAAAGCATACCATTTGACCCAAGAATTCCACTTTTAGGAAGTTATCATTAAGGAATAGTTGACATATGCAAAAAATGTTTGAAAAAAATGTTATGGCAGCATTAGCTGTAGGAGTGGAAATTCAGAACCAACATATCTGTCAGTAAATACGCTTCTAATGAAACAATTTGGTGACTATCTTTATATAATAAAATAGCATTTGGCTTCTAAGAATGAAGTAGGCTTATAAGAACTGATAAGAAATGACTGCAAAACTTATTGACCTATTGCTCCCTTAAAAAAACAAATTTCAGAGACAAACCTATTCAGAATTTTTAAAATAAAGAAAGAACGGAAGGAAGGATGGATGGAAAGAAGGAAGGGAGGGAGGAGGGAGGGTTTTGTGTGTGTGTGAGCATGTGTGAGTAATTGCTTAGAAAAGGAATTAAAAACACACATCAAGCAGTTTCCACTATGACTAGTGGTTCCTGCTGGAGAGAGAAACCAAAGCACGTGGGGTTGGAAGACAGAGAGAGGAAGAAGATAAACATTAATGTATACTGAATATCAATAGCTATTCCTTGAATTTTTTACAATGAGAAGATGCTCCTGTCATGGAAACAAAAGGAATACAAAGAAAAATAAATAATGGAACATGATAAAATTGAAACTGAATCCACAGAAAACAGAAACAATACGGTAAAAACCTTGAGCAGCCTATTATTGACATGAATCACCCCAATTCAGGGTCATGGCAAGGATATACAAAATCTGGAACATAAATGTGATCTATTGTACTAGAGGTCCAGGGTTAACCATTCAAGAAAAAGAGCCCAAATCAATCTATTATACAAACTTCACAACATCTTCCTGTTTTAGGAGAGATGGGTTCTGTGTTGAGTGTTTTTTATGTCATGCCAAATCATTTTGCTAAGATCTGTTGGCAATTCAGCCTTGCGTTTTCAGATTCCCTCTCATTTTACCAACCTGAAGCTGCATGCTTAACACAAGATTGATCCTGAACTAATTTCGCAGACTGATGCAGAGGTAGCTGTGGCAGAAATAACTTTAGATTTCTATTCTCTTTTCCTTGTTAAAACATGCACGGCATTGCTCATTACAGTTAATCAGACTCACAACACTTCATCCTGGGTGAAAATAATAGGTCCCATTGTACATTAGTAACCAGGTTACACTGCCTTTCATTGCTGCAGTTAACACCTATTATTTCTCCTGGCACCAATATTCCGAATCAGGATCATTCAGCTCTGAAGTGGGTTAAGCGTTTGTGTGTGCAGCACTTCTTTTGTGAGAAGCAGGAGTTCAAGGTTGCTGAGCCTCTGTCCCAGTTGATGAGCTGCCTGCAAAAGCGTCAGTGTGGATATCCACAGTGAGCACTCTGTATTTAGAAAGGAAGCATTGGGTGTCTTATTAACATGTTATGGTGCAACATGCCTGGGACTCAGAAGAACAGAAGCATCGTGGCACCCAGATACCGGCTTTCCTGTCTGTTTGTAGGGGGAACCCCTGGGAATGAGGGAGACACCAAGCCTCTTCTAAATGCTTCCACATGCTTCAAGTAGAGGCAGCAGATAGGAGCACAGTGAGCAGGTGTGCCCTTCCTCCCACTGCCCCGAAGCATGTACAAGCAGAAGAGGCATGGGGAATAAAAAGTGCAGGATTTAATGTTTTTAGACAGAGAAATTGATACACTAGTCACTTGGTAACATAGAAAATACAGTTTTCCTGTTTTCAACAAGTTTAAAGCTATCAGAGTATAATTTTCAAAAAGTTAAACATGTCTCTCTATAAATATTAAGTGAGCACATGTCAAAGATTTACTTAACTCATTGATGAGAGAACCAGAAGAACAGTAAAGCTAGTTCAAAGAGGACTTGAGAGACTGAGTTAGTTATATATAGGCTATGAAAAAATGTTAGACAAGATTGCTAAATTACATATAAAACTGGGTAAAGTCCTATGGGGTAATGAAACTGTAACTCCTTGGGTTTCCCCTTCTTGCTCTGGGCAAGAATAATTTGTATTAATATCAGTTTTATAGAAGTTAATATTTACCCTTACAGAGTGATAAAATATCCTAATTCAATAATAAGTAGTAGATCAAACAAAGAGCCATCGCCCTGGAGAACTAGATCAACTTTGGGCAGCCTAATAGGCAATGTTCAGTCATGACATTGAAAAAACATACAGTCATCCCTTCACCTATTTCTAATGTCAGGACTGTGTTTCTTACATAGCTGTGTTCATGATAGTCTTTGGATGGTGAATAGAGATTACTATATGCATCTTTAGAATTACAACATGCCTAAAATGTTTGTATTTCCCCAAGATTCCTATGTGGAAGCCCTAATTACCAATGTGATTATATTTGGAGGTGGGGTCTTTGGGAGGTAATTAGGTTTAGATGAGTTTATGAGGGTGGAGCCCCCAAGATAGGATTAGGGCTCCTTTAAGAAGAGACATGAGAAAGATCTTCCTCTGTCTCTCTCTCTCTCTCACACACTCTCTCTCACTTAACTTGCATGGGGCCATATAAAAATAACAGCAAAGAAGATGACCATCTGCAAACCAGAAAGAGAATTTCATCAGACACTGAATCTGCTGGCACCTTGATCTTTACTTCCCAGCCTCCAGAACTGTGAGGAATAAATGTTTCTTGTTTAAACTACCCAGTCTATGACATTTGTTGTAGCAGCTGAAGCAGACTAAAACAAAGAGTAAGAAAAGACACCAAGAGATGATGATGTTCAAGTCTCTCTCCCTACACATGTTCAGGTCAAGTGACAAGAAGTCAGTATTGTGTAAGCATTAAAGGCAAGAGCTTAGAACTCTGCAGACTGAGGTTAGGTATTTATTCTACCACTTTTTAGCTAAATATAATCTAAGACCCAGTTTTCTCATCTGTAAATGGAAATAATAGCACCTGCTTCAAAGAATAGGAGTGAGGAGTAAATGTGATAATCCAAGCAAAGTGTTTGTCTTAGGCTGCTTAGCATTTACTAAATAGTTTTTAAAATATTGTAGCTATTGTTATACCTTGCAACCAAGTCCTATCACCATTCATAGTCTGGAGAATATGGTCAAATTTAATTTAAATTAGATTCAACTTAGGTAGAGACGGGAAACTCACAAAATAATAATTTTGCAATGTAATTTACCTCCTGGCTGAAAAGTTGTCCTGGAATTCGCTTTCTATGCATTCCAGGGTAGATTTTAAACAGATTGGCTCTAGGATTATAGCCTCACTGTTCTTTCTGTAAGGAGAAAAGGAGAAGTAAGAGATGAAGTAGTTAAATGTAATGTTGGTATAAGACATAAACTTGATTAGGATGATGGAAAGATGGCTTGAGTGAGAAAAGTAAGGTGGGCCTCCCAAGACTGTTTAAAAAGTCAGATATGACTTTATCTTAGTGGTACATCTGTGATTTTATGATCTAAAAGGGGCTGAAAATACCTATTCAACCTACCTCACAGGATGGTATAAAGATAAAAGAAATAAAGGGAAGAAAGCTATAAAAGTATGTTCTGCTCATTCAGCTAATAGGATTCTTACCTTTTTACCCTGCTTACTGGGTCAGTGGGAGGTCAGGAAACTCAGGCATTCCATTCTGAGCTACACAATGGTTATGAGATTTAAACATCTTTTTGACAAGAACAAGAATCCTCAATCTCCCTTCAGCTTTTTATAGTCAGTTTTCTGGGTGAGATAGCAATGGACACAGTCTACAAACTTTATTAGTTTGCATCAACATGTTCTACTGGTCAAAGTTTAGGTATATGCAAATTTTTAAAAATACCCTTGCTATACATTTTTAAACAATTTCATTCAAGTATAAATTACATACCATAAATTGACCCAGTTTAATATAACAAAGATTCTTAGTAAATTTTTAGAGTTGTACAACTATCACCATAATGCAGTTTTAGAACCTTTCCAACACCCAGAAAGATCTCATGTTCCCGTTGTTGTTATTCCTGATTTCCACCCCCAGGTACAGACAACCTTAATCTACTTTTTCTCTATAGATTTGCCCTTCCTCCTTCCTGGACACTTTGTAAAAATGGAATCACACAACATTCTGTCATTTGTGTCTGGTGCCTCTTATTTTCTTTTAAAGTAATCTCTACATTCAATGTGGGACTCCAACTCATGACCCCAGGATAAAGAGTCACATGCTCTACTGACTGAGATAGCCAGGCAACCCTCTGGCACCTTTTATATAGCATAACTTTTCCAAGGTTTATTCATGTGTAAGCATGTTTCAGTAGTTTGTTCCTTTTTATTGTTGAATAGTACATTGTATGGAATACCACACTGTCCTTGTCCATTCATCAATTGATGCACACTTGCATTGTTTCCAGTTGTTGTTTAGAATGAATAATGCTATGAATTTCTGTGTACAGTTTTTTTATGGACATCTATTTTCATTTCTTTTGGGTAAGACCTAGGAGTAGAATTGCCTTACGATAAGTTGATGTTGAAGCTTTTATTAAACTGCCAAACTCTCAAAATAGCCATACCATTTCACATTTCCACCAGCAATGTATGAAAATTCCAGTCTCTCTACATCCTTGTCAACTTTTGCTATTATCTTTTCTGATTGAAATGGTATCTCATTGTGTTTTTAATCTGCATTTTTCTAAAGAGTGGTAATGTTAAGCTTCTTTGCATGTGCTTCTATGCCATTCAAATATTTTCTTGGAGAAATACTATTTGAATCATTAGTCTATTTTTAAATTGGGTTGTTTGTCTTCTTTTTTTTTTTTAAAGATTTTATTTATTTATTTGAGAGAGAGAGAATGAGAGACAGCATGAGAGGGAGGAGAGTCAGAGGGAGAAGCAGACTCCCTGCTGAGCAGGGAGCCCAATGCGGGAATCGATCCCGGGACTCCAGGATCATGACCTGAGCCAAAGGCAGTTGCTTAACCAACTGAGCCACCCAGGCACCCTTGGGTTGTTTGTCTTCTTATAATTGAGTTATAAGTGCTCTTTATTTACTCTGTGTACCAGTCTTTTATCCAATATATAATTTGTAAATATTGCTTCCCTAACTTAGTCTTCTCATTTTCTTAATGGGTCTTTAGAAGCTTAAAAGTTTCAATTTTGAAAAGTCCATTTTATTATTCTTTTCTTTTATGAATAGTGTTTTTGGTATCATATATAAGAACTGTTTGCCTAACCCAAGTTTATGAAGATTTTCTTCTATGTTTTATTCTATTTTTATAATTTTAACTCTTACATTTAGATCTATAGTTTATTTTTCACTAATATTTGTTTATAGTGTGAAGCAAAGGTCAAAATTAATCTTTTTTACATGTGGATATCCAAAGGTCCTAACACCATTTGTTGAAAAGATTATCCATTACATATTAAATTACCTTGGCACCTTTATTGATAATCAATAGAACATACTACAAGGATTTTTTTCTGGATTCTATATTCTAGTCCATGGGCTATATATCTAAGGTTGCACAAGCATTACCCTTTCTTGTTTACTGCAGAAATTTTCAGTGTTTTTAGCCCTACATCTTGAATATCATCATCTAGAGGTCTAAAAATATAAAAAGGAATGTTTATAACCTGTACTTTGTATAAAAAAATCCATAATATCAAGATGATCACTATGAATATTCATACTTCCAAATTTGTAATATATTAACACATAAAACATAGTACTATTGACAATTGTGTTAATAATAAAAACCACCTAGGAGCTTATGCATCTGATGAATTTTCTAGATTAAAACTACAAGTGTGGACAACTAACTGTTAGCTTATTGTCATGTATAATTCACCTATAAAGACCTTATTTCTAAATAAGGTCACAATGTGAGAATCCAGGTGGATATGCATTTGTTGGGGAGGTGGGATTTTCAACCTAATCCAGGCCTGTGATGATAATCCCATTGTCCCAGCCTATTAATTATCTAGCAAAGAGCACATGACTCACTTTCAGCCAGGGAGACTAAAATGGCTATCTATTGGGAGATGTGGGGAAAATGTGTTCTATTTGATTTAAAAAAAAAAAATACAGGCATAACTTTTATGTTTTCCTGTCTCTGAATGTTGTCCCATGAAGATGTAATGCTGAGCTGAGGCAATCATCTGTGGCTATAAGGGGAAAGCCAGGAGCAGTGCAGGGTGGCTGATGGAAGTCTTTTCATCAGGGAGATGCTGAATTAACCAACTTTGCAGATTCCTAACTCTGGGATTGTTGTTAGGAAAGGCAATAAAATCCCTATTGATTAAGCCATTGAATTCAGGTTTACTATTATTTGCAGTCAAATCATCCTAACTATTCCATAATACTTTTTCAGAAGATAACAACTAGAAGCCAGAGTGGCTCAGGAAGCTGTTGATCTGCCCTCCAGCAATAGAAGAGACACCAGTACAAATCCATTTTCTTTTCAAATTTTCTCACTTTGAGATTGACTCACTAAGCAAAAAGCCTATAACCAACCTTTCAAATTTAATGCTGGAATATAATATAGAGACTGGGCAGAAGGAGCATTGGAATATTCTGTGGGAATGGCAACGGTTCTCTTAGAAAAATGGGACCATCCAGGAAGAAAAGAGGGAAAATAAAATGAGAATTATAAAATAAAGAGATTGTTTCCTTCTCTCTGATAACTTAGGAGACTAGCCTGTATAGGCAGCAATTCCTGTATCCTGTAACTTCCACAGGTAAAAAGAGAAAGAGATCACAGCTGTGAGCAGAGGTGGAGAGTACACAGGCAAATGGGAGAGGTGGTGGTTAGACTGGAGGTAAAATAGTTGTCCTGGATGACCCTGGTGATACAGTGAGGCACCAGGGATGCTGACAATGAAGCATGGAGATCAAAGATCTGGTATGCCAGTCCAGGTAACAAAAGAAAATATTGAATACACAGCATATATTCTTTAAAATTATGTCATATAGCCTGTGTTATCCATACTTAAAATATATACACAGTGTAAATGTTAAATATACCACATATATGTTTATGCAATCTATGAAATAAAAATGTATGCTATATAAAACTATCATTTTTACACATAGGTTGTTTATTTTGTATATAATTAGGGAGGACAAAGGACTATAAAACTCAAATAATTTATGAAATTTACTCCTAAGATAAATTCCTTTAAAAAAATTACTTCTTCATTTTGATAATGGAGGAATAGCTTCTACTGTATTTACTTTTACAAAGATAATAGCTATCAAATCTGGACACACATGCATACACACATACAAACAAATAATTAAATTAAGGGAGGAAAAAACCCCACATTACCTGAAGGCAATGACAAGCAAACAAAAGTAAGGAAAAGCTGAGAATAATTTACATTTAAAAGAAGGGAATGGAATGGCACTGGGTAAATTTCCAATATTTTATGAAATTTTGCCTGAAGGCAGTTCCAGTTAGCACCAAATGGAGTTACTAAACCTCAAAAGAATACCTGCAATTTTACCAATAGGATTTGAAGTGACCACAGCAGGTACAAATTGAGAAGAGAAGTCCCATAAAAGAGATACCCGCAGAGAGAGTCCTAAATTCTGCATAAAAAAAAAATCTGTTTAAATCTCTAGCTGATCCCTGAACTCCTCATGTACAAGGAAGACTATAAGCCACCTAGCTAGGCTAAAAAGATTAAACAATGATTTTTATTCCTGCTCACTACAGGAAAGACAGTTTGGAGTTTGAATCTTGCCAACTTGGTAAAACAAAAAATCAATACAACACAACAGAATCTAGAGTTTTGCACCAGTCACAATGTACAGAATATGATAAAAATTACTAGACTACAAAGAAACAGAAAAATGTGACCCATAATGAAGAGGAAAGGTAAAGAAGACCAAATCTATGACAACAAATGACAAGTACATGAAAAGCTGCTATTATAACTATGCTCAAGAATAGAAAGGAAAATGCATCAACAATGAAGAAATATCAGCAGAGAAATAAAAAACTATAAAAATGCACAAACAATAGTATCATTTTAATAATCTACTTTATATTTTTGAAAATTATTCCACAATTATTTTCTTCTAAATAAAAAAATCATGAAAAGCTGGTCATCATGTATTAAGTTGGAGCTTAAGTAGCTTAAATAGCATGGTAGCAGAGAATCTGGTAAAAAGGAAAGACTTGCACATTGAATCAAGAAAACCAAATCTTACTACAAAAATCTCTTTATGACATCAAGTGAGACATTTAATCTCCATGGACCTTGTGTTTCTCTATCACATGTGAGGTTGGATCTAAATAATCTCTAAGCCTTTTGTTAAATATCTAGGGGTGATTTGGTAATAGTCCCCAAACTAATTAGAATAAAGGTTAAGACCAACATATAGGTCTTATACTTACACGAACACCTGAACTAAAAAACAAAACAAAAAACAAACAAACAAACAGGAAATCTTAACCAAACATATATCATCTTCAGTAATTTCTCTATAGATTAATACAAGATAGTTCCAGCCCAGATCTCAGTTTACCCCACAAAGACCCCATCATGTACTTCAGAGAAAGGGCTTCAAGGAACATTGGACTGGATGCTGTAGGTGAGAGTGAACATATAAATTACTTCTCTCCCAATCTCTATTAACAGAATTGCATATGAAATCAAAACTCATATTACACCATGTTCTAACAATTCTTGAAGCATCACATTTTCTTTACAAAGTTTCTCCTGTGAAGCCCATCAAAAATAAAGTAGGTGGTGACTGAATTGAAAATTTAATCAGAATGAGGTTCTGTTGTGAGTGTATGCATTTAAAAAACCTATTTATCTAATGTACTGTAAGTATAGAAAAGGAATTTTAAAACTTTTGATCAGATACTAGAATGTTAAACTCTGACAGGGGAAAAATGTATTTATAATTTATTGCTTTGCTTTTCCCTTTTATAGAAAATAATTATTTATTTAATTTCCCTAGAAGTTTGTTTTTTCTCCTCTGACAAACAAGTGTCAAAAATGAAGACAAGCCAAATATATAGATTGCTTTAAAACTGATGTGTATTTTAAAACTTCACTGTGTTTCATTTCACTGTGGTGAGCTGACAGCCCTGGCTATCCTCAGGGAATCTGTGGGCTGGTGTTGGGTGCACCAGCTTTCCAAACACAGCTCAGCCACAACTTCTCACTTCCATCCAGGGCACTGCTCACCAGCCCTGAATCCTCAAAATGTTCTTTTGATGACTGTTTCCAAACATGGCATAAGCTTTGCCACAGATAAAAGACCTATATGTCCACAAGTAACACAGAAATATATCATACAGATGGAGATGAAAGAGCACCAAAGTAAATATGAATGTTTGGAGACAGAGCCTACATGTGAATTCAAACACACAGGTTGTCTAAAGTGATGATATTAATGAGATATGTGCATGTAGATGAAAGGAAATCCATCCACACAAGAGCCTAGTGAAAGGAAAAAAGAATTTATGTCCACTGTGGTTTCACAGAATCACATAATCTTAGATTTGGAAGGAACTGTAGAGGCCATCTAATCCAACTACATTCCCAAAGCAAGAATCCTGAAAATTGGCAATTCTCCGTAGCATTTTAGGAATTCATACCAGAAGAGCCAAATTAAGGCTCACTAGTTACCAGGGTAATAAAAATTGCAGAGCTTTAGAAATCAAATTTTATTTATTTTTTTCTCCTAATTGCCTCAGGGTTATGAATTCTGGATTCTTAAGATTCATCTTGGACATATTTATACATGTCTCAGACATGAATTACTAAAAGTGTGGTGTTAATCCACTAGGACCATTGATGGCAAAATATTATAGGTCAGTATGTTCTTAGCCTTGTGCTGTTGTTTGTGAGAGATTTTAAAAGGCATGGATGGTTTCTGCCCTAAAGGGATTCATAATCTTAGTTTAGCAACAAAATAAATATTGTCAAATACAGGAATGCTGTTAATTTTTTTCCCAGTCAGAATTGCTTAAAATATTGGAAAATGGCATCAATATTTATTGAGCATTGGCTGAATGCTGGAAAAGGTTAAAGAGTTTTAGAAATATTTAGCTGGGTGAATATAAGCCTGAGGTAAAATTCAATTATTTTCTTATATATTAAAATTGTCTGAAATAAGATGCTAATCAATTATTATTAATCTAATTCCAGAAGATAGAATAAAAGAAAACAAAAGGTATAGAGGGGAAGAAATCAAAACTGTATCCTGATTATAAATGTGATAGGAGAGATTATTTATGACCTTTATCATTATCTCTTTGAAGAACTTTAAGAATAAGTCATACATTTATTTATCTTGAGTGAACTGAGAAAAACACATCCTAATGACAAAGATATCATTTGTCAATGATCAACATCTCCTTCCTTGATGTTATAAAAAGAGAGGTGGAGTAGACCAGAGTTGGGTAAAGGGATGAATGGCCCTTAAGTGTTCATGTGTTTTCATCATTTATGTGGAGAGAGGAAGAAAACAAGTATGAGATCAACCTTTTTTTTCCTTCCCTATTGGGATTATTTATTTTCATCCTTTAAAGTTTGCATTACCACAATACTACTACTAATATACTAACAATATAGTTTCATATGACTTAACAGACACAGTCTTAGAGCCAAAGCTCATTCATCAAAACCCAGTTTGTCTTGCCTCCTTTGCTAGCTAAAAAATACTCTTTTCTCATGAAAAGACAAAGTTAACTACTGATTTTTGAAAGTTTAGAATAAGATATTCTTCTCAATGTGGATCTTAAATATGTCTTAGATTGCTACCAGACCACCCTGATATGGCCCTAGTCTTAGAAGAGGAAATACCAAAGAGGTTAGCGTGGATTCATATATTCTTTATTTAAACCCAGCTTTCTTTTGAGAGGCTATCTATGTTTTCAGAAGTTCCCATTTTATTATTGTGATTCCTGCTTATTCCACTTCTGGGTTATATACTAAATACAACTTGGGAATTGCCTTCACATCTAGTGAATGTTCTCACTTAGGAAAATTGAACTCCAACAAGGTTTTTGGCATGTATGTACATGGTACAATTTAAGGATGTCACGAAACCCATCTCCTCTCTGTACAGTTGCTTAAAATAATTCCCCAGTTTGCTTTCAGTGTTGTTTCTCTTTCTAACTGTGCCCAGAAAACAGTTGGAAATAGGTATATAATTGGAAAAAGTAATAACAATAATTAATAACTGCTTCCTATATGTCAGGTACTGTGCAAAAGTGTCTTGTAGGAGTGATATCAGCAAGATAATAGACTAGGAAGATTTGTGCCCTTATTCCCCCACTGAAAATTAATAAAAACAACTACAGACTGACTAAAATAACTTTATATCAGCTCTGGAAACTACTCAAAGATCTACGACAACCAAGTGAATGCCTAATCAAGAAAAAGCCACATTGATATGTGTGAAATTTCATGGAATTTTTGACTCATGTTTGCTCCACTCCCCTCCCTGGTTAGTGCAGTTTGGAAGAAGTGGCTCAATTCCTGGTTTCTTCCCTAGGTCTGGTAGGAACAGAGTAGAACATAATTATAATGTACTACCCTGTCTGTGGGCTGTCCAAAAGAAATTATGACATAGTTTAAATCTCAAGATGGTGGGAACCATGGAAGCAGTGGCAGGTGCTGCAGTAGGTAAAAATGATGGGAACTATAGACCAGCAGACACCTGGGAGCAAGATTAAAGGCCGAGGAATATGATAAAACATCAAGTCCTAGAAGCAGCTAGGATGAGACTATTTGAGGAATTAAGATACTTAAAAGTAGCCACTTATTCAGGGGGAATCTAAAATCAAAAACAAACAAACAAACAAAAACTTACACAAGCCCAGAAAAGACTTCAGAAGATCTTAAGATCTTAAGCCTTCACCCCAGGCTGATCCTAATGCTCAAAGGGCCACTATTTAGTAATTTAGTAATGATCTTTAAATGCTCAAAGGGCCACTATTTAGTAATTTAGTAATGATCTTTAATGCAGTATGCTAAAATTAAGAAGGTAACTTTGTTTTCAAATGCCCAATTACCAAGAAAAATTACAAGGTATACAAAGACACAGAAAAACATGGCCTAATTGAAGGAACAAAATAATCTCCAAAAACTGTCCTTGAAGAAACACAAGCATCAGACTTACTAAACAAAGACTTTAATACAACTATCTATTCTCAAAGAGCTAAAGGAAAATATGGACAAAGAGCTAAATGAAATCAGGAAAATAATATATAAACAAAATGAAAATATCAACAAATAGAAATTTTGCCAAAAGAAAAAAAAACAGAAATTCTGGAACTTAAAAATACAACAACTAAATTGAAAAATTTACTAGAAAAGTTCAGCATCAGACTTGAACAGATAGAAGAAAAAAATCAATAAACTTAAAGGCAGGTGATTTAAAATTATGGAGTCAGATAAGCAAAAAAAGAAAACAAAATGAAGAAAAGTGAATAGAACCTAAGAGACTTCTGAGATACCATCAAGTGGACCAATATATGTATTATAGGAGTTACAAAAGGAGAAGAGACAGAGAGGGGAACAAAGGTTATTTTTTAAACCCAATGTTTGAAAAATTTCCCATATTAAGAAAATACTGGATATACAATTACAAAAAGAAATCCAAGTAGGACAGATTCAAAGAAACCCATACCAAGACAAATTATAATCAAACTATCAAAAGACAATAAAACAGAGAGACTCTTGAAAAGAAGAGAAAAATGACTCATGGTGCATAAATGGCCCACAATAGACTGTCAGTAGATTTCTCACCAGAAACCTCACAGGCCAGAGGAAATGGGATGATATATTTAAAAAACTTGTGGGATGCAGCAAAAGCAGATTAAGAGGGAAATTTGTAGCTATAAAAGCTAACATAAAACTAAAAGATCTCAAATCAACAACCTAAATCTAGAAGTGATTAAACTAGAAAAAGAAGACCAAACCAATACCAAAGGTAGCAGAAGGAAAGAAATACTAAACAGAAATAAAATAGAAAAAAAAAAACCAGTAGCAATATTAGTGAAATCAAGAGTTGGTTTTTCTCAAAGATCAAAATTGACAAGCCTTTAGCTAGATTGACTAAGAAAAAAGAGAAAAGACTCAAATTACTGAAATAAGAAATGAAGAAGGGGATGTTACCACCAATTTTACATTTATTTCAATAAAATTAGAAACCAAAAGATATAGCAAAGCATAAAAGGAAATTGAAAACTTATAAAAGAGGATCATAGGGAGCATTAATCACAAGTATATGCCAACGTATTAGATAGCTTACATGAAATAAACAAATTTCTAGAAATATACAACCTATCAAGACTGATTCATCAAGAAATAGAAAATCTGAATAGACCTATAACTAGAAGGAGCTTAAATCAGTAATCAAAAAACTCCCAAAAAGAAAATCCCAGGACCAGATGGCTTCACTGGTAATTTTCCCAAACATTTAAAGAAAAAAATGAACATCAATCTTCCTCAAACTCTTCCAAAAAAAAAAAAAGAAAGAAAAGGAGGGAATGCTTCCTAACCCATTCTATTAAGGCCAGTGTTACCCTGATACCAAAGGCAGACAAAGACTCTACAGGAAAATAAAACTACAGATCAATATCCCTTACTGACATTGATGCAAAAATCACCAACAAAATACTAGCACACAGAATCCAACAGAATATTAACCATCCTGTTACACTATGACATAGTAGGATTTATTCTTGGAATACAAGGATAGGTCAATATATGAAAATCAATCAGTGATACACACCACAATTAATAGATTCAAGGGGGAAAAAAACACAATGATCATCTAAATTGATGCATAAAAAGCATTTGGCAAAATTTAACACCATTTCATGATAAAAATACTCAACAAACTAGAAGGAAACCAGTCCAACATAAGAAAGGCCATTTATGAGAAACCCAGAGCTAAAGTCATATTCCAGGGTAAAAGTCTGAAAACTTTTCATCTAAAATGAAGAACACAGAGATGCCCACTTTTACTGCTTCTATCCAACACAGCACTGAAAGGACCAGTCAGAGCAAATTAGAAAAGAAAAAGAAATAAAAGGCATTCAAATTTAAAAAGAAGTAAAATTATCTGTGTTCACAGATGACATGATCTTTTATGTAGAAATCCCTCAAGATTTTACACAGACATATAAACAAACACACTTATAAACACTATTAGAACTAATAAATGAATTTAGCAAAGTTACAGGACACAAAATCAACATGTACAAATTACTTGCAGTTTTGTGCAAAATAAATAGGAAATGAAGAAAATAATTCCACTTTAATACTCTTGTATTAAAAAGAATAAAATATTTAGGAATAAGCTTAACCAAAGAGGAAAAAGACTTGTACACTGGAAACTACAAAATATTGCTGAAAGAAATTAAAGATGCAATTAAATGGAACAATATCCCACATTTATGAACTGGAAGATGTAATATTGTTAAGATGTTGAAACTACCCTGAATAGTCTACAGATTCAATACAATTTCTATCAAAATCAAAATGATTTTTTCTGTAGAAATAGATAAATCCACACTAAAATTCATATGGAAATTTAAAAAACCTTGAATAACTGAAAGAATTTTGAGGGGCGCCTGGGTGGCTCAGTCTGTTAAGCGACTGCCTTCAGCTCAGGTCATGATCTCAGGGTCTTGGGATTGAGCCCTGCATCGGGTTCCTTGCTCAGCAGGGAGTCTGCTTCTCCCTCTCCCTCTGCCCCTACCCTTCTCGTGCTCTCTATTTCTCAAATCAATAAATAAAATCTTTTTAAAAAATTAAAAATAAAAATATAAAAGCATAAAAGAATCCTGAAAAAAGAACAAAGGTGGATGTCTCACACTTTCTGATATCTAAACTTACTACAAAGCTGCAATAAACCAACATAGTGAGGTACTGGCATAAAGTCAGACATATATACCAGTGGAATAGAATAAAGAGTACAAAAATAAACCTGCACATATATAAATGATTTTTTAGAAGGTTGTCAATGGGGAAGAAACAGTCATTTTGATAAATGGTTTGAGAAAACTGGATATCCACATGCAAAAAAAAAATTGGATGCTTACCTTATACCATATGCAAAAATTAACTCAAAATGGATCAAAGGTCTAAATGTAAGAGCTAAAACTATACAACTTTTAGAAGAAAATATAGAGGAAAATCTTCATGATATTGGATTTGACAATGTTTTCTTGAATTTGGTGCCAAACATATAGACAACAAAACAAAACACAAAAACAATAAGTAAGGTTTCATTATCAAATTAAATCTTTTATGTACCAAAGAGCACTATCGACACAGTGAAAAGTTACCTACAGAATGGGAGAAAATATTTGCAAATCATATATCTAATGGACTAACATCCAGAATGTATAAAACAATTCCTACAACTGAACAGCTAACCCAATTTTTTTTTGTGAGAGAGAGAGGGAGAGGGGAGCACGAGCCAGGGAGGGGGGCAGGAGGAGAGGGAGAGAGAAAATATCAGGCAGGTTCCATGCCCAGGGTGGAGCCTGATGTAGGGCTGGATCTCATAACCTTGAGATGATGACCTGAGCTGAAATCAGGAGTTGGACTTAACCAACTGAGCTACCCAGGCATCCCCCAGATAACCCAATTTTTAAAATGGACAAATGACTCAAATAGATATTTCTCCAAAGGAGAAGTGCAAATAGCCAATAAGCACATGAAAAGATGCCCAACATCCCCAGTCATTAGGGAAATGCAAATCAAAACCACATTGAGACACAATTTTATACCCATTAAAATGGCTATAATGAAAGAAACAGAAAATAAGAAGTAATGGTGAGGATGTAGAAAAACTGGACTCCTTGTGCATTGCTGGAGGAAGTGTAAAATTGTAAAGCTACTGTGGAAAACACTATGGTGATTCCTCAAACAATTAAACATAGAATTACATGAGGTCTGGCAATTTTACTCTGGGTGTATACCCAAAAGAAGTGACTGCAGGGACATAAACAGATATTTATACACCCATGTTCAAGCAGTATTAGTCACAATAACTGAAATGTAGAAGCAATCCCAGTGTCCATAAGCAGCTAAATAGATTAGCAAAATATAGTATATTCACAGAACAGAATAGTATTCATCCTTAAAAAGGAAGAAAGTCCTGTCACTTGCAACAATATGAGTAAAACTTAAAGATATTATGATGATGAGATAAGCTAGTCACAAGAGGACAAATGTTATATGATTCCACTTAGATAGGATAGCCAAAGTAGCCAAGTTCATAGAAACAGAAAGTAAAATGGTGATTGCAAGGGACAGGGGAAGAGAGAAGTGGAAAATTATCATTTAGTGGGTACATGTTTCAGTTTGGGATGATAATAAAAGTTCTTAAGATGGATGGTGGTAATGGTCATACAGCAATGTGAATGTACTTAATGCTACTAAACTCTACATTTAAAAATGGCTAAAATGATCAATTTTATGGTAATGTATGTTTACCAGAATAGAAATGGTTTAAAAAATTTAAAGCATTATTTTGAAACCTTTTAATACATATTATACTTCCAAAACGATTTACTATTTCTACTCCTACCAACAGTGTAAGAACTCCACCTCACAACATTGAATAGTATTAAAAATACCATTTAGTTAAATAATTTTTAAAGTAAAGCCTTACCAATATTATCTCTGGACAGGGCACAAGTGTCTATGCTGAATTCTCAATAAACATGTTAAATCAATTAATGTTTTGAATACCATCCTATGTGCCCAATAGAACACTCAGGATTTAGCAGATGGGGTTAGATGGGCAAAGAAGTATTTTAGATCTTGGTTCTCTATCTTCCAAGAAAATTAAGAAAAATTAAATCATCAGCTATATGGTTTGGACTCTAAGAAAATATAAAAATTACACAAAAAGATGCAGGAGAATATAAGCATCAAAAAAGGCTTCCCACAAGATGAGGTGGTTGTTGGCAGTAGAACTGGGCCATGTCTTTCTCAACACCTCTGCATTCTACCTGTCTTTAAGTTCTATTCTTTTTTCCCCTTGAAATGATATCTATCCCATGGTCCCATTCCTGCTTTTAACACCATGGTGCAGCCTCTTGACTAGACGACTCGCTAAGAGGAATTCCTACCTCCAATCCATCCTGTGCTCAAACTGCAGGTTCAGTTGCCTGAGTCAACTCACTCATATCCTTCACTTTCTTAACACCTGAAACTGTTCGATTATTCCTAGAATCATGTAAAATCCAATATTCAAACTATTCAAAAGCATCCACCTTTAACTTTCCCATTTTCCAGTTATTGTTTTGAAGTAGTCCATATCCATTCCCCCTGCATGTATTTATTCTTTCTTTTAACAAATATTTAGTGGATGTCAGGCAATGTTGTAACCTGTGGATTACAATGGTAAACAAGACAGAGCTAACCATCAAAAAAACAAAGGTAAGAAATAATCAATTATAAGAAAATATAATAGGTATAAAAAGATAAATGTGGGATGCTATGGGACTATGTGACAAAGGACCCTAACTTGATATGGAGGGATTTGGAGAAGGCTTCCTTTTAGAAGTGGTATTTAAACTAAAGCCTAAAGCATGGGGGAAGAGTTGGAATCTTTGCAAGTGGGGGAGCAATGAGTCAAGGCATTTATATCACAGAAGACATCCTGTGGAATGAAAGGCCCAAGAGCAGAAGGTCTGTGTGAAACTGAGAAAATGTCAATTGTGGCAGAGGGTGATACAAGTAGAGAACAGATTTTACCAGGGAGTCTGGGGACAAGGAGGTCTGTTAGGATGTTTTCCAAAATCTAAGTTAAGAGATAAAACCGGCATAAACTAAGATGCTGGTGTAGGGATGGAGACTAGCACGTCAGAGACATTTAGAAGGACTTGGCATTTGGTTGAATGAGAGGAATGAGATGAGGATAAGCCTTGATCTCAGCCCTTGATCTCAGCAGGACTCAGCCCTACTCCCTCTTCGCTAGTGCCACGGCTCTAGAGACTGCTGCTTTGACAGTGCAGTACAGATGGGCAGCAAGATAAAGACCAGAATAAAGAGCAAGATATGTGTATTAGCATCTTATGGCTGCTGTAACAAATTACCACAAAATGGTGGCTTAAACAACAGACATTTATTCCTTACAGTTCAGGAGGGCAGGCACATAAAATTAAAGTGTCTGCAGAACTTAATTTCTTTTGCAGGCTGTAGGAGAGACTCTGTTTCCTGTGCTTTCTAGTTTCCAGAGGCTGCCCGCATTCCTAAGCTCATGGCCTCTCCGAGCTCTTGCTTCTGTCCTTACATCCTCTACTACTGACTTTGACCTCCCTGCCACTGTCTCATAAGGACCCTTATAATTATACTGGGCCTCCCCAAGTATACCAGGATGATCTCCCCATCTCATGATCCTTAACTTAATCACATTTTGAATTTCTTTTTTTTTAAAAGATTTTATTTATTTGACAGAGAGAGACAGCGAGAGAGAGAACACAAGCAGGAAGAGTGGGAGAGGGAGAAGTAGGCTTCCCGCAGAGTGGGGAGCCCGATGCGGGGCTCGATCCCAGGACCCTGGGATCATGACCTGAGCCGAAGGCAGACACTTAACGACTGAGCCACCCAGGCACCCCCACATTTTGAATTTCTTTTTGCTGTGTGAGGTAACTTATTCACAGGTTATGGAGATGTGGATTTGGATATCTTTGGGGCACCATTATTTCTGCCTACCACCATATGTGCAGAAGATTTTTAGTTCATTTGCCCAACAAATGCTTTCTGAGCATCTAAACATCAACTCTATGTTGGACACTGTCCTGGGAGCTGGGGGTCATAACAGTAAGCTTTCTGCCTTTGTGGCATTCAGGTCAGTGTAAGTCAATAAGCACATATATTTTATAATATCATAAGTTTCCTGATGGCATATCCAAGAGGGAGTAAATTTGGTCATTCAGAGTCTGGGCTGTGGAATCAGATTAAAACTCAAATCCCAGTTCCTCCATTGTTTGGTTGACCTTGAGCAGATAATGAGCCTCCCAGAACTTCAGTTTCCTCCACTATAAAAGGGACATAATAATATCATGGACTTCACAGGGATATTGGGAGGATGAAGGTGATAGTTCATGAAGTGTATGTAGTAGAATCCAGCATATAGCAGTCATCACACTGTCATATTCACTTTTTTGTCTTGCTGGTTATTAATGTGCATATCTACTCCCCGAGTTCAAATATAAATGTTTCAAGGAGTTAAAAATGTGTCTCGGGCAATTGTTTATCTATAGTGCCTTGTAAAATAAAGTGTTTGCTGAAATTAATCTGATTAACAGATTTAACTTCAAACGTGGTGTGTCTGAACCATAATTTGACATATTAGTTGATTTGATCAATCACTGCATCTCAGAGAAAAAGATCAGGCAACCCAGGCCCCCCTTCACAAACAACAATGTCACACCATTATAGGGGATCAAAAAGTATATAACATAAAATTTTGAGATGTAAAGTATTCTGCTTTGTATGTTGGAAGGAAGGAGCAGAGAATAATGAGTTCT
Organism: Neomonachus schauinslandi; assembly: GCF_002201575.2. Classification (NCBI taxonomy): domain Eukaryota; kingdom Metazoa; phylum Chordata; class Mammalia; order Carnivora; family Phocidae; genus Neomonachus; species Neomonachus schauinslandi. The sequence goes on along the minus strand of NC_058413.1, from coordinate 82,488,275 downwards.
GAGAGAGAGATCTGCTGGAAGACAAGACAAATACTTGGAAGGTTAAACAACCATGTAATCTCAGACCAAAATAAGAGAGAGTCACAAGACCATTAGGGTAAATAATTGCTACAGGTTAAATTTGCATTCAAGGAAGGTGAGGCCTTTGTAGTTATATTGATCTTTTCTGGAAAAAATAGAATCTGAACCAGGACCTTAGCCAGTGAGTAGTATTCATAAGCAGGAGGCCAGTGGAGGCATAAGATGAGGAGAAAAGAAAACCAGTTTTGTGGAAACGAAGGACCATTCTGGGGAAGAGTGGGAAATAAAGTCAACAGGATACTTTGCAATTAAACTATGAAAACATTCAATATCAGGCCAAGGAATTTTAACTCATCTTTGTAGTACATATACTACCCACATTTTTTTTCACTTCAGAAAATATACAAAAACATACTTTTTCATACATAATAGTAAACTTAGATGAATTTCAATTGTAATGCACTAATACTTCAGATTCACTAACTTGGGTAACAAGAAGGTGGGAACAGGAAGAAGGAAGAAAAAGATGGGTATCCTAGCTGATGTCTAACAGAAAAGACAGATGGTATCAAGACTCCCAAAGGAGCATTTCATTCCATACAGCCTACGAAAGAAAAGGGAAAAGCACTGCTTCAAACACATCTGTCTTATTCTCTACCACAGTTTTTTTAAAAAACAGGTATTTATATTTAGTTTGCATTAAAAAAAATGTCAACTACTGTGTTTTTTTCTCTTCCCAAAAAATTCATTTGTGGAAGTCTTGACATTTGCATCTGTTATGTAGCAGAACATCTATGAACCGGGAATTAACCTACTGCTATTCCTAATGAAGTCTAAGGGCACTGGGGATGCTAAAAGGCCATTCCCAGTGCTCCGAAGACAATGCTTCCAACCACCGCATTGTCAGGCCCAATGTGGGGCAAAACACACACAAGATCCCTGCCCTTTGAGAGCTTACAGTTTTAGCTTTGCTCTTTCTTTTCAAGGGCAAAATCTGATAAAATTCATGATATGGATGGAATATTTCATGCATTTCATAAGCACCTAAGGCTGTTTACACCTGGTTTTACAAAGCACTTCCCCTACTCCTGTCTGGCATCCTGTCTAAGAAGCCTCAAAAAAAGTTCTCAAGCAAGTTGAATAAAATTACATATATTTATCTATACTTATTGATTACTTTGGCAGTTACATATTGAACATCCACAGTAGCCCAAACATCAGATTAATACTACTTTTAAGAAGGGGAAGAGAATCCTTGAAAAATAAAAGCAAAAGACCAGAGAGGGAACTGAGAATTATTGAGTGCTCCCCTTCTCCCCATGGCAGGTGCTTCAGATTAACCTATTTGACCAATATTTACAACACACCTGTAGGTCAAGAGGTAATTTTCATTTCACCAAACTGAGGAAAAGTTAAGTACTCTGCCTGGTGCTGTGTGTCCCAAATGGCAGGACTGGTGCGTAAGCCAAGATCTCTGACTTCCCAGCTATTTTCTGCTAAGTTACCAATGCATGGTGCCCTACTTCACTGGCTAGTTGTTCTGTGCTCACTCCCCAGGCTGAAAAAAGACAACAGCAAATCCAATGTAATAAATCAATCAAGCTTCTGAACCTTGAGAAGCAGTGTGGTGGTGGGGAAAGAGTGGAAACTTTGCTTATACAATAATAGATCATTTGTATAATAACAGATTTAATAGATTTACAGCCTCAGCCACTTACTACCTCTGCATTTGGCAATTTGACCTGCCAGGGCTACAATTTCCTCATCTCTGCAGCAGGGATGGCAAACATCTCATGTAAGATGGCTGGTACCCAGCGCACAGTAAGGGCTCTCGATTAATGGCTGCAAATGTTGGCGGTGGAGTTTGAAATGAAGTAAAAGTTTTAAAACAAATTTCAAAACTCCAGGGGTTTTCCATCACCTTTCACTGGTGGCAGTTAAGACAACATGATCCTCTACCACCCTCTCCACTGTCCTGTGGGAAAGTCAAACCACAGCCCCCTGCTTGCCGAACACCTCTCCTGTGTGATAGCTGAAGAATTCCCTGACTTCTGCCTCATGATTCCTTTCTCAGAGGGGGAAAACAGATCCTGCTTGCAGATGATGGAGGCTGAGGGCTGGGAAGGAGACAACCGAAGGCAGAAATGGCATTCTCCCACAGGCCCCTGAACACTCTTCCTGGGGCATGTGACATTGGAGCCCTGCAGTCCTGGAATGGGAGGCGTGGGCTCCTGCTGTTGCTATGAGGCAGGGACAGAGCCTCCCAAAGCTTCTAGGATTTAGCCTGTGGCAACGTTGGCTGCAGGACCCAGGTCTACCCAGAGCTGGATAACTGCTTCTGATGGGCCCCCAGAACCAGACTTAAAAGTGACAGCACAGTCCTGGAGAAAACATCCAAAGCAAATGGGATTAGAATACAAAATCATGTTTGGCCTAGAGCCCTTGCAGGCACCATGGCCTGGAGAGATAATGGGCTCCACAGAGATGTCCAGGAGAAAAAGCCTTCTTGACAAGCATTCATGAGAATACTGCAATAATGCTCTACTCATTCCTCCTCAGCTCCCTTTCTACCTTTTGAAGTTATCTGCATCCCCCCCCCCTTTAGGATGGAGGAGAGGGTAAGAGTAATCAGTACACGTTCAGCAACTCTGCTTTCCACAGGAGGGCCAAGGATATTATGGAAAAGCAACTAAGAATAACTAACTAAGTTATAACTAAGATAACTAAGAATGTGCATCATGAACCCTCCTATAGGACAAGAGGCAAGGTGGACACCCAAGAACAGAAGGCTCCGGATCCAGGGGTGCTGACCCACCCTGATCCCACCAGGATTGGCTGGCTGCACTTCTTCTCCCAGTAAAGTCTCTGAGCAACTTGTTCATGCTAACGTATGAATTACCAAATAAATGCTATTTCCTTCAGAAATACTTGTATCTTAATACCTCCTCTGGATTGTTGACAAATCACCTGAAATAGTAACACAAATTCCTCTTAATTCACTTGTTCTCTCAGGCTTCATCCTGCCCCAGCCTCAGCCCACTACAATTCATTCTGCACATTGTCACCTCTCTGCTTCCTGAACAATTGCTTCCAACATCTTACCTCTTCATAACGAACCCTTCAGGAGTCTTCCACTGCTTTCAGGAAGAATCCACAATTCTAAATTTGACCACCACACTCCTCAATTTAAACCCAATTGCCTTTTGAAGCTTGTCAATGTTCTCACCCCCAACACAAAGTTTCCCCTACAGCTAGACTGGTCCCCTCACTGTCCTATAATAAAACCTCAGGCTTTCATGGGTCCTGCCTTGTGCATGTGTTCGTTCTATTCATTCCTCTTTTCTTCTTCTTTCATAAAGTCCTAGTCATTCTGAAGGGGTCTTCTAAGTCCCACACCCCAGAGAAACATCTCCTGAACCATCTCAGTACATAATAATCTATCCCATCTCCAAACAATTAAAATACTTCCTGTCTTTGACACTCAGACCTTATTCCCTTATATTAGTTATCTTTTTACTTGTGTGTGCTTAGTCTTCCTAAGTTAACTATAATGAGCCTTTGACACTGCGAGCTGATTTAGTCTGCCAGTCCTGTAATCCCAGAGCAGCAACAGCAAAGCAGCCTTCATCAGAGCAGACTGACTCTGTGCTTCTGGACTGAGACACTGGACACTAAAAAAAAAAAAAAAGGACTTTTTTTTTAAGTACCAGAAGTCAAGTTTGGATTCCCAACTTGAAAGAAACAAGATTTTCTCACAAAAGAAACACTCTTCACAGCTTTTGACCATTGTTCCCTTGAGAATGAGCTCTAAGACTGAATTAATGAGTCTATTAGAATTAATTAGACTAATGTGAAATTATTTACTTAATCTGGGGACAATCTCATAGTGGAGAAATTCATCAGGGAGGAGCTGACCAGAGTGTGGAAAAGAAACATAGCTTTCCCCATCCCTGTGATTGATGCTGGTACACACAGCTGGTCCCAGACACCCAACAAATCCTTGGAATGAGGGAAGGTGAGGAAGCTGGCAAAATGTGCTATCCCACCTTGCCTTTGTCTTTGTGTCCCTAAACAGCAGTGGGATTTCTGGAGACCTAACAGAGTGCCATGCTTCTGCTAGTCATCTTGAAGTGGGCTTGACCCTGAGCACATCTGACCAAGAGAACTGATCTTTCTGTTCTGCACTTTGTGCTTTGGCAGACCTTACCCATTGGCTGACTATTGGAGATAAAAAATGGAAAGAGCAACTGACTGTTGAAGGAAAACAAGCATAGAAATGTCCTTTATGCCTTGCTCAGGACGAGCACACATTTGCATTCCCACTAATCGGGCTGAAACAGAAAGTTTCCACCAGAAAGATCTGGGGAGGAGAGTTGAAGTAGTAAAATGGAAAGAGGTCATGAGTGCCCTTGAAGGTGGGCTGAGATCAAATAGTTTATTTTAGGAACATAGATACAGATGTGGAAGGTATGCTAGGGTAGGGAGATGTTGACAGAGGAAGACCTAGCAGTGGACCAAGCATATGGTTTTTGCATTAGGATGGATGTGAGAATGGAAAGTTACATTTGATTTTTTTGCTATTGGCAAAAAGACAAGTGAACCCTTTTAACACACTTCACTTCAGAGATGAGGGTCTTTTAGTTGCTTTTCTTTTCTGCACACAACACTTAGCACTAATCCTTAAATCCTCTGCAAATGCCAGAAGCCAGGCCAAGTCTTCCCTTGGTAAAATTTTGAATGGCACAATGGCCTTTCCAGCAGAAACACATCTCTCTCATGATTACAAAGAAATAAGAGGTGATGGGCCATGACTTTTGGAGAAAGCAACCCTACTCAGATGGTCTGAGTCAGACACAAGACAGCCCTGACAGTATTTTGGGAATGAGAGTTTAAAGAATCATTGCCACATAGGCGAAGCTGGAGAACAGACTCTTTCTCTACCATGAACCATGTCACTCTTCCTGGCATAATGATGTGACCCAGGTGGGTCACATTCCAATCTCAGGCCTGGAGCCACAGCCTTGACACACTATTCTGCCTACCATTGTTTTTGGTGGGGGGGGTAAGGAACTCTTTTAGGGCTGCATCACTCTCGTTCAGCAAGTATCTGCTGAGGCTGCTATCAGAGCCCCAAATAGTGCCCCTGCATCCATCTAGAAACAGCCAGAGGCAATTATATTTTGTCTTCCTACTGCAAGGAATGCTTTCATTTTTCTCATCTGTGAGCACAAATTCTCCAGTGTTTCTGGCAAATGAAAGCCCAAGATTGCCTGAAGATATTTGTGAGCAGACCCTGCAGTGATTGGCAATATCCTCCTCCTACTAGCTAGACCAGGAGCACTGCCTGCAATTACCCTTCCTGCCTACCCTCTCTGCCCACCCTCATCTCCCACTCCACTTCCCCCACACCCGTGTCCCACAGCTAACTGAGGGCCAAAGGTGGTACTTTCTCTGTGCCTAGGACTGTCTCTCCCTTTGGTCCATTCCAGCCCACAGAAGTTAGGATTTGGATCATATCCTCAGGGAAGAGGAGTGCTATCTAGACCACCTCTAGGATCTTGACTTTGGCCTACTTTTAATGGATAACCTCTCACTCTGTGGCAGGAAAGGGAGTACAGGAGGGTTGGTAGCAGAGAACAATAGCACAGAAACCTAACTCAGGCTCAAACTTAAAAAAATCCAGATATGGACTGCAGTGGGGGGAGAAGCAAGATGGTGGAGGAGTAGGAGACCTAAATTTCATCTGGTCTCAGGAATTCAGCTGGATAGGGATCAAACCATTCTGAACACCTACAAACTCAACAGGAGATCAAAGGAAAAAAAAAGCAGCAACTCTCTGAACAGAAAAACGACCACTTTCTGGAAGGTAGGATGTGCGGAAAAGTGAATCCAAGGTGATATTCGGGAGGATAGACGGTGGGGGAGGGGGCCTCTGTCAGCTCCTACTGGCAAGTGATAGAGCAGCAGAGCACAAAATCGGAACTTTTAGAAGTCGGCTCTGCTGAGGGACGTCACTCCAGTGGCTAAGTGGGGAGTGGAACCCTCGCTGGGACAGTGTGGTCTCAGGACACTTGGGGTCACAGAAGTAATAGGGGTGCCTGACTGTGGCAGAGCTCCCAGGTATCGGAGCAGGGAAGCCGGCTGCAGAGACGGAGCTGAGTGGGCTCTCAGCTTGGGGTTGCCATAAACTGTGATCAGAGGCACAGTTGGGTCACTGCTCCTCCAGCAGGGATGCAACAAGCAGCAGATCCGGGCAGACTCCCCTTCCTCCCCCGGGAGGAGCAGCGCGGGTGCACACTGCAGGGATCTGCTGGGTTTGGAGACTCCACACCGAGTCGTGTGCCAGAGATGGAAACACTCGGTCACAGGCCAGGTGAGCATGGAGTGTGGCTGGAGACCGGGGAGACAGGAGTGATTGACTGCTTTTCTCTGGGGCTCACTGAGGAGCAGGGCCCCAAGTTCTCGGCTCCTCCCGGGCGGAGATTGGGAGGCGGCCATTTTCACTCTCATCCTCCAAAGCTGTACAGAAAGCTTGCAGGGAACAAAAGCTACCAAGAGCAAACCCTAGCGATTACTTAGCCCAGACCGGCAAGGGCGGGGCAATTCCGCCTCTGGCAAAGACATTTGGGAACCACGCAACACGCCCCTCCCCCAGAAGATCAGCAAGAACAGCCAGCCAAGACCAAGTTTACCGATCAATGAGAACAGCAAAACTCCGGCGCTAGGGGAATACTGCACATAGAATTCATGGCTTTTTTCCCATGATTCTTTAGTCTTTCAAAGTTAATTTTTTTAGTTTTTTTTTCTTTTTTTGAATTTTTCTTTTTCCCTTTTTCAACCAATAGCTTCTCAATCCCTTTTTTAAAAATCTTTTTTATTTTTCATTTTTAGAGTCATATTCTATCCCTTCTTAGTGGTTAACCTTATTTTATATATATATATATATATATATAAGTTGTTCTCTCTTTAAAATCTTGGGATACAGTTTCTTCTAACAGACCAAAATATACCCTGAATCTCTAGTGTATGGCTTTGTTCTAGTCTCCTGCCTGATCACATTCTCTCCCTTTTTTTTTTTAAATCCTCTTCTTTCTTTTTTCAACCAACTTCTTATTTTACCAATTCCTTTTATAAAATCTTTTATAATTTTCATCCTTACAATCATATTCCATCCCTTCATTGTATTTACCCCTATTTTTGTACATATATAAGTTTTTCTTTCTTCAAAATTTTGGGAGGCACTTCCTTCTAACAGACCAAAATATGCCCAAAATCTAGTGGGTGGCACTGATCTATGCATCAGCCTGATCATATTTGATCATATTCTGCTTTTTTGTTTTTTTGTCTGTTGGTTGGTTTTATCTGTTTGTTTGTTTTTTTCTTTTTTTTTCTTTCTTTCCCATTTTTTCCCCCCAGTTTCAGGTCACTTCTGATTTGTTTAATGTATGTTTTTCTGGGATTGTTGTTATCCTGTTAGCATTTTGTTCTTTCATTCATCTGTTGTCCTCTGGACAAAATGACAAGATGAAAAAATCACCTCAAAAAAAAGAACAAGAGGTAGTACTGACTGCCAGGGACCTAATCAATATGGACATTAGTAAGATGTCAGAACTAGAGTTCAGAATGACGATTTTAAAGATACAAGCTGGGCTTGAAAAAAGCATGGAAGATATTAGAGAAACCCTCTCTGGAGAAGTAAAAGAACTAAAAACTAACCAAATCGAAATAAAAAAGGCTATTAATGAGGTGCAATCAAAAACGGAGGCTCCAACTACTAGGATAAATGAGGCAGAAGAGAGAATCAGGGATACAGAAGACCAAATGATGGAAAATAAAGAAGCTGAGAAAAAGAGAGATAAACAACTACTGGATCACGAGGGCAGAATTCGAGACATAAGTGATACCATAAGATGAAACAACATTAGAATAATTGAGATCCCAGAAGAAGAAGAAAGAGAGAGAGGGGCAGAAGGTATATTGCAGCAAATTATAGCAGAGAACTTCCCTGATTTGGGGAAGGAAACAGGCATCAAAATCCAGGAGGCACAGAGAACCCCTCTCAAAATCAATAAAAATAGGTCAACACCCCGACATCTAATAGTAGAACTTACGAGTCTCATAGACAAAGAGAAAATCCTGAAAGCAGCTCGGGAGAAGAGATATGTAACCTACAATGGTAGGAACATTAGATTGGCAACAGGCCTATCCACAGAGACCTGGCAGGCCAGAAAGGACTGGCAGGATATCCTCAGAGCACTAAATGAGAAAAATATGCAGCCAAGAATACTATATCCAGCTAGGCTGTCATTGAAAATAGAAGGAGAGATAAAAAGCTTCCAGGACAAACAAAAACTAAAGGAATTTGCAAACACAAAACCAGCCCTACAAGAAGTATTGAAAGGGGCCCTCTAAGCAAAGAGAGAGCCTAAAAGCAACATAGACCAGAAAGGAACACAGACAATATACAGTAACAGTCACCTTAGAGGCAATACAATGGCACTAAATTCCTATCTTTCAATAGTTACCCTGAACGTAAATGGGCTCAATGCCCCAATCAAAAGACACAGACTATCAGATTGGATTAAAAAACAAGACCCATCGATATGCTGTCTGCAAGAGACTCATTTTAGAACCAAAGACACCCCCAGATTGAAAGTGAGGGGGTGGAAAACCATTGACCATGCTAATGGACACCAAAAGAAAGCTGGGGTGGCAATCCTTATATCAGGCAAATTAGATTTTAAACCAAAGACTGTAATAAGAGATGAGGAAGGACACTATATCCTACTTAAAGGGTCTATCCAACAAGAAGATCTAACAATTGTAAATATCTATGCCCCTAACATGGGAGCAGCCAATTATATAAGGCAATTAATAACAAAAGCAAAGAAACACATCGACAACAATACAATAATAGTGGGGGACTTTAACACCCCCCTCAATGAAATGGACAGATCATCTAAGCAAAAGATCAACAAGGAAATAAAGACTTTAAATGACACACTGGAACAAATGGACTTCACAGATCTATTCAGAACATTCCATTCCAAAGCAACAGAATACACATTCTTCTCTAGTCCCCATGGAACATTCTCCAGAATAGATCACATCCTAGGTCACAAATCAGGTCTCAACTGGTACCAAAAGATTGGGATCATTCCCTGCCTATTTTCAGACCACAATGCTTTGAAACTAGAGCTCAATCACAAGACAAAAGTCAGAAAGAACTCAAATACATGGAGGCTAAAGAGCATCCTACTAAAGAATGAATGTGTCAACCAGGAAATTAAAGAAGAATTTAAAAAATTCATGGAAACCAATGAAAATGAAAACACAACTATTCAAAATCTTTGGGATGCAGCAAAGGCAGTCCTAAGAGGAAAGTATATAGCAATAGAAGCCTTTCTCAAGAAACAAGAAAGTCTTAAATACACAACCTAACCCTACACCTAAAGGAGTTGGAGAAAGAACAGCAAATAAAGCCGAAACCCAGCAGGAGAAGAGAAATAATAAAGATCAGAGCAGAAATCAATGAAACAGAAACCAAAAGGACAGCAGAACAGATCAATGAAACTAGGAGCTGGTTCTTTGAAAGAATTAACAAGATTGATAAACCCCTGGCCAAACTTATCAAAAAGAGAAGAGAAATGACCCAAATCAACAAAATCATGAATGAAAGAGGAGAGATCACAACCAACACCAAAGAAATACAAACAATTATAAGAACATATTATGAGCAACTGTAAGCCAGAAAATTAGATAATCTGGAAGAAATGGATGCATTTCTAGAGACGTATCAACTACCAAAACTGAACCAGGATGAAATAGAAAACCTGAACAGACCTATAACCACTAAGGAAATTGAAGCAGTCATCAAAAATCTCCCAACAAACAAAAGCCCAAGGCCAGATGGCTTCCCAGGGGAATTCTACCAACATTTAAAGAAGAATTAATACCTATTCTTCTGAAACTGTTCCAAAAAATAGAAATGGAAGGAAAACTTCCAAAATTCTTTTATGAGGCCACCATTACCTTGATCCCCAAACCAGACAAAGACCCCATCAAAAAGGAGAACTACAGACCAATATCCTTGATGAACATGGATGCAAAAATTCTCACCAAAATACTAGCCAATAGGATCCAACAGTACATTAAAAGGATTCTTCACCATGACCAAGTGGGATTTATCCCTGGGCTGCAAGGTTGGTTCAACATCCACAAATCAATCAATGTGATACAATACTTTAATAAAAGAAAGAAGAACAAGAATCATATGATCTTCACAATCGGCACAGAAAAAGCATTTGACAAATTATAGCATCCTTTCTTGATCAAAACTCTTCAGAGTATAGGCATAGAGGGTACATACCTCAATATCATAAAAGCCATCTGTGAAAAACCCACAGTGAATATCATTCTCAATGGGGAAAAACTGAGAGCTTTTCCACTAAGGTCAGGAACACGGCAGGGATGTCCACTATCATCACTGCCATTCAACATAGTACTAGAAGTCCTAGCCACAGCAATCAGACAACAAAAAGAAATCAAAGGCATCCCAATTGGCAAAGAAGAAGTCATACTCTCACTCTTTGCAGATGATATGATACTTTATGTGAAATACCCAAAAGACTCCACCCCAAAACTGCTAGAACTCATACAGCAATTCAGTCAAGTGGCAGGATATAAAATCAATGCACAGAAATCAGTGGCATTTCTATACACCACCAACAAGACAGAAGAAAGAGAAATTAAGGAGTCGATCCCATTTACAATTGCACCCAAAACATAAGATACCTAGGAATAAATCTAACCAGAGAGGCAAAGAATCTGTACTCAGAAAACTATAAAATACTCATGAAAGAAATTGAGGAAGACACAAAGAAATGGAAAAATGTTCCATGCTCATGGATTGGAAGAACAAATATTGTGAAGATGTCAATGCTACCTAGAGCAATCTACACATTCAATGCAATCCCCATCAAAATACCACCCACGTTTTCAAAGAAATGGAAAAAAATAATCCTAAAATTTGTATGGAACCAGAAAAGACCCGGCATAGCCAGAGGAATGTGGAAAAAGAAAAGCAAAGCCGGTGGCATCACAATTCCAGACTTCAAGCTCAATTACAAAGCTGTCATCATCAAGACAGTATGGTACTGGCAAAAAACAGATACTTAGATCAATGGAACAGAATAGAGAGCTCAGAAATGGACTCTCAACTATGGTCAACTAATCTTTGACAAAGCAGGAAAGAATGTCCAATGGAACAAAGACAGTCTCTTCAACAAATGTGTTGGACAGCCACATGCAGAAGAATGAAACTGGACCGTTTTCTTATGCCACACACAAAAATAGACTCCAAATGGTTGAAAGACCTCAATGTGAGACAGGAGTCCATCAAAATCCTAAAGGAGAACACAGGCAGCAACCTCTTCGACCTCAGCCGCAGCAACTTCTTCCTAGAAACATCGCCAAAGGCAAGGGAAGCAAGGGCAAAAATGAACTATTGGGACCTCATCAAGATAAGAAGCTTTTGCACAGCAAAAGAAACAGTCAACAAAACCAAAGGACAACTGACAGAATGGGAGAAGATACTTGTAAATGACATATCAGATAAAGGACTAGTATCCAAAATCTATAAACAACTTATCAAACTCAATACCCAAAGAACAAATGATCCACTCAAGAAATGGGCAGAAGACATGAACAGACATTTTTCCAAAGAAGACATCCAAATGGGCAACAGACACATGAAAAAGTCTTCAGCATCGCTCAGCATCAGGGAAATCCAAATCAAAACCTGAATGAGATACCACCTCACACCAGTCAGAATGGCTAAAATTAACAAGTCAGGAAACGACAGATATTGGCGGGGATGTGGAGAAAGGGGAACCCTCCTACACTGCTGGTGGGAATGCAAGCTGGTGCAGCCACTCTGGGGAACAGTATGGAGGTTCCTCAAAAAGTTGAAAATAGAGCTACCATATGATCCAGCAATTGTACTACTGGGTATTTACCCCAAAGATATAAATGTAGGGATCTGAAGGGGTACGTGCACCCTGATGTTTATAGCAGCAATGTCCATAATAGCGAAACTATGGAAAGAGCCAAGATGTCCATCGACAGATGAATGGATAAAGAAGATGTGGTATAGGGCACCTGGGTGGCTCAGTTGGTTGAGCGACTGCCTTCGGCTCAGGTCATGATCCCAGGGTCCTGGGATCGAGTCCCACATCAGGCTCCCTGCTCTGCGGGGAGCCTGCTTCTCCCTCTCCCACTCCCCCTGCTTGTGTTCCCTCTCTCGCTGTGCCTCTCTCTGTCAAATAAATAAATAAAATCTTTAAAAAAAAAAAGATGTGGTATATATATATATATATATATATACACACACACACACACACACACACACACAATGGAATATTATGCAGCCATCAAAAGGAATGAAATCTTGCCATTTTCAATGACGTGGATGGAACTGGAGGGTATTATGCTGAGCGAAATAAGTCAATCAGAGAAAGACATGTATCATATAACCTCAGTGATATGAGGAATTCTTAATCTCAGGAAACAAACTGAGGGTTGCTAGAGTGGTGGGGGGTGGGAGGGATGGGGGGGCTAGTTATAGACATTGGGGAGGGTATGTGCTATGGTGAGCGCTGTGAATTGTGTAAGACCATTGAATCACAGACCTGTATCTCTGAAACAAATAATATATTATATTTAAAAAAAAGAATATAGCAGGAAGGGAAAAATGAAGTGGGCGAAATCAGAGCGGGAGCCGATCCATGAGAGAGTATGGACTCTGAGAAACAAACTGAGGGTTCTAGAGGGGAGGGGGCTGGGGGGATGTGTTAGCCTGGTGATGGGTATTAAAGAAGGTACGTACTAAATGGAGCACTGGGTGTTATACGCAAACAATGAGTCATGGCACACTACATCAAAAACTAATGATGTAATGTATGGTGATTAACATAATAAAATTTTTTTAAAAATCCAGATATGGAGGGCTGAGAATGAAGAGGTGTCTTTCACAGAATACAAAGCCCATTTTGTTTGTTTCTCCATTGTCATCAAAGTCACTGTGAAAATCTTTGTTCATTCTTATTCTAAAACTTCTATGCTAACTAGGTTTGTGGACTTTATAGAGTTGTCTGTGATTTTAAATAATTTGAACCTCTTTATAAGTTGGCTTGCTGAGTCAGGTACTTAGAGGGAGATGAGGTAATAAGGGTTGGTGAACGAGGTTACTTCATATTTTGTCACTGCAAAAAATACAGAGAACAAAGGAAAACAAAATGAAAACAAAATCAGAGGAGGGTCAAGGAGAAAGGGAAGTCATTGGAGATACAGATGCATAATCTTCCCAACCATTCCACACAAGCCTTAGAATGAAGTCTCAAAGGACTGGTTTGGGTCGGGCTTATTTATTTTTATACTTTTTTCCCCCTCAACTTTTTATTTTGAAAAAATTCCAAACCTACAAAATAATTGAAAGAATATTACCATGAAGATTCCCTTATATTTTACTCAGATTCACCAATTGTTAATTTCATCATGCATGCTTGCTTTCTTCAAGCCCCCATCCTTCCTCCCTGCCCCCCACCAACCATTTTAAAGTATATTACAGACATCATGACTAAAATTTACCCCCAATTATTATAGCAAGTATCCCCTAACAGCACCATGATAATTCTCAAAAAAGTGAACAGTGATACAAGAATAATTTCTGATCTACTGCTCGTATTCAATCTACAATGCTCTCAATAAAGTCTTACATGGCTTTTTCCTTTCATTTGATCCAGAATTCAAAGATGATGCATTGCATGTAGTTGATTTATCTTCATAACCTTTATCAATCAAGAACAGTCTCCTACTAATTTTTAAAAATCTTTTGTAGTAATATTGGCATTTTAAAGGGTTTGGACCAGTTATTTTTGTAGATTATCCCATAATTTAGATTTATATGCTTGTGTTCCTATGATTAGATTCAGGTTAAACATTTTTAACTAAGAGTACTACCTAGGTGATGTAGTGACCTTTTACTATATTAAATCATGAGACACAGAATGTCAGTTTGTCCCATTATTGGTGATGCTGATACATTCAGCTGGAGAAGGAGCACCTTCTGGATTTCTCCACTGCAAAGTGTCACATATTTTCATTTGTAATTAATATATAATCTGTAGGATTATACTTTGAGTATATGTGAATATCCTGCTACAATAACATTTACCCAATGGTTTTCATCATCCATCGATGATACTTGCCTAAATTATTTTGGTGATTATAAAATGGTTATAGTATAATTCTCTCATCCCTTCTATATCTATTAGTTGGCATTCTTCCATAGAAAGAGACTATCTGTATTTTCTACAGTGATTTTCTGGACTCAAGGATTCTTTGTTTTATCAATCATATTGTTATAATCCATCATCATTATTATTCTTTCTGATGCTCAAATGTTAACAAAGTTTAGCCATAATGACCCTCTTCAAGTTGCCTCCTCTGTACTTTTAACACATTCCCATCAGTTTTTGAGTACTTTCATGTGTTTGGGGTACAAGATATTCCAGAATCACTTTGAGCTTTGCATGCCCCAGACTTGGAATCAGCCAACCATTACACCCTGGTGCCCTGGGTCCTTTCAGTAGAGAGTGTTTAGTCTTACAAGTACTCAAGACTAATGAATTAAAGTTTATACATATATATATGCCATTAGTTAATCTAATGCCACTTTTAATGGTAGTTTTGAGGCCATCACATTCTGGGGAGTTGCACTTCACACTGGGGATTCTTCTGGGGTTTGCTTAGGTAGCATTGTTTTGCCACATGGGGCATATCTGAGGGAATGTGGAACAAGGGACCCAGGGTCTCTATTTCTGAATGGGTCATTTCAGAGAAGGGACCAGGGCCACACTGGGTCACTGGCCCATCTCTGGAGCCAGGCTTGTTACAGTGCATTCAAACTACACAGGCTGAACTGGCAGGAGGACTCACTTCCCAAGACCTTCTGACAACTGGAAGAGGGAAGAGACAATGTGCAAATTTACAAAACAAATGTCCACTCTACTTAGCACAATATTTTACAAAGTAACCCTTTAACAAGAATACAAACTTTGTCATTGGAATGGACTAAAGTAGATGAAGATGGGCTGAGCTAGAAATGATTAAGGCAAAGCTATTATTAACTAGTTAAGAAAAGAAGGAGGATACCTTTTTGGTACATAAAAGACCCTCCCTTTTTTACATTCTGTTTTCTGTTCTACTTGCTCTCATTTATTTTTTCTATTTTTATTGATAAGTAAATTGGTTTGTCTTGCCATTATAAGCAAACAATGATATTCTTTATGTAAACATTGATTTAATATTTCTTGAAAGCTCTGAGTTTGCCAGTCCCCGCCTGAACTAGAGTACACAGTATGTGGTTCAAGCTAAGGATATCACTTTCCTAGGAAAAGAGCAGCATCCAGATACAAAAATACAGACTCTTTAGCACAGATTGTGAAATCACAGGCTGTCATTCATTTCTCTAATTTTTATCAGATCTCTACCTTCTAAAGTTGAGCAACTAAAGATGCCATTTATTTATGAATTCAGAAAGCTTTTATTAATCAACAACTGTTAACCTGTAATTGTTCTAGATAGGCATGGCTCTCCTCTATGATAGTATAGTCTAATATAAAAGGAAAATAAGGAATAAAAATGTATCCTGCACTGAAGTAAGTGTAAATATAAGTAAAATCATAGGGTGCTATGGAAGCGTAGAGAAGACATCTCAAACTTAGACTGAGGCTAGGGGCATGGGGCAAGGTAGTAATTATTACTGGAGAGGAAGAGCTCTAAAGATGAGAAGCATTGGTAGAAGCACGGAGGAATAATCCAAAGAGAGGGAGAAGCATATGTAACATATGGGGGAGCTACAGGAGTCCAATCTACTTATTTATTAGTGATAGTGGGTGGGTGAGCAGGGAGACTGATGATATACGAGGCTATGGAGGTGAGTAGGTGCCAGCTCTCAAATACTACTCTGTGGAGTTCAGATTTTCTCCTGGAGGCTGCCAGGAGTCCTCAAGGGATGACAAGCAGGGGAGAGGCACCATCAATGTGGCATCACAGGCAAGCCACTCCCAAATGATGATGAGCACACGGGTTTGGACTATGCTGACCTGAACAAGGCAAGGGTTATGAGGACCCAAACTGGGATACTGGCAGTGAGAAAGGAGAGGAGTGGGGAAACTCTGGGAATATTTGAGGCATTGAATTAATAGTATTTGATGACAGAAGAAATGGGGATGCAGTGTGAAAGGAAATGATCTTCATGTTTAGTTTTTAATCTTAATTTCACATCATCACTATTGAGAATTCCAGGGTTGAAAGATTTTTCTATCTGTGCAGCCTAAACTACTCCACAAGCAGTCACAGATCCACACGACCATGAATTCCTTTCAGGACATCAAAGTCAAAAAGCCAATAGGTTGTAAACAGCCCGGGACCTGATTCACTCTGGCTACCCTCTGAGACTTGGCCTGAACTTACGCATTTCAAAACTCATTCTCTGCACGAAAGGACAGATGGCAGGGGAGTGGGCAAGGGAGAATACAGGAGAGGAGGGTAGGGATCTCGGATGTGCTGGGGTACTGGCTTTTGAGTGTGCACAGCAAGTAGCCCTCTTCCTTCAGAGACGATGTCAAAGAGAAAGGATGCTGAGGAATTGTGGAAGGACTTGCAAGCACAGGGGAGAGAATGATCCTGCCAAGGAACCCCAGCCTTCCAAGTCGCACAGGTATCTCCTGAGACTACCAACAAAGTCTCTGAGGCTGCCTGGGACATGCCACTGTCACTCCCCAGCCCTGTGCTCTGGTTGCCCTTCTCTACCCTGATGCTGCTCCAAGAATATGTTGGCAGACTTTGCAGTTATTTAATAATATTATTGCTACACAACTAGATATTTCAGAAGTGTTTGTTCTTGGGGCGCCTGGGTGGCTCAGTTGGTTAAGCGACTGCCTTCGGCTCAGGTCATGATCCTGGAGTCCCTGGATCGAGTCCCGCATCGGGCTCCCTGCTCGGCGGGGAGTCTGCTTCTCCCTCTGACCCTCCCCCCTCTCATGTGCTCTCTCTCATTCGCTCTCTCTCAAATAAATAAATAAAATCTTAAAAAAAAAAAAAGAAGTGTTTGTTCTTAGTTGTATGTGCATGTGTGTGTGCGCCTGTGGTTTTACCTCCTTTTTGCTATTTAGTAGCACATCCAAGAGAAGGTAAATATTTCAAACCAAATAGGATGCAAATGCACGTGTAACAAACAGCTGCTCAGCTGTTTACCCCTTTTCCTCTTTTGCACCTTTCTCCTCCTGCCATTCTCCATCTTGTTTCTCCCTGTACTTTTTCCCTCGTGCACCAACTTGTAGAGGCTGACAGACAAAAACCACAGCAGCCACCCACGTCCATGAACTTCCAGAACAAGAAGCACCAGACAGAAAGAGTTCTTTCTGTCCCATGGCCATGATTTGGAGGAGAAGACAGAATTCAATTCTTTGCAAAAGAAAGATGCTTGCCCATGATGGCATTGCAGAAGAGATCTCTTCCCTTCATAATATGCTCGTCAGCTCTCACACTTTCTCTTGGGTTCAGAAAATAACAGAGACATCAGCAGGACAGTTGACTGATAAATCCAGTCTTAACCTTTGAAAATATAATTTATTCAAACCCAGTGTATTACAGAAAGCCCAGCGTGGGTGGGGGATTAGGTGGCCAAGGCAGCGTCAGTCAAAGGAACAGGATAAACGGAGAGTCTCCCCTGAGATCATTCCTACAGGAGGAAAATATGTTCCACCAAGATACTGAAATTTTTTAAAAAGCTCTTGCCAGGCAAGGGGGAAGGATGAGAGAGGGAGGCTGGCCATAGAGCCCTCCCAGGGGCCATGGGTGGTGAGTAGCAAGCTGTGTTCATTCGGAGGCTCCCTGGGATTGGAAAGAGGATGAAAGACAAAGGCTTCAAAAGCTTCTAAGGGCCACCAGCAAAATCCTGGCAGCAAGAGAGGTCTCCCTGTACTCACACAGCTGTCACCACCCAAATGACCTGGCAAAGTAAACAGAAACCCAAGGTAAAAGGAGGGAAATGGCATTTGGGCCAGAAACTATTAAAGTAATTCTCATCCTACAAGATCATACTCCAAGGCACTCATAGCTACCTCGTTGGTGAGCTATAAATAGATGGATGGCTCAACATCTAATTACTCTCTGAAAGCCAGTTTAAATTGCTAACAATCAACTCACTGGTCAAATGGTTTGACTGGAGAAAGAAGTAAGTGGATAGATTCACATACCAAAATAAGTTATAAACAGACTTTTTCCCCTCTGATTATTGTTAGGTGGTTAGTTTTTCCTGATCCAAAATGGACCTCACAGGAGAAATTTAGTGTCAATGAATATGTGATCAATCTCACAGTTCAGATTTCAAATATTTGCCCTGTGCAGCAATAATTTGTAGTGAATTTGTCTTTTTCTTTCAGTAGAAAAGAAGTCACAAGACATTAATTAATTTATTTATTAACAGGAATTTGTTGGACACTGAGTACATGTTAGACTCTATGGAGATGGTGGGGAACACCACAGTGAACAAGTAACCCCGGGTCTTACCTTCATGAAACATATAATCTAGTAGGGAGGGCAGAATTTGCACTGTAGTGATTAATAACATGAGTGTCATGGAGAAGAGTGACCAAGGAGAAGTACCCAAGAAGTGTAGTTGGCTCTTGTACTTCTACAATTGCCACACCTTAGTTGACTCTCCTAGATGTTGCTCTGTATTCTGAAAAGTGAGTATAAAATTATCTACCGTCTAGGTATCAATACAGAAACTATTTATTGATTTCCTTACATTTCCTAGCTCTAAAGTAAGCACTAAGCAGGGTGAGACAAATAAAATACAAGTGGCAGAAAGCCCCCAGGAAATACACAGCATCATCATGCATAAATCTCCCTATGGTTTCCAAATGAAAAGTCAATGACAAGCATAGCACGGTCACTGTGCCAATCAAAGGGCTGCCTCTGCTGGACAAAATTTTATCCCTTTTCTATCCAGTTGTTCTTCCCCTCTTTTCTCTCTTTTCCCTCTTCTGCTTTCAGCACATGAAGAGTGGCCATGGCTCTTTGCCTCCTGGTTGGTATAACACTAACTCGTAAAGACATGAAATAACAACCATCTTTGGTCCTCTTTAACCTATTCTCTGAACTCGTCTCTGAGAAATGGGTGGCTAAAAATCTCACGAAGAATAGTCTTTCACTTTCAAGATGTTGAATACTCTGCCTTCTAATCCCAGCTAGGACCCCCCATAGGAATATAACATCAGATACCTGTGATCCTCAGCCTCACCAGAGATGGAAGTGGGTGAAAAATACAGATCACAGCCATTTAGAACTTCAAAAAAGCTTTGAATCCCACTCATTTTCAAAAATTTTGCTAGGATTTTCGGTGGAAGTTTGATAGAGATTTTTTTCCTAGGTTAGAGGTGGACAGGAACTTTTCAACACTATCCACAGTAAGACAAATGTAAAGAAATCTGCGTTGGGGACTGAAATTTCCCTGGTGTGAAGTGTGATTCAGTTTTGTGACCACTGTAGGCCAGGCATTTCTTAGTGCAGGGAAGACATTTCAAGAGACAGGAAAGACAAGGGACTTTCCTCAGTCCCCCTGGGCAGGGATTGGGGGGGGCCTACATTTATAACTTTTTGAAATAACAAATCAGCAAAAGTATCTGCAGTGCACCTTCAGATCCCTCAGGGGACTGAAAGAAAAGAAATTGGATATTTGAAATCCTATGGAGGGGTAAGCAAAGAGGAATTTTTATCTTTTACTGTTATGAACCCAATTAGATGTATTTTGAGGAAAGGGTGTATGTATATTAGATTTTAATTAAGTAGTGTTAATTATAATCTATGAGATGTGCTTACTGCTTATCAGATAATTATGAGAAAGCCAATTTGGCTGCTGGCTTGTGACTAATTAAGTGGAATTAGTAATGATAATTATAGATTTAATTTTGGTTTGCCTTTATTGGAAAAGGGGCAAATCTGCTTAAGATGGGGTGGATTGGGGCAAAAGGACAGAGTCCACAATCCATCCAGAGATCATCCTGGGCTTTGAGAAGCTGGGAAAAGCAAGAGGGTGTAGCCAACAGCATGTGCTGTGACTCCCCACTGCCCCTCTCTACCTCTTTTCCCTCGAGTCCTAACCATTCTTTCTTCAGAGAGAAGTTGCAGGGTCTGTGTGAGAAAAGAAAAAGCTTGAACGAGATACCACAGTGACTTGATGGAGGGCCTTCCAACTTGAACTTAGAGAACACAGGACCTCCCTGTTCTCATTGGTCCACTATGCCACCTGGGGAAGAAACAGCTCAGGGTAGCCTTGCTATCTCGAGCCCAACCATACTGTCAGCAATGCTTAAGGATCCATGGTATTTTGTAAATTGATTGATTTCTTTCAAGCCACCTTTCTTCCATGAGTTACATAAAACAAATGACAGACCTTTAATTGGAGTATAGGATCTACCTCCTCCAAAGGCCATCAGGATGAACCTAAACTATAGACAAACTGAAAAAAATAATTTCTGCCCCATGTTTCCATTTGATATACTATTTTGACATTTCAATTACATGTTTCCTCATTTAACATTTGCTTCTGCCTGTCTCCAATATTAGGCTTTGAATTCCTTGAAAGCAGATGCTATATCCATTTTTCATTTTTTAACTTTGTTCCCTGCTATCTAATAGACTCCCCCCTGGGCCATGGCACCAAAGGAGGTAGAGTTAAGTGAAAAAAATTCCCATCCTTCTAAACTGCTCCTAGGCCATTGTCTTGTAGCACTGTTATCTTAGGCAAATCACTTAATCTACCTAAGCCTCAGGGCTGCTTTGTTGCTTTTTTTTTTCAGTCTGTGAAATAGAGATAACAACAGTGTGCATCTTAAAGGATGCATAAGGATTAAACAAAATAATTTATTTAGAGTTTAACACAGTGCTTGGCCTATAGCAAGTGCTCAGTACATCAGTCTCCCTCAGATGGCCCATGACCACCTATATCTGAACTACGTGACATGAATGTAACAGGTGCACATGTCTAAGCTCCACCCCAGACCCACTGAGTCAGAAACTTGGACCATGCCAACAAGCACTCCCAGGAGATTCTCCTGCGCAGTGACCATTCAGGGCCACTACAAGAAATGCCAGTTCCCTTTAGAGCACCAGGATTGGTCAACTCATTTCACCAAACATAAGGAGTGTTATTGAGTGGGCTCACCCCCTACCTCAGCCTGAGTCATGACCAAAGCAGGTTAAAGAGAGAGTTAAGTTAGGTAAATTAACAACCTAGAAACTTCAGTTGTCTATGTGTATTCATTATTATGAGAAATACAGCCCCAGCCTAGCTCTCCCACTGTACGGACTTTGGTGCATGCACAGCAGGCCCAGAAGTTTAGAGGTAAGGAGGCAGCACTCTCGATATATCCTACATGACTCAGAGAAGGTGTAGTAGTATCAACTCCACCACAGCTCAAGCTGCTGAGTGGTATTCACCCATTTGGGCCCCAACCAATTCACACACTCCCAGTGAGACAGGTGCTGGGAACCAATCCCACACCACAGTGGCTTGCACATGGCCATCAAGGAATGTAACCCCATGACTGACTTATATTCCTTAACCTGTGCTGTCTCATGTGGCATCCCTGCTTGAAGCCATCAGCACCAGCCCTGAACTCTGAATCTTGCCCTTCAGGCACCACTCAAGGAGCCAGCCCAGGATGCTTGTCACTTCATAATCAAGAAAAGGAGGAGGGATTCAAAAGGGGGTTCTTGCTGATCGAAGCATGATTTCTTATGCTTGCTCTGTGAACCCCAACCGAGACTGTGCACCAGGCTCCCCACTCAACTTTAGCGCCCAAATAATTTCCTTCTTAAGGCAGGTGTCCAAGTACATCCCATCCTCCCTTCTCTCGGTCTGATTGCTTTTATTTATGGCTAGCCAAAACTTATTCGGTGACTACTCTGCGCCAGGAGGAAATCTCTTTGACTTGGGTTAGTTTTCCCACACCTCTCACATCCTGTGAGGTCCCTACTATTATCACCATCTTTATTTTAGAGATGAGAAAACTGAGGTCCATGTGGTCACCTAATTTATCCTATTCACACATTCAGGAGTGGTAGAATCAGGCTTTGAACCTTGACAGCAGCCTCCAGAATCATCACCCTGAAGCCCTCCCTTTTGCTTTCTGCTTTTTCTGAGCTCCAGGTCACCATGTATTTGGTTCCATCCTTACCTGACAGGTGTTGTAACTAAGGTGCCTTTAGTGACCTGCTGCCTCCTGACTGGTTAGTCTCACCTGCCCTCCATGAGTCCCCAGATTGTATACTGCTCCCTTGTGGAGACTTGCAGTTATACCCTCAGGTGGCATTGCTCAGTCTCTTCCTGACTATAAATACCTAACCATTCATCCCAAGGTCTAGATTGAAACTCACATCACCCATGAAGTCCTTGCTGACCACTATTCCTTAAAACACTATCTCCTTCCTCTGAAATCATTCTTGTACTAACTTACTATCTTGCATTATTTTGTGTCTATTTCAATGTCATCCATATCTGACTCTCCTAGGTTAATTACAAACTCCTTACAGATGATCATGCTATATTGGTCTTTTTAAGCTCAGTGACATCTTCTGTAGTGCTCTACTCATAGATGATACAATATGAATGAGATGATTGAATAATTTTGATCTAAATGAACTGCATAGCCTGAGGGTATCAACAAAAAGTCTTACCATCTTGTCTTATGGGGATTATCAAGAATGCAGGGCTTATGCTCACTCTGGGGGCAGAGGTGGGGGCAGGCACTCATGGGGCTGTAGCCAGGCTGATGCATACATAGGTGACAAGGACAATTGAAGTTATTACCAAGATAATATGACCCACTGATGCTAAACAGCTTTATTGAGATTAAGCATATATGGATGTGAAAGTATTGCACAAATTTGAGGGCAGAATTTTATCATGAAGCTAATTCAGTTCAAGAGACATTCATTGGACAGCTTCTATATGCAAAAATGTACAAGGCTGTCTCTGTCCCGAAAGGGCTTACACTAATCAAATATAACAGAGCTTAACAAGTCTTTAGGGAATAGGAATCTAATCACCTCATTTTGCAATAGAGAACAGTGAGGCCCAGAGAAGGAAGGCTACTGACAATGGCCACACAGCTCTCTAGGGGCACATCCAGTATTAGAACCCAAGTCTATTTCATTGTACCACAACCCTTCTTCCCAGAATTACAAAACCTAATCTAACCATGGCTATAATTTCATTTAGTGAAGAAGAAAAGCATTCGGGCCATCGAGGGGAATTATTTTGTAACAGAAGTCCACAAAAGATCATGTCCCTAAGTCCCTGCTGAAATCATTGTTTATTTAAAACTCTATCCTCAAATGAAAAATAAGTGAGGACTATAATAAGTACTATAGGAGAGTTATATCTGAGTTGAGCCTTGAGAAAAAGGGGAAATTTCAACAGACTGATAGGAAATAGGAAAAAACAAAGAGGAAGCATAAATGAAATCATACACAGGATGGTGTTCATAATCTTCAACAAAATAAAACAAATGCAAGGTACTAACCATCCAAAGAGAGAGAAGAGCACAAAGGAAAGAGGAGCGGACCTTGAGGGCTTTCTACTCAGAAACTGACAAGTAAAATTCACCAGCTAGAATTCATTTTTCTAGAAGGAGATGAAGGAGAAGGCTAAAGTCAGAACATGATAGTCTTGGAGTACCAAGAGAAGAAGTCTGTCCAGGAGGGACTCTAGATAGTATCATCTGTGCAATTGTCTCTAAATTACAGACTTCGGCACTTGGAGGTACCCTGATCAGAGTAAAACAGATAAGGCGTTCGTTAAAGTGCACAAGTGAGGCAGGCAGTGAAGTCAGAATAAGTGCAGTAACCAGGAAAAACTGCAGGACACTTTGATGCAGAACTGTCAGTTCCCCACAGCAGATGGGAACTACATGTCTGGTGGTGAGACAAGCTTAGATACATGGATGATGACAATGTCAACAATGGTGTTAGTGACATGAAAGGAGAACATCTGAGAGAGAATGTGAGTTTGAATCTAGACATCCAAATCAGAGGTAGTAGATGACATATAGTTATGGGTATCCAGCAAGGTGTTCCTTGTCAAACTATCAAGCTTGCTTGGACTTCTGATCTTTCTCCTAAAATCAGCAATGAGGAAACTAGAACACAGAGGACAGCACAGGTTTTATAAAGTTGTGACAACAAAAATATCAATAACATCTATGAGAAATCCCTAGGGAGTCTGGACACTGCCTTGACCTTGAGTGGCTCAGTTGTAGAAGTTTGGAGCAGGGACAGTGGCCCTGCTGGGATCGAGGATGGTGGGAACATGGAGTGAGAGGGTCAGTTGGAGGAAGGCTTTCAAGTTCTCTTATTTCCTGTTTCACATTGCCTTTTGGCAAAATTTGCCTATCTCAGCGCCAATGAAAACTGTTGCTAGAGCTTTCAGATACAATAAAGATGGCATCATAAATAACTGAAGAAAGGAAAAATGATGTTCTAAAAACCAGCTTATTAAATGGAGAAAAATAAAACTTGTTATCCATTTAACTCTACATTCAAAGGTAGATGTAGCATAGATTAAAAGACTGAAATGAAGGGGTAAAACTGAAATTTAGTCGAAGAAAACATGGGGGAAGATCTCTATAACCCAGGAGTAGAGAACAACTTTTTAAACAGAAGCCCAAAATGTTATGCAAAAGTTTACAGATTTGATGACATCAAACTAAGAATACTTCAACAGAAGGCATGATAGGTAGAATTAACAGATAATGATAGATTAGGGAAAGATATCTGAAGTGCTTGAAACTGACAAAGACTAATATTTAGAATATACCAAGAATGCATACAGGAAAAGACAACAACCCTAAGAGAAAACTTGGGCAAAAAAAATTGAATGATGAATTTAAAGAAGGAGAAACACAAAAGGCTGACAAGTATGTAAAGAAATGCTGAAATAACTGGCAATCAGAAAAATTAATTGGTAATCAGCAAGTTTTCAAAGTAAAACAAAAAAGAGATATCAATTAATAACCTGTTTGGCAAGATTTAGAAAGTTGGATAAAGCCAAGTATGAAAGAAAGTGGAGAGAAAAACACCCCACAGTACTTACAGGTGGGAGCGCAGACTAGAGTTGCCACAGTGTAGGGCAGTCAGATAAAGTGATGCATACCCTGGAACCATCCATTCCACTCCTGAATATATAAACCTATAGGATTCTTACACAGGTCTCTTTCAGACCATGCTTAAAGATGCTCATCTTCGCACTTATGCTGAAGGTAATCAGTGTCAATCACTGGAATAGTGGACAAGTAAAATTTGATAGATGTGCCCCACTGAAAGTTAAGAGTAGTTGGGAGTTATTATAAATACATAAAAATATTGTTGGGTTTTATTATTTTTATTTTTTTTAAAGATTTTATTTATTTATTTGAGAGAGCGAGAATGAGAGAGAGTACATGAGAGGGGGGAGGGTCAGAGGGAGAAGCAGGCTTCTCGCTGAGCAGGAAGCCCGATGCGGGACTCGATCCCGGGACTCCAGGATCATGACCTGAGCTGAAGGCAGTTGCTTAACCAACTGAGCCACCCAGGCGCCCCTATTGTTGGGTTTTAAACAGTGCTGAAAAAAAGGTAAGAAACAGTATATAATATGTAACCCATCACCATTTATGTTAAGTAAAAAATATATACATAAGAGACTAAAAGAATACACATTAAATGCATTTGAATGGTTCTTAATGGGGGCATAACTATGGGAAATTGGGATAACAGGGAATAACTACATAAGTAAAACAAAAAAGGGGCTTTAATGCATGGTCCAATGATGATAATGTCCCATGAATATGAGACCCAATAGTCTACATCTAAGATTGTAAATTAAAAGAAAAAAGATCCAGCCAGCAGTTGAAAATAAGAGCTGGCAACTCAGAGAACTGAGATAGAGAGGAGGGATTGGCAAAGGCACACCTAGAAGTGATAGCTAAACCCGTGGTTAGGCAGTGGATATATTGCCAAAGAACAGAGCCAAGAAATGAAAGCAGGAGGGACAGAAAACATGGAAGAGGTAGTGAAAACCACAGGAAAAAACAATAGAAACTTTCTCAATTCATTTAATAAGGATACACCCACCCTAACACAAAAACCAGCTAGAGAAAACAAAATAATTTTAGATCAATTACTAAATAATAGGATATAAAACAGTAATAACAGAAAATTCAGCAGCATACTAAAAATTGTACCAAATTCGGTAGGGTTCATGCCAGGCATACCAGATTTCAACTATATAAGATCCATCAACAATAAGGCATTACATTAAAATGTAGAGGAAATAGTCATGAATAATATCATTAGATGCCAAATAAGTTTTGTTAAAATTAACAACTACTCATAATGGGGGGAAAAAAGAATGAAAACTAGGCAAAACAGGAAAAAGGAAAACTTCCTAAAACTCATAAAGTTTTATAACAAAAACTAGCAGCAAACCCCATATTAAATTTTGAAACACAGAAGATAATTCCATAAAATTATGAACAAGAAAAGAATACCCATCCAGAGATTTTAAATAAACATGGGGGCTGGGGGTTGGGGAGAGGGAGAAAAGATAAATTTATTCCTTTTTAAAAAAGATTTTATTTATTTATTTGACAGAGAGAAAACGAGAGAGCACAAGCAGGGAGAGTGGCAGAGAGAGAGGGAGAAGCAGGCTCCCTGCTCAGTGGGGCTCAATCCCAGGACCCTGAGATCATGACCGGAGCCAAAGGCAGATGCTTACCCAACTGAGCCACCCAGGCGCTCCAAGATAAATTTATTCTTATCTATGAACAATATAATTGTCTCCCTAGAAATGCAAACAAGTCATTTAAAAATTATTAAAAATTTCAAAAATAAATAAAAACAAAACCAAAAACAGTTATTAAAACTTTCTAAGAGTTCAATAAAGTGACTGGATATAAAAGAATATTCAAGGGCGCCTGGGTGGCTCAGTTGGTTAAGCGACTGCCTTCGGCTCAGGTCACGATCCTGGAGTCCCGGGATCGAGTCCCGCATCGGGCTCCCTGCTCTGCAGGGAGTCTGCTTCTCCCTCTGACCTTCCTCCCTCTCATTCTCTCTGTCAAATAAATAAATAAAATCTTTAAAAAAAAAAAAAAGAATATTCAAAAAATAAACAACCAGAAATCAATAGATTTCCTTTATACCAGTAGTTATAAGGTATAATTATAAAAAAAAATTCAAACCAACATCAAAAATTACAACATGCATAGGGATTAATTTTATAAGAAATGTACAAGAGCTATATGAATGAAACTAAAAAAATTATGAAAGGGCATTAAAAAAAAAAAAAGCCCTGAATGATAAAATGACCCTTGATGAACTGTGACTGTTCTGATCAATCTCTTTGTGCACTGATTTGGATTCCAACTTATCCTGTCTTACTGGAGACTTTGCTTGGTCTATGGTTCTCCCTTTTGCATTGTCAGGTTTCTGTCTGTACTGCCTAAGTCCTCTCATTGTAAAAACACACTGTAGTATCACCCATATTATTAAAAGTAAAATAAAATAAGATCTCCATTGCCATACAAAACCTTGTAGCAATATATCTCCAAAGAGTTGCCTATCGTTAGTACAGCCAATCTTCATAATTCACAGATTCTAGATATACATAACTGCCTATTTGCTAAAATTTTTGTGTAATTCCAAAATCAGTACTCAAGGCACTTTTGCATTCATTCGTGGGCCTATGCACAGCAACAAAAAAATGTGAGTCACCTGACGCACATGTTCCCAGCTGAGGTTGAACAAGATGATGCTCTGCCTTCTTGTTCCAACTTTCTTACTCTAAATAAGTGTCCTTTTCTTGGTCTATCGAGTGCCATGTTTTTCCCATTTTTGTACTTTTTCTTGGTGATTTTGCTGTTTAAAATAGCACCCAAGAGTAGTGCGGAGGTGCTTTCTAATGTCCTTAAGAGCAAAAAAGTTGTAATGTGCCTTATGGAGGAAAATATATGCTTTGTTCAGGCATGAGTTATAGTGCTATTTGCCATGAGTTCAATGTTAATGAATCAACGATATATAAAAAGTAAGGTTTTTTTTTTAAAGATTTATTTATTTATTTGAGAGAGCGAGAATGAGAGAGAGTACATGAGAGGGGGGAGGGTCAGAGGGAGAAGCAGGCTCCTCGCTGAGCAGGGAGCCCGATGCGGGACTCGATCCCGGGACTCCAGGATCATGACCTGAGCCGAAGGCAGTTGCTTAACCAACTGAGCCACCCAGGCGCCCAAAAAATAAGGTGTTTTTAAACAGAAATGCACATAAGTGTATGTATTGATTGGTTGATGAAGATGTTGTAACCAGAGGCTCCTTCCTAAAAGCCTTGAATCCCAGGACCAGTGGTTCTATAATCACTAGTACGGATTTTACAGAACATAACTACCACAAATAATGCAAATAGACCATATTTCAGTTTCCTCACAACCCATCCTTCAACTCCAGGCAAGCTTTTGAACTCATTTCATTGTAATTATTCTGGTTAAGGCCACCACTTACCTGTTCCAAGGGTCTGGGGCACCTGCTCTCTCCTTCATCACACCTGATGATCCACAACATTTAATACAATAACCACACCTTCTTTCTGGGTCTTTCTCAGAACTGTACTATTTTCATCGTTGTTCTCTCACAGCCTCCTTTACAGAGTCTTCCTTTCCTCAACCTTCATGTAAGAGTTCCTCAAAACTCCCTTAATCTACTTCTTTTGTCAGCCTCTTCCCTGGAAATCTCTTCCAAACCAATAGCTTTAATGAACAGCAATATGCTGATGATTCTCATGTATCTATCACCAGCATAACTCTCCCCAGGACTCAGGACTCCTTTCTGACATCCGTACATGGATGATCTTTTAGGGTAAGCACAGAGTCCATGAAAAACTAGATGGACCCACATGTTTTGCCTTTCCAATCTTCTCATTCAATTAGTTTCTCAAACCTGAAGTCTTTGGAGCCCCTGATTCTTAGCTCACTCCATACAACCAATGCATCAGAAAATTATCTGGCTCTACTTTGAAAATATATGCTAAGTCCATTAGCATTTCTCCACTCCACTGTTTCTGCCATAATCTCAAGCCCCATCATATTTTTTTTATTATATTATGTTAATCACCATACATTACATCATTAGTTTTTGATGTAGTGTTCCATGATTCATTATTTGCATATAACACCCAGTGCTCCATGCAGAACATGCCCTCTTTAATACCCATCACCAGGCTAACCCATCCTCCCACCCCCCCCCAAAACCCTCAGTTTGTTTTTCAGAGTCCATCATCTCTCATGGTTCATCTCCTCCTCCGATTTCCCCCCCTTCATTCTTCCCCTCCTGCTACCTTATTCTTTTTTTTTTTTTAACATATAATGTATTATCTGTTTCAGAGGTACAGATCTGAGATTCAACAGTCTTGCACAATTCCCAGCACTTACCATAGCACATACCCTCCCCAGTGTCTATCACCCAGTCACCCCATCCCTCCCACCCCACCCCCCACTCCAGCAACCCTCAGTTTGTTTCCTGAGATTAAGAATTCCTCATATCAGTGAGGTCATATGATACATGTCTTTCTCTGATTGACTTATTTCGCTCAGCATAACACTTTCCAGTTCCATCTACGTTGTTGCAAATGGCAAGATTTCATTCCTTTTGATGGCTGCATAATATTCCATTGTATATATATACCACATCTTCTTTATCCATTCATCTGTCGATGGACATCTTAAGCCCCATCATATTTTATCCTGGTTACAGCAACTATTTTCTAAACAACTCCCACCTCCTCTATTTTCTCCCCCAACATACACACAATCTGTTCTTGTCACAGAAACTAGAATTGGCTGGAAAATTGCAAATCAAATTATTCCACTTTATTCAAAACCCTCCAAAGGTTTTGTATTGTATTTAGAATAATATCCAAATCTTTTGCCATGACCCTACATGATCTAATCTTTGTCTATGTGTCTGATCACTGAGAAAAGACCTTATCTTGTACCATGTTGGTCTTTTTTGATATCTTGAAACTGACAAGGTAGTTCTCAACTTAGGCCCTTTGTGCTGGCTGATCCCTCTGGAATGTTATTCTCTCAGATTTCTCCTTAGTTGACTCCTCATGATTAGGTATTAGCTAAAATATCACTCCCTCAAAAAGCATTCCTTGAATATACAATCAAAAAAAAAAAAACCCACTCCCTCTTAATCATGTTCTATTTTATCAACCTGTTATTTTTCTTTTCATAGTCTTTACATCACCTGAAATGGTCTTTATATTTTTCTCTTGTTCACCCGCTCATCATAAGACTTCTGCACTTCATCCTCCAGAATGTGAGTTTTGTAAAAGCAAGAACTTTGGCAATCTTGTCTATCTCAGAGCCTGGGTAGTTGCTAGCACATAATAGATTTTAAATAAACATTTATTGAAGGAATGTACCATTTTATTGGAAAGTCTCAATAGCATAGAGATGCTAAGTGTGTGTGTGTGTGTGTGTGTGTGTGTGAAATTAAAGTAACTTCAATCAAAATTCCAGTAAAGTTGGTACTTGACTAATCAATAAGCTTGGTCTGGAGGAACATTTATTAAGCTAACCAACCTATGATTCCTATGATCATTCTAAGTAGTATGGTTCAGTCACAGGTATAGACAAATAGATCAATGGTGTCAAAGTGAAAGTAAAGAAAAAAATGTATATGTGGAAACTTAGCAGACAGCAAAAATGGTTATTTCATATTAGTGGGAACCTAGGTACCTCACACCACACTCTTTGGTAGCTTGAAATTAGTCATAGTTGGAGTATTTATACCCTGGAATCAGCAAATGTTACGAATCAGGGCTTTTAAAAAAAGATTAGATTTTTTTAAAGAAGCTTTAGGTTCACAACAAAACTGAGAGGAAGATACAGAGATTTCCCCATATAGCTCTACCCCTACACAGGCACAGCCTCCCCCTTTATCAACATCCCCTGACAGAGTGATACATCAGTTATAATTGAACCTACCCTGCCTGATACATCATGATCACCCAAAGTCCATAGTTTCTATTAGGGTTCACTCTTGGTGTTAAACATTCTATGGGTTTGAACAAATGCTTAATAAGGACATGTATCCATCATTATAGTATTGCACAGAGTATTTTCACTGCTATAAAAATCCTCTGTGCTCTACCTGTTCATTCCCTCTCCCCAACGCTTGGTAACCTCTGGTATTTTTATTTTTTTGCCTTTTCCAGAATGTCATATAGTTGGAATTGTACAGTATGTGGCATTTTCAAGTTGGCTTCTTTCACTTAGTAATATGCATTTATAGTTATTCCATGTCTTTTTATAACTAATAGCTCATTTCAATTTAGCGCTGAATATATTCTGTTATATAGATGTACCACAGTTTAATTATCCATTCACCTACTAAAAGTCATCTACTTAGCTGATTCCAAGTTTTGGCAATTATAAAAAAGGGCTTATTTTTTTCTCCTTCAGAAACCTGGTTGTTACCAACATGCCACTGTGCCAAGGACCCATGTGAGATAAAACTTTTGAAGGTGAGAGTGGAAACAAGGTGATAGGATGTTACAACTCTCAGTGAGAACACACCGTTCTGAAATTTCCCTCCAAGGCCTACATATGAACCCTGAGAAAATACCAAAGGACCTGCTTTTTTTATAGTTCAATATTTTACTCACATTGTTATTCTCTGTGTTTATAACCTGACATATTTGAATAGTTTACATTTCTATTTTTTTCTTATCTTCTGCATCTCATATTCTACAAGAAATATATTTACAAAGGTATCAGTGAAATAAAGTTAGAGGATAGGATGGCAGGCAGGATCAATGAAGTAAAATGAGACTCCAGACAGCAGTTGCTGGAGCCAGTAGAAGAGAAAATTCCAAGAAATTCCAGATGCACTGTCTGTCCCAGACACAGAAACCTGGGTCAACCTGTGTTGTTTCTCTGTAGAAAAGACTCCAATGGCTTCCCATCTCAACTGTTTCATCTCAACCAGAATAAAAACCAACATCTGTGCAGTCTTTCTCCCTTGCTTGCTGCTTTCCAGTCATCCGGGACTCCTCCAAATGTTCCAGACAGGCTCCTACATGCACAAGCCAGGCTGTTTCCCACATATCTTTGTGGCTTACTATCGCATCCCTCCTAAGTCCTAGTTAAATACTATCTTCATTCACCCTCCACCCCCAACAACTGTTTTCCCCCATAGCTCTTTATCCCCCACCCTGATAGCATACCATGTGATTTATGTATTTTTCATTATCTCTCTCATCACTAAAATGCAAGCTCCATGAAGGCCAGAATTTAGATCTGTTGGGTATATTGCTGAACCCCCAGTGCCTAGAAAAGTGCCTGATGCAGAACAAGTAGGTGTTCAGTGAATGTTTATTGACCGACTGACCGAATAAATGAATAAAGTCAGCACTGAAAAATTCTGTAAGAAAGTTGAGCAAAGGTTGAATGTGGTGGGCAGTGATGTTCTGGACGGCAGCTGGGGGCTAGAGCAGTAAGGGGGCAGTGGAGGTGCAGAAGGCAGGTGAGGTGCTAGGCTGGTCCAGGGGTAACTCACCCGCCATGTGGAGTCTGCTGGTGTCTGCCTCATCCTCATCATTTACCACCTTACCCTCAACATCACTCAGCCTTGAAAAGTGCCTCTTTCCACTATTTTTGGAAGGCATCACTACATACTTGGTGAGGAGAGAAAAACACCTCGTTTGATCGATTTCACTGTAATGAGCCTCTTGGGAAAAGAACAGGCTGGGAAAATATCTACTATCTGGTTTTAGCTTAGTTCTTGCTCATAAACAAAATTTCCCTTATCATGTCTCTATATATTGGTCCCATGAATCCTTACTTTCTATTTTCACTGGGGACATTAGAGAGGATTAGGAGATGAGGAACAAAGACAGGGAGAACACCACGCAGAGACACAATGCGACTGAGGCTGTCTGTGGCAACACCAACAGCTTTGAAATACTCTCGTGGATCCCCTTATACACACTGAAGCCTCTGTCTGGCCGCAGTGTCATGGAGAGAGAGTTGTTTCCAGTATTTCAAGAAATGGGTGATGTATTTTAAAGAAAAGAGAAGCACTGAGCATTTAGAATTCAGTTAGCTGAACAAATATGCCAGAGAGAAAATGGGGCCAGAAAAGTGAAAGGATCAGGAACCCAAATCAGGGCCAGCCCAGAAATAGCAGAACTATTGTACTTCTCACTCATAGCTCCTTTCTATCCTGGGATCTCACAGGGAGCTTTACACGTTGATTAAACTCCTAACAGCCCCCAGGCTGCAGAGGAGATGAGGTAAGCACATCTGAATCAATGCACTAGAATCATACACAAGATTTAATCCATGGAAAGAATACTGGGGATACCCTTGTCATTTCTGGGTACCCTAGTTTTTACATCGGGTGGATCTCAGGAGTCCTCTGCCCTGCTCCAAGCAAAAACCTGGCCTGGCCAATTTTGTGAAATCCATGGATGTGGAGCTAAGAGGGAGTTGCAGCAGAGCTGGGAATCAGCCTCAGAGCTGCGGGCACAGCTGGTGGCCGCCTCCCCCTGGACTGGTCTGTGGCGCTCTGGGACAGGTCCCATTTCACAAATGTGTGTTGAGTACTGAAGGCCTGCTTTGTATAGATGCATTCTGCCTTTTTTTTTTTTTTTTTTTGCCTTTTCGTACTTAGTCCCCTAGGAGACAAACTCTCATTCCAAATCAGCTTTTCACCCTTTTGCTACCCTTGATAACAGCTAGCACATAAAAGCAAAGAGAGGAACAACGTGAACATCGTGAAGATTTGAAGCTAAAATCAGTGGTAAAAAGCTACTCTGAAGATTTTTTTTTTTTTTTGTAATGGCAAACTAAGTCATGGTCATATGAATAGAGAGATAAGTCATTAGAGACTAAGACACATCCTAGGGTTACAGAAGAATTACATTGGAGACAATGATGCCAAACTATCAAAGGGAAAAATAAAAAGTAATCCTGATGTTAATATCAGAGAGAAGAGCCAAGCAGGCAATTACTATCGAAAAAGTCCAAATTCAGTGCCCACTAAAAATTTGGAATGAATTTTAAGGGGAAAATGTATAAGCACTTAGTGGCTAATGGAA
Source organism: Neomonachus schauinslandi (assembly GCF_002201575.2). Taxonomy (NCBI): domain Eukaryota; kingdom Metazoa; phylum Chordata; class Mammalia; order Carnivora; family Phocidae; genus Neomonachus; species Neomonachus schauinslandi. The sequence continues at coordinate 82,453,993 of NC_058413.1, read as the reverse complement.
ACTTGAGGGAAAATGTCCTAACAGTGAGATCTATTAGACAGCAGAACAGTCTGTTAGACTCAGAACAGACTCCTTGGCCCTCCACAAGGGCCAAGCAGAGGGACTAGATTAAAACTGCTTCCTTTGGGAAGGGTCACCCTGTTCTGTGATCCCAAGCATCTGTGTCTCAGGTGGAGTGCTTTTCTCTCCTAGAGACCCTGGGAGGGGCTGCCTGGGACCAGTCATGACTAGTGCAACTTTGACCAGGTCATGATTTTGCCACCCAGAGAGCCACCTCATGTCCCTTGGGAGCCTATGATCTACACTTTCCTGAGAGATGAGGATAAGAAGACAAGAAGCAGCTCTGATCTGAGCCTACTGGGCCTGGATAGGACATGCAGAATTGCTCCCCAGCACCCTCTGGGAGATCCCACTCAGGTCTCTCCCTGCCGATATTACACAAGTGACATACAACTGTGGAAAGAATTAGAAAGTGAGGATAAATAAAATCAAACACCAAAATAAAATCACTGTGAATCTCATCATTCAGCCATTTGGTATCCATCCCTTACCTATATGTACATGTATTTTATATATATATATATATTTATATATATATATATATTTATACATAAATATATATTTCACAAAAACCAGTTTAACTACACATAATATTTTAGAACCTATGGACATATTTCATATATATAAAAATACTCTACAACATATCTTCCCAATGACCATTACTCCACTGCATAAATTTAGTATAATATATTTAACTAAGTCCCTATTGTTACCCATCTCTTGATCCCCAATCTTCTTCCTCTTTTTTTTTTTTAAATATCTCTTTGATGGACATCTTTGCAAGCATATTCAATTGTTCCATAACATAAAAGTCATGAAAATAAAATTGCTGTATATTTTTAAGGGTTTTGATGCTCGTGGCAAAAGTGCTTTTTGGAAAAGTGGTAACCCGGACCAGCAGAAATGAAACTGTCCTTTTTTGTTGTCCCTCTTGTCAGCAGGGAGTGCTCTCGTGCCTTTGGTCTGTAGCACGCATGAAGGACCCATGGCCACCTTAGTCCAATTAGCATCAAGAAGGAAGGGAGAGAGGAAAGCCCCTTTAAATAGGCAGCTTGAGCTGTTTCCCCAAAGAGAAGGAACTGAACAAGAGCCTGCAAACTGTCTTAGGAAGAAGAGGCTATCTGCTTGAAACAGCCAGGACCTTTAGCTCAAATCCATTAATCCTCTTTATTAAACCTGGGTCACCTCTGAGTCTTGAGAAATTAACCAGCATCTTCCCACTGCAAGTTCGCATCAAGAGACAGCGCCTGCACACCGCCTGTAATTTTCATGGACCAAGGTTCCAGGGTCAGAGGGCTTCCCAGTCCCCGTCCTCTGCTTTTGTCAATTTAAAAGAGAACATCAGCTGCACTTGTATAAATTTCAGGCCAGGCTTTGCAGGGGCCAGGGCTGTGCAGCATCTCTGCACTCCGGGAGAGGCGAGGAAAGAACACAGGGCAGGCGGCAGGCAAGCCACAGCTGCTCCATTGCTCCTCTTCATCCTAAAAACCTCGGAGTGGTTACAGGAGCTCGGGAAGGGTGCAGTTCAGAGTCAAGGGGGGACTTGGCTCTTTCCTCAGAGCTGCTCCCCCGGTACTCTGCACTGTCTGTTGGACTCCATCCCAAAGTCTGCAAGGAAGAACTGAAATTCTGTGCTGTGTCAAGACATGAAGTAGAGACAATGCTTGAACCAAATGCAAAAGGGCCAGAGACAGAAAAGGAGGCAGAACCCCAAGCTGGGAAAACCATGTAGGTAGACCAAGAAAAATCAGAGAGAGAATGAGGACCAGAGCAACATCGAGAACAAAAACACCGAAGCACATGGGTCCCCTTCTTGGCAGCCTGTCTCGCCCGGTCTGGGCCTCCCTGGATGGATTCAGACAACTTTACTTCGAAAATATAGTGAGGCCTTCTCTCTACCCATTTACACAAATCTGGCTAAGTGAGTGATTTAGAGACCAAGGTCAGGATTAGAATCAGAGTCCAACAGAGTCATGCATCTAGTTTTATGTTCCTCTTGATACGAAGAATATGAAAAGTAACTATCGAAGAACCCAAGGAAAAATGAAAAAAAGGAGACAACTATTAGAAATTAGACCTATAAGAAAAACACAGGATAGAGGATTGACCTTGTGGTAACTTTATTTTTTTTTTAACATTTTATTTAGTTATTTGAGAGAGAGAGAGAGACCGAGAGCAGGGGGAGGGGCAGAGAGAAAATCTCAAGCAGACTCCAAGCTGAGAGCAGAGCCCAACAAGGGACTTGATCTCATCACCCTGAGATCATGACCTAAGCTGAAACCAAGAGTCGGACACTTAACCGACTGAGCCATCCAGGTGCCCTGACCTTGTGGTCACTTGAAACATAAGAAAAATAACTGCCATGGGTGGAGTTACAGAGCCTGACTTGTCTAAGACCGAATGAAGTATTGAAGTTCCACAAGAACTCCATGTAGTAAGGTAGTAGCATTATTGCCATTTTACAGGTGAGGAAATCGAGGCACATGGTGATTCTGATACATGTCCATGTCCATAAATTCCAAGTCGGGAAGTGAGAGGACCAGCATTTGTTCTCAGACATCTGACCACCCTGTTCACCCCTGTAGCCACTGAAGGAAGGGCAGTCTCCACTGGGGACACATTAAAGAACAATCCAGTCCCTCTAGACCCCAACATTCTTGCTGAATTGGAACCAAACCAGCCTTTACAGAAAGTGAAGCGTGAGGGGGAAAGCCTCTGCCAACACCACCACCACCATGCCGAGGGGCAGGAAGGGGACAGGTGGCAAGAATCAGAGGCAGCATCGAAGCAAGTTTCTTTCTAGGAAATCTCTATCAGCACACCAAAAGTTAAAGAAAAATCATTTCTATTTTTTCCATATTTTCTTTTGCTATCCAAATATTCTACCATTAACATGAGATATATGTCTAATCAGAAAAACATACATCTGTGTGTATTTTAATGATCCTTTCCCTACCCTGCGTGTGTGGGGATGGGAGCAATAACAACTCCTATAGCCACAGTGGAAGTTCACTGTTTTGACCTTTTCTCAGCCCCAAGGGAAGGGCATTCTTGGAGATTCTGAGATTCTTTGTGAATCGCACCCAAAGTTCATCCCTATCCTGGGGGTAGACCCACTGATGGATTTGGGTGAGAATGAATATGTCACAGCTTTGAAGAAGGGCCACACACCTGTTGCCTAGAAGTAGAGGAGTTATTTCCAATAATTGAAAAATCTCCCGGGAGACCAAAAATAAATGATCGACAACACACACTAGCAGAAAATAATAATTTTTTTAAATCTAAGGATTAATTGAATTCCTAACATCAAAGGAGAAATCATAAAAAAAAACAAACAAACACTGTTTCTTCTCATCTGGGCACCAGCGGACAGCATCTCTGAACCTGCATTGGGAGCCAGGCCTGCCTGACCATGACGCAGGCTCCAGGGACTGTATCTGCCACCCTGGCATGAGTTGTGGATGGATTAGCTGCTGTCACCAAGAGACTCCTGGCTTCTGTCAGCTTCTCTCCCAGCCATTATGCTATTAAAACAGGGGGTGTTTTGCATATTTAACGGCTCCAAAGTCATTTCACTGACATAATGCTTTTTGCTGGCATGTATTTCCTGGGTCCCAATGCCACTGCCTGGGTTGAGGGTGTGCCAGGCAGGGAGTCTCACTCCCTCCTCCCACCTCCCCTGCAGGGCTCCGATCAAGTGAACGGAACAAAGTGGAATGCCCACCGGCTAACTCTGAAGGCAGGCTCCTGCTCAGAGGCTGCTAGCCACCTGGAGGAGAGAAATTACACCGTTCAAGTCTTCCTCCTGCTTCTAGCCAATTTCTACTCTTTTTAATTCAATTCAGCTCTTTCTGACCCCGGCAGGCTGGAGTTCCAGAGTTACTTTCAACGGATAGCACCAATTACCAAGGTGTGAAAATAGAAACCTTCGAATTTTGAGAACAAACCCAGAGATGGGGACTTAAATGAAAAGGGCTGAAGGGAAGAGAGGAGGAGTCTGAACAGGAAGGGGGGGCAGTTCTCACACAATTAGGAACCCTGCAGAGGATGAACACATAGTGAGGGGCTCCCGGATGAGCAGCTGGGACCCGGGGGGAGGCCCTGGTATACAAGGGTACATGGGCAGAAACATTGGAGCTGGGACAGTCAGCAGGAAAAGACAAACCAACAGAGCGTGTAAGAACTCTAGCACCAAGGCCCACAGGGCATTAAACTGGACGGAAAGCTCTGGGAGCCCTAACTTCTGCAGGGCCTGCACACTTTGAGTGACAGCTTTGTCCACCATAAGCAATCTAGTGGAAGAACAGCATATGAAGAAGGGAAAGCCCCCGATTCATCAACCTATCTGTGGTTAGTGTGAACTGTGCACTTGCTTAGAGGAGGCCTCTTACTTTCATTGCAGATTTTCTAGGAGAACTCCCCACTGTGCAATGGGACATGGGAAGATGAAACATACGTGGGAACTAAGTAACACTTATGAAATTAAGTGTAGTGCTGGTTTATGCTTTTGTGATCAAAATTATTTAATTATACAACCTTTTTATATTAGTATACTCTCCCCTACAGAATTTAAATGAAGAAGGTACCCAACAAATATTTGAAATAATGTTTTAAATAAGGTGCTGAGATGTCCTTAAAGCTGGTCTTGTTATACAAGAAAAGGAAGACATACTACCTTGGAATTAACTCAGAATATAAATCCAGTGAGACCACACTTCCTCCCACCCCCACTGGCTAGATAAAGAACTACTTAGGGAGAGTTATGCTACATTCCCCACCCCCACCCCACATCCCCCATAGTTACTGAAAAGGGAGCCTACTTCACAGGAAGGAGGAGTAGAGCTTCAAACCACCCTGTGACTAAGATACTTCAGAAGCATGTGAATAATCTTCAGTGTGGTCTGCCAGGCATTCGAGGCCTCCAAGAAGCCAGCCCCCCTCACTAAGTAGCCCAGGTTCTTCACATCTGCCCCCCACATCCCCCATTCTAATCTGATATCCTGTCTGTCCACCTACACTCCATGCTCATTCTCACCTTCCCTTTGCGCAGTGAGCCTCCCCCACCCCTCAGCCATTTCTACAGCCACCACCCTCAAGAACCAGCTGTCACCCCTTCTCTTCACCAACCAGCCATCTCTTCTCACCTAACGTCTCCTTGGATGATTCACCCCTGCTAAATTCCCTCCATGCGCAAAACATATATCTGTCCATGGAAGACAATTATGCTTTTTGGCAGAAGTGTGACATAAAAGAAAAAGCTAGAAGAAACTGCCCGCTCAAGAATTGAGACATAGGTTTGAACCCAGCTGACTTGGGATTTTCTTTAACTTTTCTCTCGGTCTTGTTTCTTAATCTGTAAAGTGAGAGGAATTATGCCACAGAGTGAAGGCTCTTCTTTTCCCGCCTTGCAAAAGATTCAGACAGATATGGAGTGGCTGGCTGGTTGCCTAGGCCAGAGAAGTGCTCCTGCTATTTCTCTTCCAAACTAGGGGAAAAGCTCCATGGGTAAGGAGAAGGGGGTGCTCTGGAATGGTGCTGAGCGCATGACCTGAGCATGCCAAACTTAGATTGGATTGAGGGGTGCTCTGTGCATGATTTGGAGAGGTGGCTCTGTAGGTTGGCATGAATCCATAGACACACCCTCAAAACATATAAGCAAATGGGAACAAGGAAACACAAATGCCTCTTCTCCCTTCCAAGGGTCAAAGTAACATCATCTTCAGGGAGGAAATGAATCTAAGAACCTTTTATTTTTATTTTATTTTTATTTTTTTTAAAGATTTTATTTATCTATTTGAGAGAGAGAGAACGAGAGACAGAGAGCAGGAGAGGGAGGAGGGTCAGAGGGAGGAGAAGCAGACTCCCCGCCAAGCAGGGAGCCCGATGCGGGACTCAATCCCGGGACTCCAGGATCATGACCTGAGCCGAAGGCAGACGCTTAACCATCTGAGCCACCCAGGCGCCCTCTAAGAACCTTTTAGCCAGGTCCCCTGACTTTTAGTCCAGAGGTTCATTTCATTGCTGGACCCATTGTCCCCCAGTCTGTCAGAGATCTCCACCCTTCTTCACAGATGTTTGCCCCTGGCTGTGTTTTGTGTGCAGTGAAATGTATGGCAGGGATTCCTGCCTTGTCTGCTGTCAACACTTGAACCCATCACCTGAGAGAAGAGAAATGCTTTTGGACTAGACGGGATGACCCTCCATTCCTGTCTGCTTGGGACTGAGAGCTCCCAGGATGTAGGGCTTTCCATTTTAAAGTCAGGACAGTTGTGGGCAAACTGGGATGAGCTTCATCTAGCTTAAACTTGATTTCTGAAAATGCCCCATCCTTATTAGCATGGATGGGATAGGAAAGACACAATTTGAAAAGACACAGCTTGACTTGAGGGCTATGAACTGCAAAGAGGCTCCAGCCTCTAAACTCTCTGATGATTTTCCCATTTCATTTTTATACATGGAGAAAATGAGTTGCATAAAAATACGTTTGCTGAGGAGTCATCTTTACATAGCAGAGTTGAGTTCGAGGCTCAGATCTATGGCACCCCTCAACCTGTGCTCTTTCCCAAACCCCATGAGCTCTGTGAAGACCATCACTACTTCCTGCCCCAGGAACAAGGACCATAGCATAATGCAAGGGCCTGCCTTCGAGAAGTTTCAGAAACATACAGACCAGTGGATTTAAATGCACCATCTCCTCCCCCAACTTCCAGTTGTGGTCAGGGCTCCTCCAAACCCAGCTATAAATCTTTCCAGTCTGTAAACACTCAGATACAGTTCCCTCCATTGCTTAGCAGCTTTTGACACTAATTGCTCTACAGAGTGTGTGCAACTGGGAACACCCTATTAAAAGTGAAATATATTATACTGTCCACTTATTGCTGCTTTATAGAGATAAAGTATCCTTACTATGTGGAAAAGCTGGCAAAGAAATTGACAAAGTGGCTTCTAAATAGACGCCTGCATGAGGCCATTCCTGGGGCACCAGCTCTATCTGGGTTATGCTGCGAGTTTCCCTGATTCAACCTGAAGATTGCGCCACACCAGGACTCTCTCCCTTTTACTGTTCTGATTTCCACCTCAGAGATTAGCTTCCAAGAAACGGGCCTTGGGGCTGAGGAGAAGACTAACGTGGATGCTCTCAGGGCTGAGAAAGCAGCACTGCCCCATCTGCAGACACTATCCATCTCCTTCCCTTCAAGGACAGAGCAGCGCGGAAGGAGGCTGGCCACAAGGAAGTAGTGGGCAGGGAAGGCCGAGGAGCAGAGGCAAGTCCAGAGTGAGAGACCTCCAGATTCAGATCTGGCACGAACTGGTTTTCTCGGACAAACGTGGAACAATACAGGCTTCCTGAGGAAAGTCCATCAAGCCCCGAATCCTATATTTCCAACAAAGCTAAAGTCAACCATCTCCGTGGAGACGTGCTATCTACTTACACCATTGGAGAATTTACCTACCACTCAACCTGGGCACAGGCAACTATTAACGGCTTTTACAGGATAGATACTGTCATGAATGCTATGCTGGAAAAGACTCGGGTTCAATTCCTCAATCCAAATACCCCTAAAACTTTCCCTAAACACTCCCAAATCCAAGATTACCTGACAATTCATATGGCTTGCAAGCTAAGCATGGTTTTTACAGTTGTAAAAAGAGGAAGAAGAATATGAAATAGAAACCTTATGAGGCCCACAAAGCCTAAACTATCTACTTCGCAGGAAAACATCAGCCAACCCTGCCTTAAAGGAAAGATTTGGAAAACCAAGAGAGATAACTGCAGGCATGCTCAAAAGAAAGCCTGAGATGGATGAATGCACAAGGATCAATACAAAAATGGCATGGAAAAATGGAAAACAATGCCCTGCTTCTATCATAACAAACTTAGCTGGAGTGCTGATTAATTGTGTTAGCTGCACTTGCTGGAAAGTGTCCATCCACGGGAGCCCTCGCCTCTTGTCTTGGCAATGTTTCGCGGCTGATCTCCACCCATGCCAACACAGAGATGCAGCCAGTGGGACAGGGTGGCCCCAGGAGCTAGCAGATAACAAGGGAGATGGAGTGATGGAGAGAGGTATCTATTGTCCCTGCCACGTTTTGTGTTTCTGAGATACCAAATTGCCTGATCGCTTTGACATTTCCGAGACCAAATTAAAATGCGCCACCATGGAGACAAAATGTCATTAGCCTCATTATAAGTGATTGTGTTAAAATAAATACAAAAATAAAGTGGAAATTAGTCCAAACCATTAAAATACAGAAGCAAAAATGGCCAACAGGGACTTTACATATCACAGACTAAGAAAGGTTGAGACACCCCCTAAGGAGACAGGAAAGATGAATGTAACGAGCACAGTGACTGAGCACCAGGCTGCTGGTGACCATGGCAGAGCTGTGGCACGAAGGCAAGCTCTTCCGCTGCCCCCTGTTGCATGACCTTGGAAGAGACACTTAACCTCACCAAGCCCCTGAATTCCATCTCTAGGAAAATAAGAAAGTAACATCATTTTTTTGCGTATCTGTTAGAGCTTCCCTTCTAAGTAGGAAGGAATAAAGAAATGGTCTTTTGAGATGGATACTGTCTTAAGATGGTCCCTGAAGAGAAGGGGGCAGGCAGTCTCTTTGGGCAGAGAGAGAACTTCTCCTGACCAGGGACAGAGAGGTCCTCACATGGTCAGCTCCTAGATTTCTCTAGAGGGTGAGCCTTAGCCAGAGAGCAGATCTTCTGTAAGAAAGGAGCCCAGGTGTGGGATACAGAGACAAGGGCTCTGATTATGATGCAGGCTTACTTAAGCTCAATGCTTACCCTAGGAACCTCCTTCCATCCACATGGGCTCATGTCCCAATACATTTACTCTCTGCCACTTTACCCCAGCTACCCTTTGACCCCTCACTCTTCACTGTTTCTTTCACCCACCCCCAATTCCCACTGACACCTTGGACTTGATACCAGAAATCTGGTTCCAGTCACATATTATCCATCTACTGTGTTTCTCATTCCCACCAATGGAAATTTGCCTTTACATCCTCCCTAGTCTTACATACATTAACTATAACAAGCAATGATGTACTGATCCCCCCAAAAAGGAAGAGAACAAAATCCTTCCCTTGCTTCCTTGGAAAAAGGACATTAATTCTAACTACCACCATTACTCCCCTCCCCCACCTCACCCATGAAAGCCTTTTTATAAGCCTGTCCCTCTAGGAATGGTGACTGAATGTGTTGAATTCTTACCTCAGCTTCCTCCTCCACACAGCCTCCACAGACATTGCTAACCAATCATGGGCCTCTTTCCTACTGAGCCAAATGGTCCATGGGACCACTATCTATTGATTGGAAATTGGCACCATTTTCTTCCTCTTTGAGATTAGAGACTGTAGTTTTCACCAAACACAAAATAAGCCTCTCTAATAAGTATGAACCAACCCAATTGGAAGCATGATAGAATAATAATATTTTATATTAGCATATTTCTTCCTGTATTCTAAATTCTCTCTCCATCAATAGCACTCAGGACTCACATAAAAATCCTGTTGATGACAAAGGCAGATATTACCATTTCTTTCTAAAATCTGAAAGAACTGAGGCCCCAGCAAAAAAAAAAAAAGTCTTGTCTAATTTCCCAGAGTCCATAGTAAAGAGGGACTAAAAGCCACATATCCTAACTCTAAGTTTACTTCAAATTTGGAATCACTTTAAGTTTCAAAGAGCAGAACAAAGCACTCCACTAGAGCTGTGAGATGGTTAATTCCCAAATGTCTGCAAATAGCTTGGCACATAAGAAGAGCCTCCAAAATCCTCAGTAATGAGCAATAGCTCAGAGGGCTTTGCTGACATGAGCTCACTACTTCCCAAAGCTTCCAGCACAACCTGCAGCAGGAGATGGTCTTTCTACCTTTGACTTTCTGTTCCTCTACCTGCTCTGTCATCATGATCCCTCAGGGAACGTGTGGATGGATTAACAATTTTTTTTTTTTTAAATTTCAGATAAGCCTGACATAAGGATCCTGGGATGATTGTGTGGGAAGGCAAGAATGGGAAGGAAACATTGGCTAGCAGAAGCCACAATGATTAAATGAGACAACAGTTGCCGCAAGACGCATTGCCCTAACTGTATAAACAGAAACAATTTTATTCTGGAATCCCTAAACAGAATAGTTACTGTTTAATCAGGATGTGCAAATGCCACTGCCCATGTGCTTTGTGCTGAAGCAGGGGGCAAGAGAATGAATGTTGTGCATGCCTCCAAAGATGACAGGGCTAGGGAGTGGCTGCCTGCCTCTGGATGGATCATGTTTCTCCACTTGCTTCTATAGTTCCCATAGTGTCTCCACTCACTCACTTGCTTCCCTCCAAACCCAGCAGACATCTGACTTCTCTGATTTTTTTTTTTTTTGTCCCTGCGCTATGGGCCTTACTTCCCCTACTTCCCTTCTTTAACCTGTGAATGTTGATTTAAATATTGTGCCTATTTTCCCTTTGCTCCATAGGATGGTAGTCAGGACAGAGAAGACCTTTTCCTATTGCCCCGCTAGCTCATTCTGAGGGCCTGATCGATTCTTTGCTGCAATGCAGACTGAGCAATACCATGGACTAGGATAAGGCTTAGTGAAAGTGACCTCACAAAATGTCTAATATCCAGCTGAGAAGACACATCTTCAGAAGTGAAAAGCACCAGCATCTTACTCCCGTGGAGCAGGAGGAAGGCAACAACATGCTAAAATGGGTCAAACACCAGGCTTCAAGGCAGTGGGCTGGCTGCAATCAATCCCCTTTCTGAGTGCTCATTAGAATTACAAAACATCAGAGCAGGCAAGCACCTTAAGGGATCATCTAGTGCGAACTTCTTTTGAAGAGAAGGAATTTGAGGCTGAGAAAAGTCCAGTGACCCCCGCCCCTCAAGGTCATACAGCCAGGCACCGCCAGGAAAATAGAGTTCATTCTTACTGCTCCTTCCAAGGTGCCACGTATATACTCATTCTTGGAGAACAGGAGAGAATCCCTGTTCCCAAGTAGCTTACTTTCTGATTATAGAGACAAGATAAAGACATTTTTAAAAGTGATTGTCGAGAGAGTAAATCATTAAAATCCCAAATGAGTCATGCTCTAAAACAGTTTTTCCTAACACAGGATATTAGGATTACCAGGGGAGCTTTTAAAAAATATTAATATCTGATGTCCTACCCTGACCAATTACATCAAAATCGTGGGGAGTAGGGCTTAGGTGGGCATCTAGGTGGTTTTCAGGTTCCCCCAGATGATTCTGATGTATAGCTAAGTTGAGAACCCTGTTCTAAGGGGTCAGAGGGAAGGAGGTTCTTACTGGGTGAAGTGGCTAGGAAAGGCTGCTGGGAAGAAAATGAATTTGAGCTGGGCTTTGGGTAGAAATTGGAGAGGTGGGGTAGGCATGGAGTGAACTCAAGATTTTTCATTTCTATGCTGCTGGTCAAGGAAGCATGCTTTGAGTGGCAAGATCCATTTAACATTGGTATCTTCTTGGAGTGTTTGTGTCCACTTTCTGCATAATGATCTAGGGTAATTTCTGCCCCCAGTTTCCTATATGAAGTGGGTGAGTCCATTTTACAAAAGGTCTCATGCTCTTGGAGAGAGATGCATGCAAGCTCAGCAGACCTGACCCTGACTAATCTGACTCTACACTACAAGTTTGATCCACAGAAATCAAATGGGGGGCTGGGGTTGCTGAAGTGATACTCTGTCTGGCCTAGTAAGGAACTGGCCCCAGACCCCTAAGCACAGGGAAGAGTGGGAAGAAGGGATGTAATTGTGGAGAAAACTGTCAAATGTCATCTCTCTGGTGCTTTACACCACAGATCTCATCTGCCTGTGTCAGCAGCCTCTTCCCTCCACGCCAGATGCAACTGGGCACACACCCAACAGCAAGGAAAGAGCTGAGGGCTTCTAAAGTGGGAGGTTGAGGCTTGGTGGGCTTTCCACCCCTTGCTTGGCATCACCCCACCACCACCCAGTCAGGAGGCCAGGACAGAGGCTGTGCTCCCCAACACTTCCTTCCTGTGCTTCCCAACACTTCCTTCCTGATTTACCCAAGTCCTCTCTCTTCAATTTGGCAGTGGCAACAGTGCCATTCAGCATTTTCAGATTGTCTTGAAATCCTCTTCTATGCTTTCTATGACTGCTTTCAATTAACCTTCTCCCATTGATCTAAGTCAGCAGCTCCAATCTCATTTCTAGGCAGAAACACTAAGCCACACAGAGGTTAAGAAGGTGCCCAAGGGCATATGGGTAATTGACAACACTGCAGATTTTCTCCTCTCCAGTTAACCTGCTTACATAAAATGTTTCTACTAGATGGAGTCACCCATTAGGATATTTATTCAGTAAGTATCTACCAAGTGCATTTTATGTGTGAGCCACCACCTCTTGGGTACCTCCTCTTGAAGGCTGTTGGGACCTACCTCATGCCCACATTCATTCTCCAAATCAGACATACTGGCCAAACCCCTGACTACAGGAAAAGCACTGAGGCCACATGGAGAAGTTCCTAAACAGAGAATTCTGCTAAATGTTTGCTTATAATTTTACACCTCTAAAAATGCAGGTATGTATCCATGCAGTTATTCAACCTGCTCTAAGCTGGTCACTGAGCAGGAAGTGCACATCCACAAGATGCAAGTTTGAGTTGCCCAAGACCAACAGCCTAGAAGACCCCTTGTTTATGTTTGTGGCTCAAAGCCTGGCTGCTCCAGGTGGAGAAGAAAGGCTTTCATATTTTCACAATATTATTTCTTGGGTATGATGTATAGTAGGCTTTCAGTGAGAGAGAAGATAATGGAGACGAAAGTGCTCTGAACAGGGAACAATTAGACATTTCTATACCTGATTGTCCTGCAGGTTACTGTGTGAACCTGGTTAGATCAGCTCATTTTGAAACATGAGTCCCCTCATTTATAAATCAAGCTGTTTAGCTTAAATGATCTTAACGTCCTTTGTGATATTCAACATCTGTGGGCATAGACTTAGCCTCCCCTAGTACTGGGCTTCTCTTCATGCCCTAGGATTAAATACATATGACAGCATTATGAATGGGTCCTGTGCCTTAATAACACCACCTGCTGTATACTGCAGTGATTTGTAATGGCACATGATCAAGGATTTTGTGGCTAACAAGCTTTGCATGTCACTTACCTATTGGTTGTTGCCTTAACCCATTTACCAGCCTGCCCACATGTTATCATAGATGAATTCTTCATGTTTCTATGTAATCATTTCCTTGACCTCTTTTTTTTAATGTTTTATTTATTTACTCATGAGAGTCAGAGAGAGAGAGAGAACCAGGCTCCCCGCCTAGCAGGGAGCCCGATGTGGGACTCAATCCCAGGACCCTGGGATCATGACCTGAGCCGAGGGCAGACGCTTAACCATCTGAGCCACCCAGGCGCCCTTTTTTTTTTTTTTAAAGATTTTATTTATTTATTTAAGACAGAGAATGAGAGAGAGCACATGAGAGGGGTTAGGGTCAGAGGGAGAAGCAGACTCCCTGCCGAGTAGGGAGCCCGATGCGGGACTCGATCCAGGGACTCCAGGATCATGACCTGAGCCGAAGGCAGTCGCTTAACCAACTGAGCCACCCAGGCGCCCTCCTTGACCTCTTGTAAGGTTAAAGTTTCACAGAGCTTAGTGTTTGGAAGTCTTCTCTTTCTCTCTCTATTCCTTCCCTGTTTGATCATTTAACCTTGTGACTTTAAATATCATCTACATGCCCAATGTAGATCTCTGGCCCCAGACACAACCCCCACCCCATGCACTCCAAACTCATTATACCCAACTGCCTACTCTACATATCTGGTAGATATACCAAGTTCAATGTGTCCAAAATAAACTCCTGGTCCTTCCCCAAAATTCTGTTCCACCCATACATTTCCATCACAGTTGATGTCAACTTTATCCTTCCAGCTGCTCAGGTGAAAAAATGTGATGTCCCCCTTGGATCTACTCTGTCTCACCCCATATTCAATCTGCCAGTCTGGTAGCTCTGCCTTCAACATATAGCTAGAATCTACTTCTGTCACCTCCCTTGCTATCACCTAGCTCAAATCACCATTATCCTTTGCTTGGATTATGATCATAGCTTCTGCTTGCTTCTACTCTTCAGCACTCAGAATGACCCTTTTAAACAAATTAAGGTTGTTTCTCCTCTGCTCAAAAATCTGGAAAATCTCCTCATCTAACTCAGAGAAAAAGTCAAATTCCTTATAGAGGAACACAAGGCTGATTTCATTGGGTCCCCCATTATTGCTCTGGCTGCATCTCCTACTACTTACCATTTGCTTACTCCACTTTGCAAACTACACTTGCCTCCTTGCTATTTCTTGAATAAGCTAGGTAGATTCCACTTGCACTATAGTGTCTTTGCCTTAAACAGTGTTTCCACCTGGAAAGCCCATTCCTTCAGATATCCTTATGGCAAACTCCCTCCCCTCCTCCAGTCTCTGCTCACTTGTGCTCTTCTCCAATGAACCCTACCCTGCTGCCCTGTTTAAAATCAAAATTCTCTTCCCCAGTATTCCAAGCCAGTCTCCATACTCTGCTATACTTTTCTTTTCCCATATTACTTCCAATCTTCTAACATACTATAAAATGTACCTAAGTACTATGTTTATTGTTCATTATCTAATCCCCCCACTAGTATATGAGCTTCATAAGAGCAGGAGTCTTTGTTTTATTCGCTGATGAATCCCAAAGTCTTAGAGTAGAGCTTGACCCATGTTGGCCCCCACTACATATTTGTTGAGTGAATGTAAAGAGCAATAGCCATGTAAATCCATTTTCAAGAAGTCAGTGAGCAATTTATCCTGAAATTTGAGCATACCCTGCTATTAAAACAAACCCTTCAAGGCATAAAGAAGAATTTAATATTACTTGTCCTGCTTTCTGGAATTCGTAAACCTAGAGGTTGCAAGTCTATCTTGAAGGAAGCAAGATAGAAGAATCTGAGGAGAAATGCACCATACTTCTGATAATGTGTGAAGTCCGGAACATTAAAAAAATGGGGGAGGGGTTTACATCTTTGACTCTATTCAGAACATGGATATTTAGAAACTTGCAGAGTTATTAAAAGTTCAGGTTTCACCAGTGCAACCAGGCATTTTGACATTTAAATTACACAAAGTAAATCCACAACAAAGTGAGAGCATTATTGTTTGGGTTACAAAGCCCTGCCATTTTCTTAACACTGCACTTTGGAGGAGGTCTTAGATTATTCCCCTACTTCTCTCTCACTGCTTTACCTCCTATCTCCTATTTCCCAGTCAATTCCCAGACATGAGTGCATGTGGTTAATGGAATTCTTGGTCAGCTTCTCCATGAATTAATCCTCCACTCCTTTAAAACCTCATCTCAAATGTCCCCTCTTCTGGGAAGTGTCCCTGAGGAAACTGAGAGAGCAGGTTTCTTCCTTATTTAAATGATTTCATAAGATGGTTTCTGCAGAAGATTGCAGAGGTAACACACTGTGATGTGTTTATGTATTTACAGGACTGTAAGGACAGTGACCTTGGCTTGGTCATTTTGCTATCCTGATACACTAGTGCCTGATAGGGAGTAAGCACTCAACCAGTGCCAGTTACACAAATGACCTTGTAGAATCAACTGTATGTGGAGTTTCACAAGGAAATAGCTTTTACCTAAACCAAATCTGGCATTTATAATGGTTCTTGAAAAGATCCTAATCAGTAAGCTCGATCCCAGAAATTAACAGTTTAGCTTCTAAAATTATTGTTGTCAACAACATAGCAGCAGAGAAATCAGGCCAGCGGGGCCAGCTGAATATAGAAAGAAAGATGTGATTCAGAATCCCAAAGGGTCAGTCCTTCCACAACAAGTCCCTCTAGGGCTGTAAAAGATTCTGTAACAGGGAATTGGAGAGCACATCCTGCAAGATAAAGAGATGCCTCAAGACTGGTCAAGACCATAAGAAAGACATCCCAGGGCTGTAGTAATATATCACATCGTCTGGCATCTGCACGATCTTAAGAGCTCCAACACTGTCAGTGTTTGCAATAGGGGTCATAAGAGGCTTGAATGCTAATGAGAAACCAATAGAGGGAAGGTCAAATAATTGTCAGATATACTTTCTGCAATAGTTCCTTACAAGGGAGGTATTTGGGCTGCTTCTTAGCTTTGGAGCCCTAAGACAAATGACCTCTTGAATATGGGTTTGATGCTTTGGGCTACAGGTCACTCACGAAGGGGCTAAAGGGAGAGGGAGCCATGAAACATTCCTACTTTGTTTTTGTCAGTTCCATTCCTCCTTACCTGTGTCTTTCTCCTCACCTGGAGCTCTTGACATTCCCTGTTACCAAAATCATTGTGGGCAGGACTGTTCATGTTCTGCCAAAGATCCCTCCTTTTCATTAAAAAGTAACCCAGAAATTCTAGTCAAGAGTTTTTTTGTTTTTGTTTTTTTGTTTTTTGCTTTGTTTTGTTTAATATCTAGAGCACTTCTCCCTTGATTTGTAGGAGACTCCTTTCCTTTCAAATGGGCACAATACTTTTAATTGATCTCAAAACTCCACTGCCACAATTGTACACAGGTCTACCCTATCATTTACAATGCACTAATTTCTAGATATTGCATTTAGTTTTAGTTTTAGGTCTTTGTGCACAGGAACCATACCTGAGCTGTCGCTCTCACTCCTGACTACTCTCAAGCTAATAGACTAAAATCTAAGTCTGTCCTAAAGAAAAGTTACTGGAACAGTTTGGTTAATAAAAATTGTATGTTCAATGAGAGAGTCGGTCCAGCTAAACTGAGTAATAACATAGTTATGGCTTAGATTGTTCATATCTGTTTTAATCCATACCTACCATTCCAGAGAACAAGCTTACTATTATGCCTATATTATCAAATATCTTCCTCTTGTTAACCATTCCTATAAAGTATTCTCAGAAAGCACCTGGCACAGATGAAGAAGCTGATAACCTGATTTACAGGTTCTGGATAAACAAAATTTTCAGCAAAACAAAAATTGAGAACTAGAAGCTTCTCACAGATTTGAAACCAGACTAGGTCAGAGGATCAGGCCTATGACATAAGAAGAAAATCCATCTTTCATTAGCTGGAGGAAAGACAACTGACATGTTAGAGGGGTTGCTAAGATTCTGTACTGACCACTTAAAACCACAGAACAGTAATTCTCAACATGGAGCAACTTTGTTCCCCAGGGGATATTTGTCTATGTCTAGAGACATAGTTGTCATAAATCGAGGGGTGCTACATGTGGATAGAGGTGGCCAGGGATGCTGCTAAAGGTCCCACAATGCACAGATTCTCCCACACAAAGAAGTACCCTACCTAAAATGTCAATATCAGTATCTCTGTCCCGATCAGTCACTGGCTGAGAGCAGCCTGTGAGATACATGCCCTCAAAGCCAACGTAGCAATGGGCTTTGAGAGAGCAGATGGTGGGATAATTGTTTAATTATATTTACTGTAGCCTAAGATCTGAAAGACACATTCTCATGGCTGCCACCAACACCAGGACAAGACTTCAGTCACCTGAGGATAAAAGCTATGCTTAGGAAAGAGTGTCCTTTCCAATTTTCCTTATTGTTAGTCCTTTCTATATATGTGCATTACTATGGTCTAATAATATCTCTTCTGAAAAATTCTAACTCTTCCTCTGCTGGATATTTCCTCAGAGGAAAAGGTACTTCTCAAGCTAAGTCAGGAAAGCTAGGATCTCCATGTCTCTACAGTAGGTGGTCCTTGCAGAAGAGCTGGCACAGAAGGAAAACAGTGAGAACTCTAGAGATGAAGAATCATGAGCTGTTGAAATGGCTGGTCCTTGTCCTCAGCTTTTTCTTCTAAAGAATATTTTGCATTTATTTCCCTTCAGTGGTCTTTTTTGATAAACAAGAGAATATTCCTGATATTGATCTGTATTCACTGACATGTAACTCATTTTTTTACCACAATAGCGGTGTTGAAGAACATTGCAGTTGCTGCAGGATGGGGTCCTCCATAGCAACCGTATTGTACCAATATCCAGAGTGATCTATGGCCAAGGACACATCCACATTCTCAGTCCAAGAGAGAAGCAACCAGAGTTGAGCCATTAGAAGTGTTTTGCCAAGGATGATTTGACATTTCTGTCTTGATTCTAATCCCAAGGACATAGTATGACTTAGTGAAGTAGTCTCCAACATGGTGCTAGCCTCCAGGGATGGTCTGAGTGTTACAATGATGTGAAGGAAAGGAATGTTAGAATTCCTATTTTTATTCATTTTTATCTTATCTTTTTAGTCATCATATATATATAGCAACATATTATCATTTCTACATAAATAAATCCACTGTGTGTATATACTTTAAAACAAAAAAGTTCAGAGACCACTGATAATACAGTGGGTCTTATTTTTTTTAATAGCAAAAAAGGATGGTACAAAACAAGTGAAGGTGAAGCTACTCTAGTTGCTAAGGGCAGCTGTGGTCAGGGAGTGAGGGATAGACTCCCATCCTCTTAGCTGCAGCAGAGCCTTAGGGCTCTGAACAACACAAATAGAACACCATAGGCAGCAGGATATGGAGCTGCAGGAAGTGATCTAAGAGGCAACGTCTTGGGGGAAGAAAACTAATTAAAGCTGAGCAAGCTCCTGAGCAAAGTCATCAGCGTCAAGAGTCCAAACAACTATGGAAGAGCCAGGCAATAGAACTGAACAGGGGAAGCATCCTAGGCAAGAGTAAAGTCTTTCTGAAAAGGGGATTGGAGATTGGAGGAGCAACTGAGTAGATGAATAACTATGGCAGATTTTAAAAGAGACACCTGTAGCCATAGGTGAGTGCAAGGAGGGAACAAGGAAGGATATCCCCCTGGGTAAGCATCACCTACCAGATTAACAAGGAAGACTAAAGTTTTCTTAAATTCCCTTCCATTTCTGACATCCTATGATGTTGAAGACCACAGGTCCAGGAAGAAATACTTCCTTCTCTCACTCCAAAGTGGAATCCTATGACATTTCTGCTTCTGATGTTACAGAGACATAACCTTCAAAAGCAAAAAGAGATTACTTTTTTTCAGAGAATGGGGGATAAACTCCCACCTACTTAGCTGCAACCAAACCTGTAGGCTTTGGACAAAAGCAAGTTTAACCAAGAAAGAGGAGTGGTTAACTTACTAGCAGAAATGATTAATCAAGGAGAGGTATAGAGTGACAGGTGCTTATGAATGGGTGGTAAGCAAGGGTAAGCTGGAAGGCAAGCAGTTGTTGCACATACCCAGATGCCCTGTGCTTACTCCTTGGGGTTTTTGATGTTTCTGAGTTGCATGGCTTACCCTCTAATGCCTTGGGCAGGGTCTACCCACAGAGATGTTTCCCCCAGTGGCCGAAAATCACTATATAGCACTTCAGCATTGGGAAGGTACTCTGCTCTGAGGCAGCAACATCTTCAGGCTGACTTCCTTCTCCCTGATGCATTAGCAGTTCTACTTGCTGGGTGGTTGTCTCATCCTCTGCCTCTGTCTCTGTCCCTGCGCCCTCTTGTTTGGTGGTCTGGTGCTTCATCTTTTCCCTCCTTGTCTTTGACTTTCAATAATGACTAGTTCCACTTTCTTCTAACTTTCCTTCCAGCTCTGACACTTGCCGCATGGCTTCACACTGACCCTGACATCCACCACCTAATGTTCAGTGCAATACAAAGGAGGAACCCTTAAAGACTTTTGAGTACTTAAGATATTTCTTATGTATCCATTTCTTTGAGCACAATGAAGTCCAATCACAGACCTAAGTGAGAGATCTGCTGATAGCTAACTAAGCCCTGTGACCAACATCTGGAAGCCATAAGAGATAGATAAGTTACACTGGAGGGCTTTCTCTTCATTGAAAAAAATCTATCACAGTCACCCTCTTCCCAGATGCCATCATCAAAAGGCAACAGAAAAATATGGTCATGAAGAACTGAAAATAAAGAGGAAAAAAGAATGTAGGATTCATTTAAAGGGGGGGGGGGGGAAGCTATTATGTATCTTTGACTTCTTCCCCATCCTCCTGAACTCTCTTCCATTACTTCTGTTCTTCAACCACAGCATAAAATCTGATTTTGCTACTTTTTTGGTACCTGTGGCCCTCACAGGCACATGGACTTCAGTGATACATCTGGAAGTCCTAACCTGTGGAAATGTCAATGGTTCTCTGCACCTTTAATCTATAAGCAGATATGTTCTACCAGAAGAGCCTGACTTTCATGCTCTGCCCTGGCTGACTGGCTTCCAAAGAAGCATCTGTGGAACTTGACCATGTCAACACAGCTTCTGATGCATATGAGTGAGACCCAGGGCTGGGAGTTGGGAACTGAACAGTTCAAAACCGAAGTTAGAGAGTGCAGCCCTACATCTCTGAGAGTCTGCCCATCCAAAGCTAGCCCTACAGATCTTTATAGATATTAAAATCTGATGAAAAATGATTTTTTTTTCTAGTTCCAAAAGGGAGCTAGAGCAGCGCCCTACCTCACTCCAGATGAGACAAAGCCTCAGTATGCAGTTAAGGTTTAAGCAAGCTCTACCCAATCCAGAGACCTAGCTTATCATCAAGGTCCACAGACTTCAGCTACTCAGAAGACAGTCCAACAACATGTACAGAAAAACTTATCAAGTGCAGTGTGCTTAGGGGATTCTTGGTCTCAAGGGCTCTTTTCAGAACTGTGGGCCACTTCACCATCTCCATTCAAGCTGGGTCTTTTTCTGAGGCTACTTAGGCTGAGCATGTTGGATTAAGGCAGGTTATAAGACAGGTATGTGACTCAAGCGATTACCCCCTTTCTACCATCCAAGCAACACTAGTGAATCAATGGATCTCACTCTGGATTCAGCCCAGCATAGGTTGCATGGGTTTGTGGGGACCTGAGATGCTGTATAGTTTCCCCTCAGGCCTGGCAAAGAGGAATCTTATCTCTAGCGATTCACTAATCAGCCCAAATGGGGAGGAATTAGTCAATCCCCTCTCCAGTATGTGTTTAGGAGAGCCAAAGACGACCCCTCTTCCCACAAAAGTATTCTCTTCATCACCACACTGCTCCCTGAAATTCTACCTTAAGTTGTAACAATACATCAAGGAGGCAGGTGTCCTCACCCCAGGCCTGGCACTCACAGGGCTTCAGAGCACTCTTTTGCCTGACTTTAGGCTCCATACTAGAGCTCTTCTTGACCCCATCTGGGTTTCTTTCATCCCAACCCGAAAAGCAGAATTCATGTTCTCGTAGGGCCAGAGTAGCTCAGCTGGGGAAACACAAAGCACTTACCAGTGCTCTCCATGGAAAAAGGAAAAACCAACCAAACTTTGCTTTAAGGCTAGAGAAGCGAATGCAGGAGTTCCCTGAAAGAGGCCTCCTCCTCCAAAACAAATGTCACAGGCAATTTGGTATGTGCTCCATTGCCAATTATAACCATAACCCATGACAGTCAGAGCAAGACAGAAAATCAGGAGAAAGGACACTGACACAGAAAAAGAAGAGAGAAATGCCCAGACAGAAGTGGCCAACCCAAGTGATGCAATAAGACCTGGCAGCCTGGAACTGTAGACCATTTCCGAGAGGGCACATCTAAGAAACCAGGGAGGGTTTCTTACCTCCCTTCCAGCCACCATGGGAAGTAGGTAAAGAAGTACTTTTTTCCTGTTTTACAAAGAGGATTAAGAGTCCTGAGGAGGTTGAACCACTTGCCCAAGGCCATCCAGTTCATAAATGCAGGGACAAAACCATGTCTTTTGCTTCCTAGGTCAGTGCCTTCATGATCTCCCATAAGGCAATGGTAGAGAGCTAACTGCCTACTTCAAAAATAAATAATTTTTAAAAGAAACGAGGAAAGAAACAATTGTCCAGGTCATAATAAAGAAACTATCCAGTCTTCATGGACATCACGGGGGCTAAATTGGTGGCAATTGTAAGGCAGTTCCTTTTACTCCCAAGACTTTGCCCCAAACAAAAAGATGGTAAGGCCCATCAGGGAAAGATACAGAATCCTGATAGTGGTTTTTGTCATCCTTCCCCATCTGGACCTCACCCAAAGAGGCATCCACCCTGGTGCCAAGTAAGACTGGGCATTCTCTTCTCCATGGGATAAAGCCAGAGGACTCCCAAGGAAACTCCAGCTTCTCTTGGAGCCTATAGGCTGACGGGCTATTTCCATCTGCCACATTCTCTCTTCCAACATTCTCTTCTCTTTGAGGAGAGTGGGAAATCCCTTGGCACTGGGCTGTTCAAAAGAACAAGGTTGGCTTGTTCAGAGAAGCCAAAGGCTTCTTTAGGCCTATCTTCCTAGAAACAGAAATGCCCATAGGTGCTTGACACCTCCACTGTCATGTTTTAGCAATCCTACCATCTTACATATATTATTGCATTCACCCTTGGTTGTACCTTGCATATCTTTGAACTCTTGCTTTCTGTTCTGCATGTGTCTACAAGCTGCTTTGAAAACCTACTGTTTTGATTGCACCTATGCCCATGTTGTCCATTATGAAGGCAATGTGATGGTATAGGAGTGGGGAGGTAAAAAGACCTAGATCTTTTGGCTCTTTAATTCACTAGCATACAGGATAGTTAGCACGTACATGGATGTGCTTTGTACACTGCAAGTCACCATCATTAATATAGAGACTCAGGCATTCTCAGTGTGGAGTTTCTCTTGCTTAGTTCAGAGCCAAGACCAAATAGATAAGTTTAAAATAGACATTTTGATGATATAGTGATGATAAAGGCAGGTGCTTTTCATAGTGTATAGACCAAGCAAGTCGGGTGGACACATGTCTGAAATTTGATATTGTACTACTTTGAGCATATCATTCTGCATATCAAGAAACGATTGATTTTAAGACATCTCCCAGTTCAGTTACAAAGGTCCTTCAAAGTATGAAAAAGCCTCTTAAAAGGACAAGGCTTCTCTTTTGTTTCTTGACCCCTCACCTTAATCGTTGGGCAAAAGATACTGTGGAGTTGCCCTGTTCCACGATGTTCTTTGTGCACTAAGATGAGAGAGCTTCAGGGCAACAGAGTAGTGGCCAAGGTTACAAGTTCATTTTCCAATAGTGTACCAGCGAGGGGGACAAAGTTCAGCTCAGCCCTTCACTAACATGCTGAAATGACACAAGGCAGGCTATGAACACAGGTTATTGAAAAATTCTGTGTTCAAAGGTTGGCTCAGTCACTATCTGATAATGTGACCTTAAATAAGATACTTGGACTCCTTTGCCTCAGTGTCCTCATCTATAAAATGAAAGGAATGGATTAGATCATCTCCAAGGGCCCTCTCAGTTTCAATGACCTTTACTTTTCAAAATAAATTATTGTAATTTATTCAGGTGATTGATCTTGGGGAGAGGTCATGCATTCTTTCTTATCATCTTGATAATATTTGGGAAATGGTTGTATTTTTGTGCCCCCAAATCACTCAAGTCCAATCAAAACTCTCTAAAACGCCTGATTCCTTCCAGTTGGAAATAATCAGGGGCAAAATCTAGCAGTTAACACAACAAGAGCTCTTTACAATCCTTCTGATGGATTGGGGAGTTGAGAGATGCAATCTTAAGCTTCCACATTAAACCCTTGAGAGGACACCAGTTAAGGAGCTGAGATTATTAGACTTCCAGAAGTGATGGAATTTCCAAAAACAATCTATTCTCTGTCTCACTCAAGATTACACCTAAACTGAAAGAGATGGCATGCGAGCAGGAATTTGAGGACAGATATCTTTTCAATGCCCCCCAAAAGGCTGTCAGTGCTTATTGTGGACTTACTTTTAGAATCGATTCTTCAGACCTATAAGGCACACCCATGACATTCTTGTAAATGTTCTCAAGTCAGCTATGTCTCCCCGTTCCACCCACCACCAGCTGTTTCCCATCTGACCTACTGCAGTGGCCTCCCACTGGCCTACCTCCTTCCATGTTTGCTCACCTCTAATCCATTCTGCAAATGCAACAAGAGCAAGATTCAAACATGTAACTCATGATCATCACCCCCACCACATGAGTCACATCAGTGGTATTCCATCACTTCTAGAATAAAGACCAAAATGATAAACATGACCTTCGGGGGAGCAGGGGTTGCATCTTCTGATCCCTTCCCAGCTGTCTCATCTTATCTTGCACCGAACTCCCTACCTCTCCACTCCAGCTGAATAGAATGTCCTCTGATTCTTTCTGCTATGTTGTCTCTGCACATCTTGTTCACTCTGCCCCTTCCTCTGCCTCCACCCTTAGGTTTGGATAATTTTCACTCTTCATCCTTCAGATATCAGCCCAGTTGTCTCTTTCATGGGAAAGTCTTCACTGGCCTCCCTGGCAATATCAAGCCCTCCTTATAGGCAATCATAGCAGCATACACTTCCCCTTTCAAAGCCTTATCTCAGTTGTGACTTCACAACCATATAGGTATTTATTTGATGCATGTATGTCTAGCCCACTAGACTGTAAACTTCACAAGAACAGGGACCATAATGATTTTTGTTCAGGCATTGCATTCTCAGTGCCTAGCATAGTGCTTGCCACATAATAATCACTCAATAAATAACATGTCAAATAAGTTAATGTGCTTGGCACTTAGAGCACTCCAAGATGAATAACACAAGATGTCTTGCTGTTCAGAATCCCACAGCCATGAAATGGCAAGTCTGAAATAGGCAAGGCAATACCAAAAATGGGTATAAGAAATGAGAAAGGCCCTTGTCAATTTCTTTTGTTTCATTGAGCCCCTTTATACCTTTTCCATATGAACATCAACCCATTTAAGAATCACTTGCTCAAACACAACTCACTCCTACACTAGCAGCGTCTTCTTATCTGTAACCCAACATTTTACTTCTTGTGAACAACATAATTCCTCCTTCTACTGGTACAGTGTATAATTGTTGGCACCACGGGCATGACTCTAAGTTTCAAATAATTGGGGTCATGTCAACAGACATCCTGCTTAAATCTGCTAAGTAATTCGGGTTTGCGCAGATGTGGCCCACATCAGGGGCCACATCTGTGTTTACGGAACAACTCTCACTGTCAGTCGTGCCTGTCGCAACATGTGATGTGAGATCTGAAAACATGCAGCTCCAGTTCTGAGCTGTTGTGTGTGTTTGGTTGGTAGCTCAGAGCTGGTGTTTATTGACAAGCATGAACACTGGACTGAGTAATCATTATAAGCATTCTTTGCACATTTCCATCTCCCATTAGCAGAGCGCATCTCCACGCCTCTCTGTCCTCACTCTGCAGATGGGGAAGTGAATGGGCAGGCTGAGACCCAAGGTCCCAGATGCCTTTGAGCATTCAATGGGATGGAACAGAATGATAGAAAAGATAAGCTGACACTTTTTATTTGTGTGACCTTGGCTGATTACCTGTTCATTTGTCCATTCAATTCATCCACTCACTCACCCAATCAACAAATACTTTTGGAGCACTTGTTTAATAGCTGCCACTGTGCTAGGCACTGAGGATATGCTGGAGAACAAAACAGATGAGTTCCCTACCTCTATTGACCATAGTCTAGGGAGGAAAAGAGACCTAAAACAAAGAATTACTTTAAATACATGGGCTCACAGTGTTAGAAGAAACCTGATATCGTGGACTTGCTTAATAAAGAGGGAGATCTAACCTAGTTTAGAGCATGGAGAATGCTCTGGGAAGCAGTAGTTAAGCTGAGCCCTGAAGGGTGGAATGAAAGTTTAGACAAAAACAGCATGATAAGAGGATCAGAATTTTCCAGACCCAGTAACCTCACAGATGAAGCCCTTGAAGAAAGAAAGAACATGGTGTGTTTGGGAAACTGAGCAAGTCCGGAGTGGTTAGAGCCACAAGCTGGGAAGGGAGAGAGGTGTGAGTTAAGATGAAATGAGACCAGGGGCTTATTATGGCAGGGGGACCATGTTGAGTACTTTGGACTCTATTCTAAAGGCAACCAGAAGTCTACCTAGAGTTTTAAGCAGAGCAAAGATCAGATCAGAATTGGGCAACATCTGTCTGGCCTATGTCACAGTGACTTTGAGGAACAAATGAGGCCAAAGATAAATTCTCCAGGTAAACCATAAAGCTTGGGACCATCATTATTCTTAGTATAACCACTAAACAAACTCCCATGAATGGTAAAGCCTATGAAAATTCCCTGGGAATAAAGGTTTAAAAATGACCACTCAGGCCATTTCAGAGACTCTGTCCCTTGAAATGCCAAACATGCTGGTTTTCTCCATGTTGGATTTGAATGTGTCATCCGACTGTCACTTATCATCCCCCATGAACATACAAGCAGCCATTCCAATCAATGGCCTGTGTCCTAATGAATCGATTCATCTTGGCCTTTCCATGGGTCTCTCTGCACAGCATCTCTGCTCATTAAAGGGAATGTGCCTGCATCATAATGATAATGCTCTGCATTTACCCAGCACATTGCCCAGGGGTGTCTCAAAGCATTTTGCAAATGTTTAATTAAGTTAGTCTAGTGACTGCAGGGGAGTCCCTAGCGTCTCAGCACCAAGGGGTCTGGGTGGGAGGGAGGTGATAGCAACAAGTGCAAGGCCTGCCTCCAGCACCAGCTCTGGAGCACAGGGGCCAGTGAGACCATGTGCAGGGGGTCTCTGCGTCACTAGGGGGAAGCACTCACACATGCTTGGTTGTGGCTCTATCTGGTAGAGGCAGCCTGTAGGCCCTCTGCCATAGGTGCCCACAGAGAGAGCACCAAGGCCAGGAGGCCACAGCTGGGAGTATGGAAGGGCAGAGATAGAAGTCAAGAGGAAGTGGCTTGCCTTCTTCAAGAAGTTGTAAATGTGATTTTGAAGGTAGCTAAACTCTCATCTGCAAGTGTGTGTGTCTTTGTGTGTGTGTGTTGACATGAGGAAGGGAAGGTGAAGAGAGGAGGGAATGTGGATTCACACACACCGACAGGAAGGCAGTCTTAAGCAAATTATCTTAAAGTTTTTCTCTGGTTATAGGATTACATTTTGCTCCACCCTCAGAAGTACTTTCAATTTTGCCCCAAGCCCTACAAACACCACTGTCTTGGAGTAGAGAGCGGCGTGGTGTAGAAATCTGGTAAATGGAACAATATCCATGACCTGCTGTGTTACTACCTCCCTGCCCTCCAGGGAAAGGCAGAGGTAACCAAGGCTTCACAGATTAAGAAGCAAAGTCCAAGTCTCAGCCCCCCACCAGCAGCATAAAAAGGCAAGAGGGACAAATGGCCCCAGGAGCTTGGTGTCTATAGCAGGGGCAGAAGGAGTAGGAGAATAGAGCAGAGCTGCCCCAAGGTGATGCCAGCCTGTCTCCTTCCTCCAAGTGCCTGCCCAGCCCCTGTGTCTGGAAGGTGTCATTCAGCATCCAGAGGTGCTAATATCCACCGCTTCTGACAGCCTGGCTTGTCAGCAGCCACAGGCCATCTGTGGGCTGACACTTGAGTTCACTGACAGGAATAGCCAGGCTTTGCTTTCCTTCTGTCTTCTCTCCCCAGCCCTAACCAGCTGCAAGCAGACGGCAGCAGGCCATGGGCCCCTCTTCAGTGAGCCAGGGACAGGAAAGCCATAGCACATAGGCTGTGGGTGATGGGGCTCCTGGAGTATCACTGTCCAAAGGTGATAAACAAGTCCATGTCCATAGCAGCCCACCAAAAATATTGCAAAACAATGTTTTGGGAGACCATGGGGGCCATGTCTGCTGCCCTAGTTTTCAATGTGGAGAAGCCAAGGTTTAGGAAGCTCAAAGTCAGCATGCATATCTCATTGGGAGTCCAAAAGGAGAATGCTGAATAACTTCCTGTTTTACTGGATCTATGTTTCTTGGGGCAAGAGAGTATCTTACTTAATAGATTTTGTTTAATTAGAACTTGTCTTCCTGGATAAATGAAAGGATGAATTATATTCAGCTAACATTCATCACTGTGGTAAAGACAGTAACACCCGTGAGCTGGTATGGTCCCGGCTTGTCTTCTTCCTCCTTCAGCAATAAGGAGTGCTCACTCCTTCTATGTGCAAGCCTCTCTTCAGAATGAGGTGCTTTTGTTTTTGCTTTTAATGACAAAAATTCAGAAATGTTACTTGTTTTCATCTAACTTACACTTTTGGCTACTCTGTCCAACTGGAAACAAGAAGCATACATCACAGGAACCCATTCTACAGATTAGTAGGCTGAGATTCGAGAGAATACCTTGAGCCAACCAAAGAAACCTCAAAGAGCTCCTTCCCAGGTCTCAGTCCTCTGCTTTTCACACTCTTGGAGGCTTAGGGGGAGTCCCACCTCATGGTATTCGTACTCTGCCCTGTGAAGCTCTGACACAGGTTTGAGGCAGGGAGTAGGAGCATTAGTATAGGGGTGAGTGGCTGACGTGGGAGGCTCAGGCCCAGAGCTGCTACATAACAAACCCAAGGCAAGTGCCAACTGTCTCAGGAATCTCCTTCTGTAATTTTCCAGGCTACAGAGACACGGCAGAGGGTTCTAAGAATGACAGAAAGCACAGAGCAGACAGGACTGAAGCAACACACAAGGACCTCAAGCTATTCGGGATCTCTGATTAATCTCAGGTTGACCAATGCTGCCTGGCTCCAGGCTACTGAAAAAGCCATCTTTATGAGGCTGCAGACACCTGTCTCCTTCTCAGACCTGCTATTGCCACTGGGCCAATGCTGAGCGCTGACAGCGTGTAGTCTGACCTTATTAACATGCCCATCATTTGTAAGGGATTGAGGGCCACAGGGGAGGTTGGGAGAGAGGGGCACAAATCTATGATTGGCAAAAGGATGACAAGGTCTTAATCATAACTGGATGCTCAGTCCTTGTTCATATCTCATATCTCATTTATAGTGAGTCTAGGGCTGGGATTCTCCCATGGCAAAAGGTTCTCCTATTGGGTCCCTCATGCAAACCAGGCAATCTTAGCTGGCTCCTCAACTCTGTGCTGGTCATGAGGTAAGAGATGGGGAAAGAATTTATGGAAACTTGACTGTAGAGTTCAGGCCAGGACTCACCCCAAAACCACGCATTCCAACCCAAGGAGCCCAAGGCCCAGGAAGATGTGAGAAGGTATGTGGGTGTAAAGGAAGAACCCCACACCTCACAGAGCTGTCTGATGCAAGTCCAGGGCTTTCAGACCAAGCCTGATTAAAAATACTGGATGTGGCTGTCGCTGTGAATCCAAGCTGACAGATCTGTGCATGGGCCACCACTCTGTCCAGTCCAGGTAGATGGGGACACTTTACGGCTAACTACTCTGCTTAGAGTCACAGAATAGGAGGCACAAGAAGGTTGTGTGGAGGAGAAGGGGGCAAACAGGAGGTAATGGTCTGAACTTGAGAAAAGAAGGGCTATGCTGTGCTCCAGGGAACTGAGCGTTGACCACTAAACGCAGCGACACCTCCTCACCCTCACCCCCATACCATCCTGCCAGGTCTCGAACCTGAAGGGAAAATGTAGGCAGAAGATGGGTTTCTGTTCAAGTGCTGCAGGTCATAGACACATAGATTTTAAAGTGCAGACCAAGTGAGGTTACAGTGCTTCGGAAGGTTCTGGCATGCTTGTTGAAGATGTATGTTTGAGGTGGGGGCAAAGATTCTGCATTTTAATCCCTTTCCCCCACTCCACCCCCAGCCCCACACTGTGATTTGGATGTAAATGTCCTTTCCTCCAGGCTTGCTTCCCCCACCCCCCCCAGTTACTCATCTTTCCACAAAGCCCCCAGACCTAAGATCAACAAGGCTCCCTGCCTTACTTAGGACCACAAAAGCTCATGATCTCACGAATGTCTTGAGCCCTGATGTGACCCTTACATTGTCAATTTAGGCCCTCTCCCCATCTTGGGTGGAGGTTCATTACAGTTTCCACTTGTTACTTCTTTCCCATCCCTGAGATTCCGCCTAGAAAAGCAATTTATGACCATCGGTCTCTTCCTGGAAGGCACCAAGAGACAACAACATTAGCCTTAAAATTATTCTGGGATGGAAACATGTTTACCATGACATAGAAAGCTGCAGAATAAAATGGTATCGAGGCCTAACCAGGTCAGGGTTTCACTATGACATTAGCTTCTGTCTTAAGACACAGGAAACAGTAAATGGCTAACGAGCTGGCATTAACCCTGATGGGAGAAAAAGCATCGTTTGAAACAAAGAAAGAGAAAAGTCTAAAAACCTGATGAACGAAGTAAGAGAAGCAAGGAACAAGAAGTCACAAGTAAGCCGTTTCTGCTCATCAGAAGTGAAACCGCAGCCAGGTTTCACTTGCTACAGGAACACTTCATGAAGTGTTTTCCTTCTCTCCACACACACACTTCCCAAAGCCAACCTTTCCTCCTCACTGGAAGACCTCTCAGGCCGGGGCTCCTGGCACAATTAGCATACAGAGTAGGCTCTCCCCTGTGCCCTGCCCTTGCTCCCGTCCACCACACTGAGGGCCAAAGGGCCCGGAGGCTGAGGTCATTCCCTTGAGCACAGCTGGCTTTAGGTACAGAGGCTTCTCCAGCAAGCAAGGTCAACACTCCCCATCAATGGAGTGGAGCTGTGTTTTCGGGTGCCATGGGACCTCTAGAGGGAGGTATCACCCTGATTTCTTCAGGGTGCACTGCAATGCAGCTTCAGCTGACTAGGACTCACCCCCTCCCCTTTTGAGGTGTAATTTTCTGATTCCTGCCAGAAGGAGAGCAAGCCCACAGCCAAGAGCCCTTGGGCCCCAGCACAGGGGGAGGAGGACGATCTGGCACTAAGAGGTCCCAGAGGCTGCCAGTCAGTCAGGGGACTTGCACACACAGGAAAGTTTGTCTTCTCACACTGTAGACCCAAAATGCCCACCTGGCTCCCTCTATCAGGCTGGAGCAGGTACTTAGTGCTCCCTGCCTGCCCTGCCTTTCTCCCCTGAACCCTGTCTGGCCAAAACCCCCTCCCAGGCTTGAATCTGGAAGAAGAATGACAGCAACCCGCACCCTGAACTTCTCAGCCTAAAGAACAGCCAGGAACACGATTATGCAGAGCCCATCTCTGCTACAAAAGGCAAGGTATGATTTAAAAAAAAACATTAGAAAATGTTTTCCATCATACAAGGAATTTCTTCTTTTATTTAAAGACACTTCTCTCTTCTTTCTCTCCAGTAAACTTTCATTTTTCTAATTTCACTCTGGTAGCTTAGAAATATTAGAGCTTTAATTTCTTGAGAATAAAAACCCAAACCAAGTGATTCTCAATACAAAAATATAAAATTATGTGTTCTACCTATATCAGGATATGTAGGGTTTAAGAATCTCAGATTTTGTGTCTGTGTATATATGTATGGGATTTTACATTTAAGCTAATGTTTACCTAAATGCATGTATTTCAATCTGGGGGAAAAAAAGGAAAAGAAAATCCTTACTGGGCTGGGGTTTAGTATGGAAACCCCACAGACCCTTTGATGCTGCCTAAAACCTTGGCAAGCATAACCCAATCCCTTCAGCATTGTTTGAAGGATGCCTGCAGGCATTCAGTTGTCTGCTTGAGAACGGCAAGCATGCAATTATCAAATCTATTAAATGTGTTGGATTTTGCAACATTTCCACTAAGCTTATTCTGGTAGGATTGCAGCATCTTACCTGTGTCACTGCAGATTTGTTTTCCTCAAACAAGTAACTGCTGTGATAGGTAGGATCACATCTAAATCACTAGATAAGGTAGGGAAGGTGCTGAGGAGAATCAGGTAAATCAGGATTCCCAGCCTTCCCCAGGAGAACATGCCAAATTCTGTCAAGGGAAATTCACATTTCCCAGGTGAGGAGTAGGAGGAGACACGGAGAAGATTGTGGATTCCAAAGGCATAATCTGCCCATTTGGCGGAAGGATAAAGAAAGGGTGAGAGGTGATAGAAGGACTGTGTGAAGATAAGAAATGCAGGAGCAGAGGAGGA
Organism: Neomonachus schauinslandi; assembly: GCF_002201575.2. Taxonomy (NCBI): domain Eukaryota; kingdom Metazoa; phylum Chordata; class Mammalia; order Carnivora; family Phocidae; genus Neomonachus; species Neomonachus schauinslandi. Next base: position 82,422,072 of record NC_058413.1, on the reverse strand, counting down.
TCAGGAGAGCAAGGAGCTGGAGTGAGAGAGTAGGGAGA
>NC_058413.1:82402335-82421634 GCF_002201575.2 Neomonachus schauinslandi | reverse complement strand
GTATGCTAATTGTGCCAGGAGCCCCGGCCTGAGGGGTGTTCCAGCGGGAGGAGGGGAGGGAGGAGTGGAGGGAGAGGAGTGGAGAGAAAAGAGACAGGCAGAGAGACAGGAAAAACAGAGATAAGGGGACATGGAGAGGTGGAGACTGATTCAGAAATAGAGAGAAACCAGATGGAGACAGAAATAGGGGTGCCCCATCTGTCCTGCTGGTCCCAACACAAGCGGCCAGAAGGATTTACGACTGGGAGTTTCAACCCCTCTTCTCTTACCCCTGGGACCACAACTGGTTAATGCCAGTTGGTGGTACCTTGCAGAGAAACAGCGGTGCCTCACAGCACGGTGCAGCTCTCGAACCCAGCTCACGGATCGCAACGGATCGCAACGCAGGGAACAGAGAGCAAATCCTGTGCTGCAAGCATCTGCGTGCGTGTGAGTGAGGAGCGGATGTGTGTGCGTGCATACAGCAAGCCTACCTCTTTCCCCCACATGCATCTCCCACTCCCTCTCTTCTTCCTGGGCTCTCCTCCTTCCCCCTTCCTCTTCTGCTCTAACATCTCCAAATCGCCCCAGGAATACACAGACCCCTTCCCGCGGTACCTGGGATGAAGAGCAGGGCGGTTGTCGCGGAGAAGACGATCCAGCAGGCGGGGTGGTACATCTTGAGGCTGCGGTGTCTCAGCTGCTGGGCTTGCTGCTGCTTCCGCTGCTGCCTTCCTCTGTGCTGAATTCTGAGCAGGTTTAAATCCAATGTTTGCAAAGGGAGGGAGAGAGCAAAAGAGAGAGGGAGCAAGAGGGAGCGCGCGAGAGATGGGAGCAGGCAGGCAGCCTCTCTGATTTTTTTTCTTGCACATACACACAACTGGTAAGAATCATCAGCACCAATCTGTACAGGGCTCAAAGCAGACCTCCTCCAAGGCACGCATTGGCTCCACTCTGCTGAGCGACACCCGGAGGCTTTCCTATCTGGGAGGCTTGGCTCCAGGGGAGTTGAAGCCTGTCCCTTCCTCACCCCTCACCCGGCACGGCAGTGTGCACTGGTGTCTATGTCAGTCTGCCAGTGTGTGGCTTCCGTGGGCACACACGAGCGCCTCGGTGGGCAGTGGGGAGGAGGCTGGAACTGTTGGTGTCGTCCTTACCCAAGCAGGGCTCAGGGCACAACAAGAAAGGAACTGTGACTAAAGCCCAAGTCAATTCCTTATCATTGTTCCTTCTTCCTGGTCTCCAGGTAGGGGCCAGAAGGAGCCATAACCCACAGGAACACTGAGACATTTAAATCTGCACCCCGCTCCCCAATTCTGCTATTAAGAGCGCTTGGAAGCAATTCAGTTTTCCCAGCAGGAAGATGGGTGCGTTAGGATTTTTTCACAAAGGATGCAGAGAATTGGCCAGTTCCCCACAATTAGAGCATTCTGAAACTCTACCAAGACAGGATGCTATAGAAGCTCAAACAATTGCTATGATTACAGCATAGGCAGGGATATATTCAGATTAGATCTCAAGGAAGCAGAAACTTGCTGAAGTCATCGGAAACTGTCAAGAGGAGGCCTGGAAGAATACCTGTAGCTTTCCGTCTTTGCTTTTTCCTTTCGCTGTCCAGCCTGTCCCACATTATTTCTGGGTGTGATATACCCCAGAATTTCTCCTGCTCGGCACCTGCTCTAAAACAGCCTGTAGCCTTCCCTAAAGCATGCTTATGGGTGATACACTTTGCTTGCTGAGTAAATGCTACCCTGAAGTATCCTTTGAACTCTGAGGATCTGTGATAAGAACAGCACTAGGTATTACCAAAGGGACTGGGCAGATATATATAACACTATTTCCGTCCCAGGGTGTCCCCCAAAGACCCACAGGGGCTTGGATCCCTTCCCAGCTCAAAGTGTATGCATGGCTGGAGATCTTGAGTTCCTGTCCCCTGTGTAAGAGCATTCTTCTTCCCCTCCACTGCAATGGCTAATGTCTCTCTAGGTACCTACTATGGTACATGTATTCACACATATTATTTTAGTTAAACCTCACCATAGTCCTGCCACGTAGGCATTATTACTCCTGGATTTTAAAAGGCTAAAATTGAGGTTCAGAAAGGTTTGGCAACTTGCTAAAGGCCACGCAGCTCATGAGAGTCGGGATTCAAACCCAGGTCTGTCCTACAGCAAAAGGTTTCTATTAAGGGGCTATGCCTACAACCAATCGCCAACAAGTCCTTTTAGTCTGAGAGAGCTCCTCCCTTTCTGCAAAATGAAGCCCATTTGCTTTTAAAGACGTAAGACAATTAATTACTTGCCTCCTTATAAACAAGTTTGAAACTTTATGAGTCAAGTAGAAAACATATGATGAATATATATAATCATCACCTGGTACTTACAAAGTATGTGCTTATTATAAAGTCCTTTTTTAAGGCTGGGGATATAAAGAATATAATTTGCTCTTGTTTGGAAAGGTCATACAGTACATTTGAAGAGACCAGACAAAAATTAACATATCTTTTGACTCTAAATAGAAGATAATGGGTTACACACTAAGTAATAAAGTCAAAATCTATACACCAAAGTTGCAAACATGCCATTCACAGACAAATTGATCTGTGAGTGCTTTGAACAATGTTAGAATCCTACAGAAGTTTATAAAAATTATAACTAGTGGCTGAAACTTCTGGAGAACAGAACTAGCTTGAAAAGGGTGGAGGGATTAGGTAGACCAGAAAAATTAGATGGGATATTCCAAGATCACAGACAGAAACCTTTTTGGGAAAGACTGGGGGAGGACTTTAGGGAGTAAATGGAAGACAGAGTGAAAAAGGCCTTGAATTCTAGATCGATGATATTTAGAAATTCCCTACTGCTGCTAGGGAAAAAAAAAGTTAATTTCTTTTTGAGCAGGGAAGCTCCCTTATTCATATAAGGGAAATTGTATTTCTGGAAATTAATCTGGGAAAAGTACACAGGGTCTATTGAGGCAGGGGTACTTGTTAGTAGGCCTGGCCCAGATTTGATGGGACTAGGTGACAGCAATGGGAGAGGAAAAGCAAAGGGCTTGGTGTGAAACAGAAAAATTAGTCAGGCTTGGCAACTGATGGCCTCATACAAGTCACAGATATCACTTCTGCACCCTCTGTGGACCAAGGTTTTTAAAAACATCATCACTTTTTACCCAAAGCCTTGTCTTCCAAGAAAGCATCATTATAACTTTTTGAGAGATGAGGAAACGGAGATTCAGAGAGGTTAGGTAATTTATCCAAGGTCACATAGCTACTTAGGGACACAGCCAAATTGCAAACCCAGGTTTTTCTGTTTCTAAAGCCTCCCTAAAAAAATCATAATATTGAATACTCTCATTTTATTCATTTTATTGAATATCTGTGTGCCAGGTCCTCTGTTATTGGCTTCATATAGCCCCTATTTATCTTCCCAACAAGCTAGTGAGGTAGCCATTATTATTCCCGTAGGGCTCAAAGAGTTTAAATAACTTCCACAAAGTCATAGAGATGTTTAGGCATAGAGCCAGGGTTTGAGGCCAGGCTTGCCTTCACCAACAGGGCTTTAACCACAAGGAGGGGAGAGGCATTTTATGCCCTCAACAGGCACTCCCTCGGTGATTACTGTGTGCTAAGTGTCATTTTAGGTTCTGAGGCTCCTGAGATGCATAGTGCACAGACTCAAACCCCTCTCTCTGGAAAGGACACACAGGCTACCCCTTTGTGTGCTGTTGGGTGGATAGGAATTAACCTTTATTGGACTGGACATGATATTAGGAACTTCACATGTGTTACCTCCCTTATTGCTATCCTCATTCCACAGGTAAAGAAATAGACTAGGTTGTAGAAACCCCCAAGTTCCCTCTCCAAGGCTAATAAGTGACAGAGAAATCTAGGTCTTTCTTACATCAGAGTTTTATGTTTTTCTCTCTTCTTCCTGTGAGTAACATTTTTTGTTCTGAAAACATCCCATTTAGGGGCACCTGTGTGGCTCAGTCCTAAGCATCAGACTCTTGATTTTAGCTCAGGTCATGATCTCAGGATTGTGAGATGGAGCCCCACATTGGGCTTTGGGCTGGGCATGGAGCCTGCTTAAGATTTTCTCTCTCTCTTTCCCTCTGCCCCTCTCCCCCCACCAAAAAAATCCTATTTATTCAACCAAACTATTTCCTAATATACACATATGCACCCTGTACCTTTAATTAAATTCACATTTAACAAACATCAATAGATATCAAGAAATATTTTAGTTTTCAAAATGCATATGCCTAATAAAATCTTCCTCAAGGAAACACATAAATATGTATTTTTACTGATCAATTCTTCTAGGTCTATTATATGATTAAAATATATCTCTTTTATTTAAAAAAGAGAAGAAGAAGAAATGTATAAATACATATTTAATCAATAGATGGCACCAACTCTGAAAAGAGAGATTACAGTCTACTGGGTCTATTTAAACACCTTAAAAAAATACAAATACAAATAAAAATGCTTCAATGCATATTTACTAGGGGAACTGTTCTCCTCTCTGGGGTAAATAATATGCAATTTTATACCTTCTATGAATCTTTTTTTTTCTTCCTGTAAAGCAAACAAAATCATCAAAACTGTATTTAAATAGCAATAAGGTAGGGGAACAAACCAACCGAAACCAGGCCATTGTGCAGTGACTGTCACACTTTTCCTCCAGCCTATGCTTCTTTCTTCTGGACCAGGGACAGTTGTTAGGCAAACTCCTTCATGGGCAGTGGTCGGCTTCTTAGAGCTAGGTGGGGACTAGGGAAGGATGGGTCACTGCTGGGTCCTTCTCCTGTGAGAGATAAACCTGGGTCCCCGTCTTACCTCTTTCCCTACTAGTTTTGTGACCTTGGGGAAAGAATATAAGGACTCCCTCTGATCCACATTTTTAAAAATTTATATACTACCTTTGGTCCTTCATATTCATTCATTCATTCATTCACTCATGGAATAAATATTCATCATGTACCTGCTGTGGGTCAGGTAAATATTTGATGTCTGGGATGTGATGGATGTGTAATGTAAAGCAAGATAAAAAACTGTCCTCACCCACCTAAAATTCAGAGTAGTAGGAAAGACAAATATTAATCTGTTAATTATATCATTGATTACATCTGTGTTAAGTGATTGTAGAAAACATATAAATTGGTAGGAAAGCACAAAACAAAGGGTAGATGGAGAGTGTGGGAGGATGCTCCAAGAAGTGACTTCTAAGCTGGATTAGAGTAAGAACTGGCCAGGAGGAAAGAAGCCGAGATTGTTCTTGGCAGAAAGCACAGCCTGTGCCGAAGCCCCAAGGCAGGGACCTGACTTGCACGGACGCTAAAGGCTCTTTCTTGCAATTTGCATTTAGCAACTTTGTACTGAAATCAACTCCGGTACTGAAATCAACTTCGCAAATAGTGTTAGGATGATGGATCACTGCATTTGCAGCCTGACTAAGGGACAAGGAAGAATGGAATTCTAGCTATTGTAACATTGAGGTTTTTTCTTGTTAATAATAAAAAAGGTACAGATGGTAAAATACTACAGATTAAAACCGGACTCTGTCATTTTAGCTTTAAATATTCCAAAATGAACTGGAGCCTCCTCAGAGCTAGTTAAAGACTCTGAAAGGAACAATAATTCCTATAAGCCACAAAGATACCATTTAGTTCAGAGGAGCAAGAATTGATTAAGCACCTGGCTTATACTGGAAGTGTAAACCCTTCTTCTGAAGTCACAGGGACTGCTCACAAAGGGTGTGCCACTTCTGATCTTTTAACATGTTTACAAAATATCTTGGTCATGTCTGTAATAATTTTAACAATAAATACCATTTATGAAATACCCACTACGTGTCAATTTCCCTGCTAGATGGCTAATATGCATGGTGCCTACTTTTCACACCAATTCCTTCCACAAAGTAGACCTATGACACACAATTTCCAGACATGTCAACTAGGACTTCCCCCAGGCCCAACAGAGAAGTGACAGAGTTTGAGAATTGTACTCAGAGCTGTCTGACTCCAAAGACTGCAGTTTTTCCATCCTACCTGAAAGATCTTTAATGCACTTACTTGAAGCCATTATAAAGATCTTCTACATGGCTGCCAGAATCACTTTTTTTTTTTCATTTAAAAACTTTGATAAAAGAATATATTACATGATTTAACAAATTACTGGTACTAAAGGCTTATGATTGAAAACAGCATTCTAAATTCCACTTCTCAAGAGCAGCCACTTCTACCTCTTTTACTTGTTCTTTTTAAAAATCTGTTTATTCTGCTATTTCTTGATTTAACAATTTTTAAAATTATCTATTGACTTTTTACCACAGAACATAAGTATTTAGCCCTGTTCACCACCAACCTCCACAATTGTCCTCCTTCCATCAACTCAATATAAATGTCACAATTTTTTATTACATCAATATATAGTATTTTACATCGTTATGATTATTTAACTATTGTCTTTCTTGTGCAACTTTTTGCTTTTCCCAGAGATGATATTGTTTTTTTGTTTCATTTGCTGAATCTTTTATGGACCTATAATTAAATCTCTCCAACCCTCCTGCAGAATTCTAAAATTCCTCTCAGTATAGTTAAAAACACCTAGTAATCTATCAGCATCGTGTTTTAAAGGCATTCTTTCTGAAAGTTTCCATCCACCTGGCCCTCAGCTGTCTGGGACTTCCCTTTACTAAGAGCATCCAATGCCCTATATCTCTCTCATGTTTTCTGGATGTAGGTTTCCTTCTTTCTTGGTGTTCTTCCTTGGTTTAATAAAACGCATCCTTTAATAGTTTGCTGAGAAAGCATTCATAGGTGGTCATTTGCAGGGGGACCTTGAATATTCAAAAATAGCTTTATTCTAATCTCACTCAAGTACAGTTAGTTCAGTGGCAAATAGAATTCTACGTTGAAAATTAATATGCTCTTGAAATTTTGAAGCTATTTCTGCATTTTCCTCTAAATTTAAGAGTTGTTGAAAAGTATGATTTATGTCAAATTGCATTTATTTGTATGTGAAATGTCTTGATTTTCTCTCAGTAAACATTTAGAATATTCTTTTTATCCATGGCTTTCCAAAATTTCACAAAGATGAAATTCTTCATGTGGATCTGTTTTCTTTCATTGCATCAGGCACTCAGCACACTCTTCCACTATAGAAATTCCATGTTCTTCAACTCTGGGAATTTTTAATTTTTTTGTATTATGACTTTGAAATTTTTTTCTCCTCTCTGCTATTCATTCTTTGTGGAATTTCTATTAAATGACTCTTAGTCTTCAGGATTAGTTCCCTAATTTTCTTATATAGTCTCCTTTCTTTTCTTTTTCAAGATATTCTTAAAATTTTAGTTTCCATTTATCCTACTGATTTTTTAAAATTTTCATTATCAAATTATTAATTTCAAACTGTCTTCTTTGTTGCCTGATTTTTCACAGTGCCCTATTCTTGTTCTACAGTTACAATACCTTCACTAAGGGTATTAATCAATACGTGGTAATGTTTCCTTTTGCTTTTCCTTTTTTTATTTTATTTAAAAAAATTTTTTTTTATTCTGCTCATTTGTTTTTATATCTGCCTTTCATGTAAGAAAGCTTTGTCTGCCTTTCATATTTAAAAATAAAGCAATAGGGCGCCTGGGTGGCTCAGTTGGTTAAGCGACTGCCTTCGGCTCAGGTCATGATCCTGGAGTCCCTGGATCAAGTTCCGCATTGGGCTCTCTGCTTGGCAGGGAGCCTGCTTCTCCCTCTGACCCTCCCCCTCTCATGTGCTCTCTCTCTCTCTCTCATTCTCTCTGTCTCAAATAAATAAATAAAATCTTAAAAAAATAAATAAATAAAATAAAAAAATAAAAATAAAAATAAAGCAATAATAGACTGGCTGGAATCTGTGTTTATCAATTGAGTTTATTTACTAGTGGACCCTTCAAAGATTATCAGGCAAGAAATGGCCTTGGGACCATTTTCGTCCAAAGGTCAGTAGTTGTAGGTTTGTTTGTCTTGAGCCACTCAAGTTTCTCCAAGTGAGGCCTCCCACCTACCAGGATGGTAAAATCCTGGTTTCCAGCATTCTGAAAGTGATCCAGTGGGTTTCACCATTTAGAATGGAGATCCTCAACTTCTCTGTTTTCACCAGTTTACCTCAACTGTATCCTGTAGTTGAGCTTGGAGACTTTCCTCTTCAATTCCTTCAAAAAAAAATAATAATAATAAATTTCCCATTCATTGGAAATAGGAAAAGCAGAGCATTCTGGGGTGGAGTTGTGTCTAATAGGCTTTTAACTCATCCCTCCCCATTTCTGCCTTCCAAGGTACCCTGAAGCTGTCATTCCTGGGCTGCCCTGGGTATAAACACACATAGTTCTATCTATCACATCCTCTGCAGACCCTTACACCTCAGCTTTATTTTATTTTTATTTATTTATTTATTTATTTATTTATTTATTTATTTATTTATTTATTTTACTAAATCAGTCGCACTCATTCCTTTTCTTTCTCAAAAGAAAATCCATTTCTCAACCACTTTCATTTCTTCTTCCAACTTTTTTGTCCTTTTTACCTTTTAACCCTTTGTTATCATTTTTGTGGGATTTGAGAAGACACTGCAGGCCAAAATGGAGGCCAGCCTTCCATGATTAACTGCACACTAGTTCAGACACTTTGTGCCATAAAGGGAAAAGGAGATTACAAACAAAAATCTCAAAACACCTGGAATAAAAGGCTGTTTTTCCAATATAAAGCTAAAATCCTACATAAATTGGAGTAACTGAAATAGGAGCTAATGTTGCTGATATGCACATCGAAGATTTGGACATTTAAAATCACAGTTATTTGTTTCATCCCCATGTGAAGTAACATAGAGGTGGGGTTAATTAGCCCCATTTTCCAGATATAGAAATAAGGAGGCATTGCAATTTTTTTTATGTTTTAATTTATTCATTCCTTTTAAGTAATCTCTACATCCAAAGTGGGGCTCAAACTCATGACCCTGAGATCAAGAGTCACATGCTCTTCCAGTTGAGCCAGCCAGGTACCCCTGCAATTGAAATATGTGCCCCAAAAGACCCAGAAGTCAAGGAAGAAGCCGGGACTACAATCCACATATTCTCTTTCTGATCAGTCAATTCCAACAATGAACACTCCTTTCAATCATTATTATTGTTCTTCTTGTTGTTACTAATCACATAAGCATCACCCTGGTTCACTTACAGCCCAGAACTAGCTAGATTTATTCAAGACAATATATTATCCAACCTCACATTATCATAAAACCTTTCACCTAGATATGCCTGATCGAATTTTAGCTAGGTATTGAAGAAAATGGCATCCGATTTTCACCTATGTATGCATTTTTTTTCCCCAGAACAACTTTAAAGCAAGAACTGAAATATTCTAGCTATTGGGGAAAAAAGTCATTACCCCTTTTCCAAGGTGAAGTGCAGGAAGATGAAAGGATGTCTACACCACGTGGAAGTGAGAAGGCATGACCAAACAACCATGCCTTCCCAGAGTGCCATCCACCATCTTCTCCCCAGATTTGGTCTCCTTTTCTCTGTCTGTCCTTTCTCTCCCCCTCTCATTTCCTGTCTTCCTTTCCTCCCTGTGTGGAGGGGCTGCTCCCTGCACTCTTCTCTGGATGAAAAGGCTACTCTTCTCTCCTTGACATCGTGTTAGTCTATGAATACACATCTATTGATTTGCATTTGGGGGAGGAAAAAGAAAAAGGCGGGGGGGGGGTGGAGAAAAAGAAAAACACACAGTTACACATTCCCTGACTACATGGCTACCAAGGGGACATGGTCAGGCGATGGCAGAGAATTTTAACTGTGTCTCTTTCTTTCTGCCTCCCAACCCCTCCAGCCTCTCCATCACACCAGCTGCTGCTTTCACCCCACCCAGCCCAAGCCCACTTGCTCAGAGGCATCCAGCACAGAGACAACATCTCAGTCTTCACCCCTCCCCCACTCGTGTGCTCAGATATTGCTGACACTGACCCTTTGTGTGAGGCTCAAGACCCAAAGAAGTGTTCTTGCTGGATAGGAGCTCAGGAGAGGCAGGAGGCCTTGTTAGCAAAGGCTGGCCCCAGAGACTGTGTGACAGGGACTTCAGGGTTGTGCCTGTTTCTCTAACCAATTTTAAAATAAAGCTCAGGTAATTAAAAAGTGTACAACTAGGAATCATATACTTAGGTTACAACCTAGGTTCTGATATTTTCTAGCCATGAGGCACTTAATTCCACATTCACCTCTTTCCAGAGACCAACAGTCAGTGCACAGGCAATGCATACATTCTTTAAAGGATTATACCCAGAATCCATTCTAAAGCTTCACAGAGATGCAGGAACAAGTTTGTCTCCCATTTCTGGGGGCTGGGACTATCACATATTCTATGTGGTAAAGTGGCTGAGGAACCTAAGAGGTATTATTTCAACTCAATGTGTGTCTTTCTACGTGGAAAATGAAATCAGCATCTAGTCATGGGCCATGTTCGCTTATTTTCAAGTAACATTTACTGAGCATTTAATTGCTGAGCACCCACTGCATACGATGAAAAGCTGGACAGAAGTCTTCTGAACAGAAGACTGAGTCACTATAGAAGATGTCATGGCCTTGTCATCCTGCTCTACATTTCCCAGGAAAGGGAGGGAGCAAATCAAAGAACAAATGGGAAAATCTTTGGAAAACAATAACTGGTCCTACAAGTGCCCCATATTACTGTTGTTGCGGCAGGCATTAAATTCTCTAGGCCTGGCCAAATCTGTGTGTTTTACTAAAAATGCACTTACTATTAGCCAAAGATATTGGGGCCATTTAAATGAAATCAACAGGCACAGTATTTTAAATAATCCCTGTTTTGGTTCAGTCCACATGCACACCTTTTAAAATGGAAACACTGGACCAAGTAGTAATAACAGGGAAAAAAACAAACTCAGGCTCCATCTATTTGAACGGGAAATTGTGGATAGCTCAAGACTGAAATGAATCTGATTTCCCTCCTCAGCAGAGGGTTGACTTACTTTACAGCAGAACTGCAGCATTTATATGAAGATGCCCTCCTGCAAAATTAGATTCTTCAAGCTTCACTAGGTACCTGTGTTTGACACACTTGCTTCTGCTTTCAATATTTCCTTGAAGGATGTAAGAGCCTCCAAGGCTCCAAAGTTCAGTTAGACTAAAGACTCACAAGTTCGGATGCTAACCTAAAGATGCCCCTGCTTAGAAGGCTATACTTTTGAACTGCAATTGTCAGGAGTGGAAGTTGTGAATAAAGCTTTCTTTCTCCCTCTCTCTCGCTCTCTCTTTTTTTTTTTTTTCTGAGGGATATGCTGGGTACTCCCTGGAATGAACAATTCTCCCCCAAATCTTTGTCATGCCTGGAACACAGAAGCTGATATAAAATGAGAGATCAGAGTCTGAAGAGGAGGTTATGTGGACTTCATTCACATAGAGCAGAGTTTCAAGTGTACTTGTTCTCCTTTTGTTATCTTTAACAAAACTGTGTGCGTCTCTCATAACTTCCACCATGCAGGTTTTGAACTCTCCAGGAAAAGTGGCCTGTGGCCCTAGCAACCCTGGAGCAAGGAGGATGACCAAGTCAACATATTTCAATGAACCTTGGCCTCCTTTCCAGATGAATCTCTTGCTGCTTGACATCACTATTTCCAGAGCCTCCTTAAATGCATATATTCTTATCAGAAATGTGTCACCAGAGAAAATAACTTCATTAATATTGTGGCAAAACACCATAATGGGAGCTGAGGGAGGCTGTTTGTTGCAGCTAAATCCACACACACAATGGCCTCTGCACAGTGTCCCCATATTCCCAGGGAGGTACCCTAGACTCCTCAATGTCACTTAGGGACTAACTCACTGACCATTATTACCACTTGTCCCTTTAGGAGCCACCTACAATTACAGCCGGGTTCTAAAGGTTTCCAAAACAAGAGAGTTTCCCACCAGCACTTGATAGCATTTTAGTGGAACTCAACTAGTGGGGCTTTTTGCCAGGAACTGCCAGTGACAGGATTTGGAGCTGAGGGCTACAGATTTGGACACAGCAGGCAGCAAAGGGTCCAGCTGTGCCAAAGGGCCCTCTTGCCCCTGCATGTTCTAGCCACCACCCTTTGGCCATCACCTTAAAGCATCAGGGTCTCCTAATGCTGGTGCTCTGATCTCTGACAACAAAGAGGGAATATTTCCTCCACTGGCATTTTCATTAAAGGTTTTGGTGACCTCTCTAACTGCCTCCCATGAAGAAGGCCCAGGACCTGATCCACAGTTTCCAATGCCTTTCTTTTGGAATAGCATATGGCAGCCTGAGGGCTGTATCTGACCCTCAGACACATTTTCTATGTCCAGCAGTACTTTTTAAATGGAATATGTTGCTAGTATTCAAACATCTGCTCATGCAGATTTTCAGTTACTCTTGAAAAATAAGAAGACCTGGTCATGCTGATTCTTCATTCTGTCTGAATAAAAATCATCTGATGCTCTAGCTGCCCTTTTATTAAAAAGGGAAGCATCCTCCATTCTGCTGCAAACCCCACAGGCCCCCTGCACTTATCTACAGGACTTCCCTGGGCCCACAGGCCTCAGGCCTCATTTTCTCCTGTGGGATAAATTCCCAATCTCTCTCTCCCTCTCTCATCCTCCTTCTATAATTATTATAAGCTAACAACCAGAGAATGCCTTTATCTGACCCAAGAAAACACCACCAGAGGCTTAGAAATGATCAAACTTTCCCCCCAAGTAAGATAAATAGTAAAGAGTTCATTTTGCAAGGGCTCAACATTACCCATCTGGATATCTCAGTATGCTGCTCATGATGCTTTCATTACATTTCTATAATAAGTTGCAGATAATACTGTCCTCCCAAGAGGGATGTTCATGTTCCAGGAAACTTGGAAAATGAGACAGGGGAGGTGAAAAGTCATGTGTGACCTTCACAGGCATACACAGATAGAGAAGCCAGCAGAAAATAAAAAGAACAGCTTCCATCCCTCGTTCAGGGCAGGTCAGCTGGGCTTTAATAACAGGCAGGGGAAGGAAGAAGTCCCCAGGAATGGTCTGCTTAGTGATACTCAGATCATTTTCCAGGACACAGATACAAAAATGAAAGAGGAAAATTCTTCAATGGTGTATTCAGGCAGGAGAGAAACTGTTCAATATACCACACACACACATACACACCTTAGATTATTTTCTATGATGCTTCATCTCATTTCTTAAGCAGAAATTTTGTTAGAGGGACTCTCAAATTTGAATGATGGTATAAGGAAAAATCCCTGTTGCCCCCAGGGATGGAAATATATAAGGGGGGGTTGAGGGTAGTAAAGCAACTGGTTCCACAGAATGAAAGCAAGCAAGGCTGGGTACAGATTTTGGCTTTGGGAGAACAGGGCATTTGGAAGCAAGCAGTCAAGCTGGGAGAGCACTTCCTTCTCCCAGTTCAGGCCAGGGAGCACCTGATGGGCAAGGAACTACTAGTTGAGTCAAGAGTCCTTGGAAATTCCTACAAAGCACAAACATGAAAATAGTCATCTGGTGACATGTATGCAGCATCTTGGGGTTCTCTGATCTTTGGAGGATGAAGGACCATGGGCAGCTTCCTTGCCCTGGGCAAGCTCCCCGTTTTGTGCCATTTTTGTTGGGAAAAAAATTATCCTATCACAGTTTGTGATGTCACCACCTTGAATGCCAGGAAACAGGAAACTCACATTTGGTGCCATGATCACCACTTTTGCTTCTTACATCTCTGGGGTAAGGACCTTCTCAGTCCTGTGTTCTGAACCCCAGTCTTCATCTTCAGGGGGTGTTCAGTAAATGTGTATAGAATAAATGTATGAATGCAGACATGAATAAATGAGTATGCTAGGCTTTGTACAAAATCACTTTTGCATCACAAGTCATAGACCATATTCAGAGGCAAAATGCAGATGGCAAAGACACTTTAGGATCAGACAAGCCTGGTTGGAATCTAGCTGTGTGTTCTTAGACATACATCTTTCCCTCTCTGAGTCTCTACTTCCTTACCTGATGAATTAAGATCACAATGTCCATCTGGCAGGGTGGCCATGAGGAGTGAGAGAAAGTCTGTAAAGCACTTAGCCCAGTGCTTAAGAACTCAATAAATGGCAGCCGTTGTCATTACTGGCTCTGCAACAACCTGGCTTATTGATTTCTATCAAGTCTCAATCTCAGGCTGATCCCGCAGATTCCCAGTTGGAAATTTCCTGGCTCACATGCCAGATGGAAACTACTCCTCTCCACCCCCACAGTGACCTTGAGCAGATTGCTTCCCAGGATTTCACTTCTGGAACTCTTCATCAAACCCTGTCTCTGACCTGTCATGCTGATGAGAAGTTTCTCCTCCAGAGCCTGAGCTTGAATAAGACCACAAGGTGAGTGCTCTTCCAGCTCTCTTGACTGAACTTTAGATTCTTCCCTCCTTTATGTCTTGATTTGTCTTTTCTAGCCTCATTCCTACCTGCCTCCCTGAGTCCCTATGCTCTTGTCCTAGAGTGTTCCCTGTGGCATGACCTAGGGCACTTTATACTTGGCTTTATGTTGTCTGGTTTTGCCCATTGTCCTGTTTCAGTCATTAAAAAATCAGAAACAAGGAAACTCATGTTTAATACAGTCACAAATAACTTTTGTTTCAGTCAAGTAAAATTATACTTAAAATATATATGTGGTAGAGGAGTGGGCCATTTCATGCATAACTAAGGGTTTGATTTCTTCTTTCAAGTTCTCAAATAAAGAGATGGCTGAGCAATCAGCATTGCAGAGGTAGCAGATCCTCATGTAAACAAATGAGCAGACCTGGATTCAGGAACTGGCTCTGACATGTGATATCTCAGGCAGGGTGCCAAGCCTCTCCCCCCATCAGTTTCCTCATCTGTAAAGTGGAGATATGAAAAGTAGCTATCTCCCTACACCACTGTGAGAATAAATGACAAAATGTGTTCAGCACTGAGCACAGTGCCTGGCATATAGAAAACCACCATCATTATAAGAGGATCCAACCGTCCTTCATTGAGCAACTCTCCTGGGCTAGACCCTAAACTTGGCACTTAAGACACACTGGAAAGCAACACCAGGCAGAGACTCTGGCCTCCTGAGTTTAAAATCTAGAGGGAGGCAAAGACTTTTGTTAAATAATCACATACATAGACATCAACTATAATTGTGATGATTGCCTTGAAATGGAGATATGTTGTATTAAGAGAAGAGAAATGGGCAGCATAACGTGGATGAACAGGTCAGGGAAGGCTTCCTTGGGGAGGAGGTATTTCATCTGAGATCTGAATAAGAAGTTAATTAGGTCTGCACAGAAAGGAGTATCCCATGCAGAGGAAATGGCACATGTGGGAAATGACCATGAACATAAAAGAAGGTGCAGATGGCTAGAGTATAGAAAATGAGGGGACCAGTGGGACAGACGAGGCTGGAGGAGGAGAAGAATGCCAGAACACGCAGAGACCAGCAGACTCTTCAGAGCAGCTTTGGCTATGGAAGACACTTCGTGTGGGAGAAGGGAACATGCATGGCCATTCTGCAGGTAGCATGGAGAGTGGACTGAAAGGGAGCCAACGTTGTATGACCATTTGGAAGTGCACCTCAGCAGTCCAGGGATGTGGATGACCCTGGATGGACTGTAGAGATTGTTCCTAGTTGAGTTTCTGGATGGATATAATGTCAGTAACTAAGAAAAGATTCACTGGATTCAGACCCAATTTAAAAGAGCAGTTATGGGCTCAGCTGGGGAAGCAGTGTGGCAGCTAATAGTTCTAGAGTCAGAAACCTGGGTTCTAATCTCTTATCTACTACTTGCAGGTTTGAAACTCTCTAAGCTTAATTTCCTTAATGATTTCCACCTATCTTATAAAGTTGATATGAAAATCAAATGAGAGAATCAACATAGAGCTATTAGCACAGTGCCTGGCACGCAGTAATAATTCAATACTTGGTTACTAATAGGATTATTTGGGGGCATGTTGAATTGCAATTGGATGGAGACATCTAAGTGGAGACATCAAGTCAAAAATTAAATATACAAATCTGTAGCTAAGAAGAGAGTTTTTGAATAAGGATAAAGATTTATGAGCTATATTAATATAGGTGGTGATTAGTAGAGTCATCTTTTCCTCTCTCTGGGTTTCTTCAGGTTCATGAAATAGAAACGTCTGCCTCCTCAGGAAAAGCATTGGAGAGGAAGCTACTGTCTTTGCTTTACCTTTCACTGTTTTTTTTTTCCCCCCAACAAGAATAAGATTGACTTATCTGACTTATCTGATTAGAGAGATGACAAAGTTCTGACATGTCTGCATCCTTGATTCTTTACTGGGCAGGATTGATGTGCTACCAGGGTCTGTGTATATGCATTCATATTCTTTCTCCCTTTCTCTCTTCCTCTCTCCCCCTTTCTCTCTCTCCTTTCTTCCCTCCCTCCCCTGCCTCCCTTTTTCCCCTTAAAAGGACTATCTGTAGTTCATATGTGTTTTCCTTTTTGTTCCATCCACCTCTATATGGTAAGCTCCCTGGCAGGTTCTGTCTCTGCAGGGGGAGGCCTACAGCTACAGTTGACAAATTATCCTGCCTGTGGCTGAGTGAATAAAACCAATTGGGAGAAAGAAGGGTATTAAGTGAGAAGCTCATTTTGGACTTGAATCAAGACTGTATTCTGCAATTCAGCTTTCCCCATAATAAAATTGATAGTTTGATGCCTGCTTAACTTTGTATTCCTCAGTTGGTTCAGACCTTGGTAGGGGGGAGAGAAATTATCAATTGCGCCTTTTAAATCCCAACAGTAATTGAGGCAATCGCTGATGTCAGTGAGATAGTCTCAGGAGAAATGTACAAGAATAAGAGGACCTAGAACTAGTCTTAAAGAACCCTTTTTTAATGTTCTGGCTAAAGAAGGACTAGTCAAGGACAAGGGAAGGGGAAGCAGATTAAGATAGAAGTGTGTTACACAAAGATAAGAAAGAATCTGAGGAAGGAGGGAATGATCAACAATGCGGGAGGTTACCAAGAAGTTGGGTAAGATGAATTTTAACATTTTTCTATTAGATTATTGTTAGGGAGGTCATTAATTGCCTCGGTAAAAATTCTTTTTCAGGAAAGAGGGACAGAAGCTGAAACGTTATAGGTTGGGAGATGATTGGAAGGTGAGGAAAATGAGGAAGTTCAGAAGGCAAATTGTCAAGAAATTAAGCTCTGGAAAAACAGAGAAAGATAGAGTGGTAATTTATCTCTCTAAGACCCTAATCTAGATCTCAGTCCCAAGGAATCCAGAGCATGCATTTTACAGCTGGCTTGGAAAAGCTTGGCTTTGTGTATTAATTCCCCCACCCCCACTCCACACTCCCCATTTAATCATGGATGCATAGGCACACTGCTCACAGACTTTTTTTTTTTTTCCCTTCAGAACGGTGTTGAAACACATCTCTTACATAAATTGAACATCCCAATTCAATTAATTCATTTGAACACGAGGTCCATCCCAGTGAGCCCTCTACCAGAAAATATGAATTGGGTCACTGTGTTTTCCTGGCAAGGATCATCGGGAGTCATCCTTTCTTTTCAGGGATGTTATAGCACCTGGAGTATTTTGTTTTTTTAGACTACCTATCACAAGGTACAGTAATTATTTCTTTACCTGTCTGTAACCACCCTTAGCTAGGAAACCTCTGGGGCAAGGATTTAATCATTTTTGCTTGTGTCACATAGTAGGAACTCAATAACTGATTGTAAAATAGCTGAGAAACAGGCAGCATCCTTCCCCATGCCCGTGGTGATGTCTGTTGACAAAATTGGATTTCTGTGTTGGAGACAGACCAGAGGAGACTGAGGAGACATAATGACTAAATGCAATATGGTATCCTGGATAGGATCCTGGAACAGAAGAAGGAAATCAGTGGGAAAACTGGTAAATGCCCTCAGAGCACTCAGCCTGAGACACTGAACCCTACCACTTGTACCCAAGCCTCTCGTTTTTTAGAAAAAGTTGAGAGATGTGTAATCCCATCCTCTGAAACAGTCCAACAGAAGGGTGTGGAAAGGTCAAATGGGATCTGAGACACTCTTACATCTCTTTACTAAACAAGAGAAACTTCTTTAAAAAAATTTTTTTTTTTTAGAGAAAGGTGGCAACCTCCTTTGTAGGACCCCCACCCAGTTTTCCTTCACACCCAGGATTGCTTAAATGTGGGAAGAGTTCTGCTTGCAGAATGTGTAAAGAGCTTGATCACAATTTATTCCACTTAGTTCCATCTGTAATATTTTGTTCTCATGCCTGAAGGCTTCCTGGAGAGCATATTTAACAATCACATGGCAATGAATATTAAATAAAATACCTCTAGCTTTATCCCTTTCTTATAAGGGAATGTAGATCTTCCCTACTCCTATAAAAATGAAGGTTTTCCAAGAAACTACTTGAATCTGCAAAAGAATGGTAAAGTCTGTAGCAAGAGCACACAAACCAATCAGAGGGAATGGCAGATTCAGAAATCTCTAGGTGGTACTAAGAAGTCATAAAATGGTCTGTGACATTCTGAGGCTACTAAGTGTATGACAGTAGTTGAATGGAAGTTTAAATAACTTGGGTAACACACCATAGAAGACAATAATAACAAAAATGGCATTGACAACAGCATTTAGAATTTGCTTACAACTTAAGAGCGAGGCACTTGGCAAAACACAGGATGTTATGTCATTTTATCCCCTCAGCAACACTGTGGATTGGTCCTACTATTTCTTCATTTTACAGATGAAGACACAGAGGATTAAAGAAGTTGAGTAACTTGCCCAAGGCTATTACTCAACCAATAAGAGACATAGCCAGGATTTGAACACAGATATTCTGGCATAGAATCGCAATTTTAGCCACTTCACAATACCACATTTGGATTTGTAAGTGCTGACACACAATTCCAGTTCTAGAGTCCATTATGGGAAAGACAAGGAGCATAAGTGCAGTGGGAGCATATTCTTTGTGTGACTCACTAACATTCTATGCAGACATTGTTAATTTGAATCTTCTCTGCAGTTTGACCATCTAATTATTTGCTGTTTCTCAAGGAATAATCAAGTTTACAGAATTATTTTATTTTTTTTTGAGTATTTTATTTTTTTATTTTTTATTCTTATGTTAATCCCCATACATTACATCATTAGTTTTAAATGAAGTGTTCCATGATTCACTGTTTGTGCATAACACCCAGTGCTCCATGCAGAATGTGCCCTCCTCAATACCCACCACCAGGCTAACCCATCCTCCCACCCCCCTCCCCTCTAGAACCCTCAGTTTGTTTTTCAG
>NC_058413.1:82338118-82387335 GCF_002201575.2 Neomonachus schauinslandi | reverse complement strand
CTGAAAAACAAACTGAGGGTTCTAGAGGGGAGGGGGGTGGGAGGATGTGTTAGCCTGGTGATGGGTATTAAAGAGGGCACGTTCTACATAGAGCACTGGGTGTTATGCACAAACAATGAATCATTGAACACTACATCTAAAACTAATGATGTTATGTATGGGGATTAACATAACAATAAAAAAATTTTAAAAAAGATTTCTATTTTCATTGCACATTATCATAACACAACAGGATACACTCATTTTCCAACTTTGATTGGAGGGACTGGTAGAGGAGGAAATTCAGGAAGAGAATGGTACCTCTCAATCTATAGAGAGAAGACAATTTAAGACTAATTTGGAACTCATGATTTTTTTCTCTGAAAAGAGAGGGGAAAAATGAAATGCCTTTACCTTTTGAGTCTCATCATGCTATTAATTTAATGGTAGCATTGCAAACACTTGTAACTTCTCCAGCAGCTTTTTGGTATCTCATTCTAAGTAAAGACTGGAACAAGGAAAGAATGATCAGACACACAGAAGCCATCACAAAGCACAAGTGGGGTTTATTCTGCTGTCCTCTGATTCAATAAAGGCTGTTATGAAAGACTTCACATACAGGCTGGGAGGGCCAACAACATGCATTCATGGCTCCTTAGCCTGTATTGTTCATCAACAATTTAGGGGTCTGAAACCTTATTGCTAAATTTTATGGTTTCCTCAGTGAGATGGGAATAGCAACTGAGATGACAAACAAAAAGCAGGAGCCAAATGCTACCACTTGGAGAATCTGGGTTGTATCAAAGCATTTATATGAATCCTTATCTATCTGAATCAATGAGCCATTTGGTTTAGTACAAGATTTGAGCAGCAGAGGTAGTGTGGGTGTCTCTTACTCTGACCTTCCTCCTAGATAAGCCTGTGCCTTTGAGAGCTTACTAAATTTCCCACTTAAACTCCAGCACCCTACAGGCCTTTTGAGGATCAGTGAGATTTCAGATTTATGTTGGCTTTGGGTGAAGGCGGGGAATAAGCAATGGAGTCGAAACAAAGCAGGTACCACCAGGTCCGTGGTGTACAACCCACAAAACAGGATCATCTAGTGGAACTGCTGTCAAAGATGTAGAATAAGTGTCTGAAGGTTTTGAACTTGAGCAACAACTTCTTGATGGTTAAGTAAAAAAGGAAAACTCAAGGGCCAATACCACCCGAGTTTAGAAGTCCCACTTCCTACTTGCCAGCTAAATACCAAGTGGCATGAATTGATAGATTGACAAGACCCAAACTTGAGATTACTGGGAATGCATAGCTTCATAACTCCGCTTTCCCTGAAAAGCTTAGAGAGGACAAAGAAGGGGAACCACACCACCCCCTAACTCCCAGCACATACACTCTCGTCACCACCCTGTACCAAATGGGAACATTTTCAGGCCTGAGTTATGATTTAAATGAAGCGCACCACACCAATATTGTGTGGTGCCATCTGTTATTTTATATTTCACGAAATTTGGCCAGTTTTGAAATATTATAATTATATCTCCTCCATTACGTATGCAACGCAGACATTTTCTGAAACATAAATACAGTATGTGGGAAATGTGACTGTATTTATAGCCATTGGCTGGTGGAAAGCAAAAGGGCAGCTGGCTCCCATTGACAGTCTGGAGAATACAGCCTGCCAAAGGAGCAGGGTCCCCAGGTCAGAAGCTTGCCTCTCCATACCACATCCCATTCCCTAGGGAGGGAGGGAAGCTCTACAGTTCACAGTGGCTCACACCCCACTCATCTTTCAAGGAAGGTCACATCAGCTATGTTTCAAATAGTCCAAGATCAAGCATGTCTCCCTGACTTGGGCTGTGGGCCTGAAGTCAGGGAATGGGAACAAAAGGCGCACAGTCCTAAAGACAGATCCTCCACCCCAAATGCTTCCCCCAGTAGTGCTACAGAGGAGAGAGAATGGTGTGGGAGGAAGGCAGAGACCAAAGAATCAAAGGATCAGGAACTTGCTATCGGAAGGAAACTCTATCCCAGGATGGCCAGCATCCCTTAGCCCTCAGCCCTTCTGCTTGCTTCTAGAAAGGTGAATTTGGAGTTTAATAACTCACTCAGTTTGGGTCTCAGGGGATGCTGGAAAATGGCCGGATTTAGTCAAAACCTCCAGTGCTCTGGAAATTCTTTCATCCTCAGAGGAAAAATAGTGTTGTTTAGTTGAGTTGCTTTTCTTCAAATACTGCAAAGTGCTTTACAATAACAAAGGAAAGAAAGCAAATGACAAGTATTTGAGTTTCCCTTTCTGTCTCTTCAAAACAAAGGCATTATTCAGTGATGAGAGCTATTTGATAACTCCAGGCAATTCTTCCACAGTCTTCACACCCATCTTGAGGAGTTGCTACAAACCTTTCTCTGACAACATTAACTGCTATTGCTCTGGACAATGCAGCCCAAGAAGACATTCACTGGCACAGCATCTTTTTTTTTTTTTATTGGAGTTAGTTGCTAACATTTAAAAATCAGAGATTTCACATAAAACCCAGTTTCTCTTGAAAAATTATAAGAACTGGCATCACTGGATAAGTATTTCTGGCTGGCAACAATCTGCCTGTTCTGAGTAGCAGCTGCCCCCATTGGAAAAGCACTCTTCAGTTTACCCCAGTCTCTAACCCTCCTGTGAAGCCCCTCCACTCATTCATGTCACCTGCCTGGCCCTTGAGGACACATGTGTGTTTGTGATCCTTGAACTAGGCAATTGACTCTTATAGAAAAATATAGACTAGGAGATTAAGGTAAGGTTTTTTTTCCTGATGTAGGGTTGGTGAAGCATTAAAATATATCTGTAAACTCTCTAACAGGAAATTAAAGTAAAATTTAGAGGCCTCTCTAGATTTTTTTTAAACCTTCTAAAAGTGAAAAGATAAATCTGCAGCACAGCTCTTATTTTACTGTATTTTAGTCATCTGTTTATTTATCATTCTTTACCAACAAACTGTGGGTATTTTAGGGCAGGAGCCAATTCTTCTTTGCACACCAGTGTCTGTAACAATGTTTGGCACATAGTAGACCATAATCTATGGAAGAAAGCAAAGTAGGAAAGAGTTAGCAAAGCCAAAATTATGAGCCAGATTGAGTCTACAAGAGTTTCCATTCTCAAAGATCCCAGTCTAAGAGTCCCCTGATTCTGTTGGGTACCAAATATAAAGCAATACATTCCCTGGCCAGCCCAGAAATGAGAAGAAACTCCTCCCTCCCCTTACATTGCTTGGTTGACCCTTAATAGTAACTGGGGAAGGAAGAAGGATGCCCACCTACAACACCAAACCTGGGCCTTGGGTGACAGGTTGCATGCAGCTCAGTGACAGCTGCTTTTCCAGCATGAGCTGGACCATTAAACACCAGTAAATCACTGTCATCATGCTCCAGCTGTGGCTTCAATGAGAGGAAACAGAGTTTTGAATGAAATATCTCTGACTCCAAGAGGACAGAACATTGTAGAGTGATGTGATCAGATGCTAGATTCTACTGCCTTAGGGATGCAGGAACCCCAGAGAGGCAGTAATAAAAAGGAAAGTATTTATGAAGTTCCTGTCCTCTCACAGAATTCCTGTTAGAATCCAACAAGCAATGAGAGTGCAAACTGAGAACCCAAAATCCTTGAGTCTTATAGCATACCCACCTCAGACACAGCCATGGGGAAGAAACTTGCAAAATTAAATAAACTAAATCTATTTTTTAAAACTGTTACTGGTATACTAATATATTTAAGGGCTTCACAAACTCTACGTTGTTCTGTTACCTCCACTCTCCTCCACTCTCCTAGAATATATTGTCCCATAGGAGTTTTCAAAAAACAGTATAAATATGGTGACAGCTTTGGTCCAATTCTCTTTGTACACAGGGCACGCCTGATGCTAACATCAGAAAAAAAACAATCTGCACCTCCTCTCCATCTGTCTTGAGTGCTCCAGTCTAGCCTCAGGATCTCTCATTTTGATTTCTTTTTTTTTTTTTTAAGATTCTGTTTATTTATTTGAGAGAAGGAGAGCATGAGCTGGGGGAGGGGCAGAGGGACAAGCAGACTCTCCGATGAGCACAGAGTCTGGATGTGAGGTTCAACCCCAGGACCCTGGGATCATGACCTGAGCCAAAGGCAGATGCTTGACCAACTGAGCTCCAGGCGCCCCTCTCATCTGGGCTTCTGGAATAGCATGCTGACCAGTATTCCTGACTCCACTCTTGCCGCCACTTCAAATAATGTCTCCATCTTGCCACTGGATTAAGCTTTCTTATAACACAAATCTGATCACATCAGCACCCTCCCACTTCAACCTGCTTAGTGTTTCCCAAGGCCTTTCATTTGTATGGATCTAACAAATATTTATACCTACCATGTGGCAGGCATTAGTGTGAAAGTCCAAATTCTTTGGCATGGTGCACAAGGCATTCTACTGGCTGGCCTTCACCTACCTCTTCAACATTACCTCTCACTTCTCACTACTTGGCTTTCTACACTCCTTTCAAACTGAGCTACTTGAACACTCCACGGAGTAATTAATGCATACATGGTCATTTGTAAAGAAAGTCTCCCACTTTTTCAAAAATTTTCATTCTGACCTAATCAAAGAAACTGCCATGCATGTCACCCCCCTTCCAGAGCACCACACTCTGGCCTCCCTCCCTCCGCTGAGATACAAAAAATATTTTCTAGTCTCGGCTCATGAACACTAACCATTTGGCACCTGACTGCTCTATCTAGATTAATAGGCAGTCCAGTCTTGTTAATCTCTAACACTTCATCCTGTTTCACTGTTCATCACAGCATTTATCAGTACCTGATGTAAATTTACATACCTGTTTGTCTATTGTGTGCCTTCCCAAGAGGATATAGGTGGACACTTTTTCTTATTTACTGTGCATCCTCAGTGCCTAGAACTGGGCTTGGCAAATAGCAGATGCCAATGAATATCTGTTGAATACATGAATGAATGGATTTCAAGGTGAGGTGCTGACAGTCTGATGAAGCCACTACAAGCAGGAACCCATCCCTGGTGACATTTATAGTATTTTGACCATAATAAGAATTCTTTTCATTAAGAATAATAAATCCACTCTCATTTAATGGATTTAAACGACAGGTGATTAGGAAGGTTATTTATGTGTTCAGCAAATAATAAGAAAGAGGAAACAATGAAATCTACAGGGGAGAAAGTTAGTCAAAAGCTAAAATTTGGGCCCAACACATTCCCCAAACTGGTCTATACCTCCTTTCAGAAAATCTTCCCTGATTCCTTGGGGTCTGGGATATGAACCCCTCCTGGATGCTCCCACAGGCCAGTGGAAATATCTCCATATGACACATTACATTTTCATTTTGCCTTCCCTTCACCATCTCCCCCACTGGTCTAAACCTGAATGAGGGAGATAGTGTGGCTCCTTTCTCCACATGGTCAGCACCTGCAGGTACCCAATGCATAATAAGCGTACCTGAGTGGAATGACATAGAGAGGTGAAGTTGTGCAATAGAACACTAGACTTAGAATCAGAGGTTCACATCTTCTGTGTCATTTTGGCTATCCAGCTCCTGAACTTCCCCTCTTTGGGAATGCCTGGATAGGCCCTCCCTCCCCTAGGTAAATTGGAGTGGAATACCCTCTCTCTGCACCTCAGCCATTTAGTGAAGCGGTGTGACTTAAGCACGGGCTTAGAACTTTGAGTTTTATAAGACTGTAACAAAATACAGTGACAGAGATTAGTCACAGAGGCTATAGTTTAACTAAGACTCTAAGGAATTGACGCCAAGCATCTAGGGTTGGCAACACCTGCAGTGGCAGGGTGGAGGGTGGCAGATGTGGGTACCAGTGGTAAAACCTGTGTGCTCTTGACCTCCACATTCCCCCCTAGCTCCTCTTTGTGCTCCAATCTTCCTATTGATTCTGTCAAGTGTCCTAAAATAAGCCCCTTGGGCTTCAATTTAGTCAGGGTTGATTTCTATTGCTTGGAACCAAGAACCCTGATGGGTACACTCAACTTCTCTGGAGCTCAACTTCCTTACAGGAGATTTAGGGACAATTCTTACTTCCTGAGCTGATGTCAGAGATAAATGACATATAGTGTTCATAGAAGGTTCTATACTATGGGAAATACATAGTAGACAGTTACTAAATATGATTTCCCTTCCTACATCCTTAATCCTTAAAAATGTTCTAGAGTCAACCAGCGGGAGGAGAAGTGTTACATCAGTTGCACCAATGCAGAGACCCTCGGAGCAGCTTTCCTGGAATTTTTGTCCGAGAGGTAAAACAATGTTTACCAATCTGCCAGTAGTACAGACTTAAGCTGCAAACTGCTTGGCAGCCTTGAAAGAAAGGTGCCACCCTATCACAGGCCATCATAATCAACTGATGCCACACATGCCTGAAACATGGAATGCAGAACTGCCTGAGATGGGATGGATGGCATGGAGTCACATGACACTAATGTCTTTAAAACAAAAAAAACAGATTGGTTGAGATATAATCCACTTACCATACAATGTACTCACTTAAATTGTAGATTTCAATGGTTTTAGTGTGTTCACAGTTATGTGCAACCATCATTACAGTCAATTTTGGAACATTTTCATCCCTACAGAGAGAACATGCCTTTTAGCTACCACCTTCCTATTCCCCCCATCATCCCCAGCCTTAAGCAACCACAAATCTGCTTTCAGTCTCTATGGACTTGCCTATTCTGGAGAAGGTTTATCTATGTTGTAGCATGTGTCAGTATTTTATACCTTATGGTAGTCAAATAACATTTTATTCCATAACATCCATCCATAACATCCATCCATCCATCCATAACATCCATAACAGTTGTCTCCACCTTCTTGCTATTGTGACTAGAGCTGCTATGAACATTCACATACAAGCTTTTATTTGAACATCCATTTTTTAATTCTTTGGGGTATACCTAAGAGTGGAGCTGGGTCTTATGGTAATACTATGTTTAACTTTTTAAGGAACCACCAGTTTGTTTTCCACAGTGACTGCATCATTTTAAATTACTACCAGACTAATGTCTTTTTAATTTCATAAAGATGTAGGCAACTCTTTACATTTAAAAATATTTATGTTAGAACACTTTAAGAAAGTTTTTCTCCTTATTCGGAATATTATATAAAATTGTTCTACCTTCTTAAATATGGCTGTGTGTCTTAGCTGCCAAAGCTTGTCCAACTTCTAGCCAGTCGACCAGTATCTCACTGCATTACTGCATCAGACTGGAGTACTTCCTTTGCAACTTACCTCATCCATTCTGAACCTGAGCACAAACTTTATGACTCATGAGCTATGTAGCTTAGCATGACATGTCTCATCTGTAAGTTGACCTAACATTACAGTGGGTCTTATAACACTTTCTCAATACTTTTGATTTCATTATTCTAGGGCTAAATCAAAAAAAAAAAAAGTCTTCTCTCATTTGGTCCCATCAAGTTCATACTTGTACAAGGCTCTGGTCTTTTTAACATGTATGATGGAAGAAATACATGTGATAATTCTCTACATTCATTAGTGGAAAAGTGAGGTTACTGAATTATAAACTGAAATTTTATTTAACCACAGTGTTTATAAAAGCACCAATTTTGCTATCTCTAGCAGGGCAGGATGCTCCAGTCCCTTTCAAACCCTTCAGCTTCTCAGGATCTTTCACTCAGCCCTATTCACACATTTATATTCCTGTCTGGACACTGGAGGCCATATAAGGGATCACTGAGAAAGTGTTTTACTTCCTATGAAAGCATAATATATCCAACCCTTGCCAGACTCTGTAGAAGTTAATTTAAGTACATTTTATATGTTAATTACAAATTCGTCTTTTTAAAAAATATTTTATTTATTTATTTGACACAGAGAGAGAGAGAGAGACAGCAAGAGAGGGAACACAAGCAGGGGGAGTGGGAGAGGGAGATGCAGGCTTCCCACTGAGCAGGAAGCCCAACGAGGGGCTCAAACCCAGGACCCTGGGATCATGACCTAAGCTGAAGGCAGACGCTTAACGACTGAGCCACTCAGGCGCCCCAATTACAAATTCTTCTTGAGGGACCTTTTCATTGAATACACAGGGCCACATGGTGTGCAGTCAAATATGCATTTGAATCCTTAACCCCATCCCCACTAGCTATGTGATCTCAGAAATTACTTGATATCTTTGAGCATCAGTTCCTTTACCTGTAATAGTAGACTAATAGCTACCTCATTGGGTTCTTGTGATAATTAACTGAAATGGAGGTCATAAAAGTTATTATTTTTTAGTATCTTCCTTCACCTACGAATCCTTATTGGTTGAGTCATAGCCATATACATTTGAGAGCAATGTTTTTTAGTTTAGGATAAATGTGAAGTATCAGTGCTGATTCCTTGCTAAACAATGAAATGCCTCTCCTGCCCTTCTGATACTTCACCCTTCTATGTCTTTGTTTTCCTTCTATTGTAATAGCTGACATGTTCACATTACACAGAATATCAGCTCTAGGGTAATTGGAATTGTGGCAAAGGAAAAGAAAAGCTGGACGGTCCCACTGGCAGACTTGATGTTGTTCAAGGACAGTATCTCATATGTCAGCCTGTGCATGCAAAGCACCCTGTCTGTTCCTACCAGTTGTATCAGCTGAGATGAAAACTATTATTTATTTGGGTGGCCTTCTATCAACACTTCTCTAAAAATAAGAGAGGGGCTGATACTCTGTACCAGCAGGTAGCATCCCCTAGCAGCTACTGCTTGAATCAATTTTTCCTGTAAACGGCATTTCTTTTTTAAAAATGTATTTTAGAATTCAGATGTTCCATTAATTGGTACTGGTGTTTACCACAGTTGGTAGATGTTTAGAGAATTTTATTATTTATTTAGAAGTATTTGAAAATAAAAAGTATCATAGAATTTAAATGTAATATTCTCAATAGTAGTAAGAGTAATAAAATAATGATAACATGTTTCTTTGACATAAAATCTGTAAAAGGCTTATGACAGGAGAACTTGTATTTCTTGTCTTGAATAATGAAGTGGGATCCTGCAGTCCTCACTCGTAAAGTTATTTCACAAAGGGAGAGCACAGGGGTCCATCTCCTAGTGAGAAACAGACCTATCAGAATGGCTAGTGAGGAGGAATGGTTTGATGGAATTACAGATGTAATTTCCTGCTAGAGAAAATGCCAAACTTCCATTTTCTGAGATAAATAATGTTGATGTAAGTAAGAAATTTTTTTTTTTTTGGCAGATTGATGGTGGGCCTTGAGTCGTGCAAAGCAAAGACATATCCAATGGACTCCAGTCTGCTTCATAAAAGAGAAAGAAAGAACTAGTGAAACTTTGGCTCAAAAATGGTTCTACCTTCTCTGTGAAGCACCCAGAATATAAAAAGCTTTCAAGAAAGAGTAAATAAAACCAAACTAATAGAGTATCCTATGAGCTCCCTTTTTTGATTCTTCTCTTTCCAGTACCTTTATTTCTAATAGTTTGCCACCCAGGTTACATTTCCTAAAAGTTTATTTTCATCAATCGACTTCTTTGCTAAGAAAACCTTCATAGCGGTTTCATTAATTCTTTAGTCTTACTGTGAGGCACTCCAGAATTGAACCTCAACTGATATTCCTAACTTATTTCCCTTATGCCCCTATTCAAACTCTGCAACACCCAGGCCTTATCCAACCCTACCAGCTCCAACCTGCATTCATGATCAGCAAGCACTTCCGGGCTCATCGTTGCTTCCCCTCCACACCCAGCTTTTGTTGCATCTTCTCTCTGGTATCTTCTTTGATTGCCCAGTCATCTGCTTTCATTGTCTTCCAGCTACTCTGAAAATATTATTTGTACTTATCATTTGTTACCTTATATCTGCCATGGTTTTTCAGTGAGACCATAAGAACCTCAAGGGCAGGGTTCATTCTGCTCCTATTTTTATTCTTAACAATTAGAATGGTTCCCTTTCCCTGGAAAAAATGCCAGAAATGTTTGTTGAAAAGAATATCAGCAGCACAAAAATGCTTTACCAAGGCCCTATAGAGTCTTCTCCTTGTAAAAATCAGATAATTTCCTACCTTTTTCCTAATTCTTTTCTCAACCACCATAGCCAGGAAGCTTCTGGCCTTCTCCACACTCCCCAGAGAGAGGATGTGGGTTGGAGATGGACTCAAACAAAGGAATCAGTAGCTCTCATGTAGATGATGTTCCCAGGAGATGGGACTATGCCAAATCCAGTTTTCCTTTTCAATGCACTTGGCTGGAGTCATACACATAGTGGTTGAGACCCATCTGAAAAGCAACCAATTCAAGCAAGGTCCAGCTCTCTGAGAGGGGAACTTGGCAAACCCAAGTTGCCACAGTAACTGGGCTCCCAGCTTCAACATTTCCTACGTATGTTTTTTAGTTTGGGGTTTATGTTTTAGAGAGTTTTTTCCCCTTCCTTTTAACCTCCAAGTGTGTGAGAAAATGTCTGCCAGGGGAATTAAGAGAACACACTGCATATAAGCAACTAAAAACCAGGGAGATTTAAAGGTCTCTGAGACTGAAAAAAATAACACATAGACCTTGGAATCTAAGCAACAGGATATTAGAACTGTGGGTTGTAGTTGGCTTCACAGGCCTCCTGTGTAGCCTCCTTCTTTATACAACCAATTTTTCATGTCATAAATACCATATTCCATTTTTCTAAAGCATCTAGAATCTTACATTTCTTGGGTCTGGTAATATTTTTTAGAGAAATAGAGCTTAAAACATGTTCAGAAGGGCCATTTGCCATGTAGATAGTCCCCAATTCACTCAGCCTGTATTCATGCCAGCCTGGAAATATCATCAATCATTCAGTATATCAACTGGACCAAGCTATGGGCATAATTCTTGGAGACAGGAAAAGAGATAATACTCAAGGGGACCTGAAAACCAAGGAACATTTGTGGAAGGTTGTTCCAACCCTGTCATTTTCTAGTTGGTAACTCCAACTCTGAATGGCTAGTCTAGGCTCTCCATGTAAGAGATGAACACAAAGCTTGTGGTTCGGATGATATCCTCTCTGATAATGTTTTGTCCTAAGTTTCTGTGCCAGCACGGTAGTTTTGGCAGTTTTAAAGTCGTAATGAAAATGGGGTACCCTAACTTTGCCAATTACAGAAGGAATGCTGCTTATCTCTCCTGTTAGCTGCTAAGATGCCTTAAGGGTTTAGATTAGAAGACATAGACAGAAGAAGAGAAGAGTTATTAAATTTTAACCTGACACAGAGAAAAATTAGAAATAAACAGATGAGAAATAAAACATCTTACATCTCAGCTAAGTTGATGAGATCACTAACTTTAAGCTGTATAAAAAAAGCAAATTCAATACACACATATATATTACACATACATATTTTACATTTATACATTTAAGACTATATATAATACACGTAAGACTACATATCATACATGTAAGACTGTCTATATATATGTATATATAGAGTTTTAACATATGCTGTCATGTATGCAAGTGGTCATTAATGCAATATACAATTGCCAGTAAACTATGCAGATGAAGATTTCAAAAAATGTTTTTCTTCTGGCACACAGCTGCACATGTGTGGCATGCATGATTTCCAGAGGACATGATAATAATCTATCAGTTTTAGGAGCTAAACTGAGCCCATAGAGATAATTAGCTGAGGCATGCAATGATAAACATGTCAAGATAAGAAAAGCATTTATTTTCTTAAACAAGAAATGATGATGTGATGGGAAATGTTATTCTATGGTAGGTGAACAATATGCCCATAATCAGTCTTCCATAGGAAACTCATAATTTGTGCTAATCTGTATTGGTCAGGAGATACCTAGTGATAGGAGGAAATACCTAGTGATAGGAGGAATTAAAATCATGACTTTGGGAATAGAATTCTAGAGTTCAAAACAAGCACCTTCTGGGTCTTAGGTCCATTTTCCTATTCCCAGGTAAGACCCCACTTAATCCACCATCATTCATCATCATTTTCATTAAAATGTTTTGTCCTAGGGGCACCTGGGTGGCTCAGTCGTTAAGCGTCTGCCTTCAGCTCAGGTCATGATCCCAGGGTCCTGGGTTCAAGCCCCACATCAGGCTCCCTGCTCAGCAGGAAGCCTGCTTCTCCCTCTCCCACTCCCCCTGCTTGTGTTCCCTCTCTCGCTGTGTCTCTCTCTGTCAAATAAATAAATAAAATCTTAAAATAAATAAATAAATAAAATGTTTTGTCCTATATGTAATGAAACCTAAAAAAAATTATTTTTTATCTATAGATATATTTCAACATCTCAGAGCCATGTTGAAGTCAGGATATTTCTCCTTAAATCCACTGTTGCCAAAAAAAAAAAAAAAATCAATTTCCTATTGTTTTATCTTCTATGAAGAAAAGAGGCAACTTCTACTGACACTATATGGGAAAGTATTTGGAAATTTGGAACCAAATGAAATAGCAACTGGAGTAGAGTACAAATTACTAGATGCCAACAAATATATTTCCTTGAATATAAAATCCATTGGTTTTAAGACAAATCATTGGTTTTATTTTAGCTTCTTATGGCATCAAAAAATTTTAAACTTCTCTTGTAAGATACATTAACATTTCAGAACCATTAAAATGAGGGTAATGTGCACCTTAGAATCAAGAAAATATGGTTTTGTTTGTTTTTGTTTATTTCATTGTTTTATCATGCTAATATTCTCATGAAACTAACTATGCAGTGACTATATAGAATATGACAACCAGGGCTTATTCCTGGGTTCATGCAACACTAGGATGAACTTTACATTTATTCATAAGTATCACCAAAAAAATTTTCTCAGTCTTAATGTCATATCAATAGAAAAAAAGTCAGACTGAGTAGAAAATGAATGACAAGGTGTCAGAAGCGCTCGTGTAGATAATGTTTCAGGGACCAGGATTGTGCCAAATTAGTTTTCTTTTTCTATGCACTTGGCCTCTGGCTTTTAGGCAATGATAAATTCAAAATAGAATATGAGACTGCCGCTCTGAATAAGACATATTAATAGGAGTAGACTAACCACACTTTAAATAACCATAAAAAGTGAAAGAAATATATTAGGCAATTGTTTTCAGATACTGGACAAGAGGCAGCCTCAAACCCCAATCTTTGAGAGAGGGAAAAGTCATGAGATGAATCCCATGATTACCATACATGTGCCTGCAGATCATTTCCTGACATTAGTACCACAAGTTGGAGTCCAAACATGACACAGTAGCTCTATTACCCTAAAAATGCAGAGTTCACACTGGAGTAGTTTAAGAGGCTGGGATTCTTAAAGGCAAAAAGGCAGAGAGGAGGAAGAAACACATCTCTGTTGCCATGAGTCTAACTCCCTCAGCCGAAATCTGAGTTCCAGGTGCCCAAGGTGTGACTAGAAAAGGTTTACCACAGACTGAATTGTACAGGCTGAGAACAAAGAATGATTTTAAAGTTCAAGCAGTTCTTGGGGAGCATTGGAAGTATTGCCCATTCGAGTGGATAGATCTCATTAACATCTTGTTACTCCCTCAGGAATCTAGCTGGGACACCAGAGAGACCATTCTTTAGGATTAAGGACCAAGCCCTAGAGTAAAGCATCCTAATAAGGCCTAAAGGCAGCACTGCCTAAGTCTTCCCAGGGGAGAGAGTTTAAAGTCGAGTATTGTTGTTAGAGGAACTTTGGAAACACCTTGGGCTTTCCACAGAATCATCCCAATAAAACATAAATTCAAATCTATGTATGAGAGGGGGAGGGTCAGAGGGAGAAGCAGACTCCCCGCGGAGCAGAGAGCCCGATGCGGGACTCGATCCTGGGACTCCAGGATCATGACCTGAGCCGAAGGCAGTCGCTTAACCAACTGAGCCACCCAGGCGCCCAATTTATGGACAGTCTTAACAGCAGATTGGAGGTAACAGTAGTCAGTAAACTTGATAAGATATCAATAAAAACTCTCCAATCTCATCACAAGAGAAAAATAATTGTAGCTATATAAGGTGATGGATGTTAACTAAACATTTTGTGGCAATCGTTTTTTAATATATGTATGTCAAATCATTATGCTGTACACCTTAAACTTATACAGTGTTGTATGTCAATTATATTTCAATGAAATAAATAAATAAGTAAAATTTTTAAAAACCAATTTTAATCAGAGAAAAATTATTGAAGAAAAATGAATATAACCTTAGGGATCCATGGGCAAATTTAAACAGTTTAACATGTAAATAATAGTTACTAAAGAAAAGAATGGGAATGCAACAGAAAAGATATTTGAAGTATAATAGCTGAATATTTGCCAAATTTGGCAAAAAATACCAACTTTCAAATCCAAGAAGTTCAACAAACCCACGCAGGATAAATATAAGAAAAATCATAGCTAGTCACAACATAGGCAAATTGCTAAAAAAAAAGAGAGAGAGAGAGAGAGAAATCTTGAAACAGCTTATTGTGGTAGTAAGGAAGTGAATATTACATATAGGGAAACAGCCACATGGATTATCATATTTATTTCCAACTTAGAAATAATTGTCACCAGAAGACAATGTAACAACATTAAGTGCACACAGAAAATCATCTCTCAATCTAGAACTCTGTATCCAGTAAAAATATCCCTCAAAAATGAGGATGAAATACAGACATATTTATATAATTTAAAGCTGAAATAATTTTTCAACAGCAGACATATAATGCAAGGAGTGTTGAAGAGTGATACCAGATGGATGCTCAGTTCTATAGTGAAGCAAGAAGAGCAACAGAAATGGTGAATAAGTAAGTAAATAGAATATGCTATATTTTTTCCTGTTTATTATTTCCTTAAAAAAAAATCTAACTCCAAATAGTTCTTTCTTTTCATGGTAGTGTGGGATTATAAAAATGACTAAGCACCTTGAAACCATAAAGAGTGATATTAATAATCAATGAGAAAATTATGATGGCTCCACAATCTTTAAAATTCTTTGTCAAAATATTAATTCTTTTACAGTTGATTATGTAAATGCATAGGAAAGTAGGGTAAAAAGCAAAATTAGTATTTATTTAATATACTGTAATTGAGAACATTAGAAACATTGAGAATTGAAATAGTTTCATTACAAAAACAAATTATCAAGAGTAGCTTGAAGAGTGCTTGCCTTCTCTTCATTTAACTTATGATACAGAGTGAACATTTTTTCTATGCCTTGGAAAATTTTTAACTCCTTTTTAAAGTTTGGATCAGTTCCTAACAGATTACATTTTTAACTGATTAAGGCTTTGCACTTTCAATGTCATGAAGTATCTTTGAGAGTTTTTGAAATGTGATTCATTTATTTTTGGGGTGGCATTATTTCTTTGAAGACACCATCATCCTTTTTAAATCACAACACTTTCTTCATTTATGGTTGTAATTTTGCCTTCACTAAATCCTTTGCCTGAATATCTAGAGTCTCTCAAATGGTGGCAGTGTCAACATTCCCACATGGTCAAGTATTTCTTCAATAACTCTGCTGAAGTTCCAATGAAGTTTCACTTATCACATTAATACTTTTCATTTCTTTGTTGCACTTTCATCTTTGTTAGCCAATTCCCTCATTTGATTATCCATTTTTGTACAATGTTATGTGGGTCTCTCACTAGGAGACAAAGAAGTGACACACCTACATGCTTTGCTGTCTGTGAGTTAACTAAATAACATAGTCATGAGCAAACAGCAAGAAGTGCCATGTTTGGTTACTAATTCTGATCCATCCATACAATTTTTGTTGTGATTTGTTGACTAAAAAACTAGCAGCAAAGTTTGTATGTTATGTAATTACTCACCGTGGTAACTGAAATATAAGTCCTATTGTTAGAGGACTGGTATTAATTGAATAAATGTGATAACTGAAATTTGTATTTATCAAAACTGTGCAAAGCTAGGACTACCCACATTTAAAACAAATATAACATTGTAGGGTAGAGTTTATAATGTATGCAGAAGTAAAAGAAAAGAAACAAACATTCTAGAGTTGAAAATTCAATAACTAAAGTGAAGAATTCAATAGAGAGCTTCAAAAGTAGACTTGACCATGCAGAAGAAAGAATCCATGACCTGACAGTTAGAGCATTGAGAAAGAATGAGTAGAAAAAGAAAGAAGAAAGAATAAAAAAGAGTGAGGAATGTCTATAGGAATTATGGGACACAATGGAAAGAAATAATATGTACATTAAGCAATATGTAATAGTGATGCATAATTCACTTAAAACTAGTTTAAAAAATACTAAAAACCATAACAACAACAATCTGTTATTAGTTATATAATATAAAGAACATGTAAATTATAACAACAATTATTTAAAATGTGAAGAGGAAAGAGAAGTAAAAATGTAAAGTTTATGAATTCTATTGAAGTTAAGTTGTTATCAGTCTAAAATAGGTTGTTATAATTTTGAGATATTTCATGTAAGTGTCATGGTAACCACAGGAGAAAATCCTGTAGTAATTATGCAAAGGAACATGATAAAGAACTCAAAGCATACTGATACCAAAACACACACAAAAAAGGACAGCAAGATAAGAAACAAGAAACAATAGATCTGCAAAACTAGAAAACAATAACAAAATGGCAATTATGGTTTCTTATCTATCAATAATTAAACAAAAAAGGATTAAATTCTTCAATCAAAAGACATAAAGTGGTTAAATGGATTAAAAAACAGGATTCAACAATATGCTACTCACTTTGGCCTTAAAGACACACATAAACTAAGAGTGAAGGAATGGAAAAAGACCTCTCAAGGGAATGGTCACAAAAAAACAAAAACAAACAAAAATAAGCAGGGGTGGCAATACTTATGTCTGACAAGACAGGCCTTAAATATTGTAAAAACAAACTAACAAACAAACAAAATCAAAGAAGGTTATTGTGTACTGATAAAGATGTCAATACTTCAAGAAGATGTAACAATTAGGGGAACCTGGGTGGCTCTGTTGGTTAAGTGGCTGAGCCTTTGGCTCAGGTTGTGATCAGGGTCCTGGGATCAAGCCCAACATCAGGCTCCCTGCTCAGTGGGGTGCCCGCTTCTCTCTCTATCCCTGTGCCCCTCCCCCTGTTTGTGCTCTCTCATGTGTGCTCTCTTGATAAATAAAATCTTTTTTTAAAAAAGAGAAGATGTAGCAATTATATTTATGTGTCCAACATTGAAGCACCTAAATATAGAAGGCAAAACCTAACAGAATTAAAAGGAGAAATAAGGGTGCCTGGGTAGCTCAGTTGGTTAAGCAACTGCCTTCAGCTCAGGTCATGATCCCGGAATTCTGGGATCGAGTCCCACATCAGGCTCCCGGCTTAGCGGGGAGCCTGCTTCTCCCTCTGGCTCTCTCCCCTCTCATGCTGTTTCTCTCTCTTTCAAATAAATAAATAAAATCTTTAAAAAAAAAAAAAAAAAAAAGGAGAAATAAATGGTAATACAATAGTAGGCAGGAACTTTAATATGTCACTCTAAATAATGGATAGATTATCCAGAGAAATCGATAAAGAAACAGCAGATTTGAACAACAATATAGATCAAATGGACCTAACAGACATATACAGAACATTTATCCATAAACAGCAAAAGACACATTCTTCTTAAGCACACATGAAAAATTTTCTAGGAAAAACCATATGTCAGGCCACAAAACAAGTCTCAGCAAATTCAAGAAGATTGAAATCATACCAAGTATCTTCTTTGACCACAATGCCAAAAAAACTAGAAATAAATTAAACAACATTCTTCTGAACAATCAATAGATAAAAGAATAAATTAAAGGGGAAATAAAAAAGTTTCTTGAGACAAATGAAAATAGAAACACAATATACCACAACTTATGGGATGCAGCAAAAGCAGGTCTAAGAGGGATGTCCATACTAATAAACACCTACATTAAGAAGCAACACAGACACCAAATTAACAACCTAAATCTGTGCCTTAAGGAACTAGAAAAAAGAAGAGCAAAGTGAGCCTAAAGTTAGCAGAAGAAAGGAAATAATAAAGATTAGAGCAGAAATAAATGAAATAGAAAACAGAAAAATGATTTTTTTTAAAAGTTTAACCACACTAAAAGTTGGTTCTTTGAAGAAATAAAATTGCAAACTCTTATTACATAGACTAACCAAAGAAAAAAGAGAAAGGATCCAAATTAACAAAATTATAAATGAAAAAGAAGACATAACTGAAAACAGAGAAATTCAAAGGATTATAAGATGAACAACTATACACCAACAAATTGAACAACATAGAGAAAATGATAAAAAAATTCTTAGAAACATACAACTTATCAAGATGAATCAGGAAGAAACAGAAAATCTGAATAGACCAATTACTAATAAACAGATTGAATCAGTATAAAAAAATTTTCCAATGAGTATAGCTAAGGACCAGATGGTTTCACTGGTGAATTTTACCAAACATTTAAAGAAGAATTAACACTAATCATTCTCAAACCCTTCCAAAAAATTCAAGAGGAAGGAACAGTTTCCAACTTCTTTTATGGGACCAGCATTATCCTGATACCAAAACCAGACACTACTAGAAAAAAAAAAAACTAAAAGTCAATATCCCTGGTGAATATAGATGCAAAAATTCTCAATAAAATACTAGCAAACCAAATTCATCAGCACATTAAAATGATCGTTCTCCCTGATTAAGTGGTATTTATCCCTGGGATGCAAGGATGAGTCAACATATGCAAATCAATCAATATGATGAATTACATTAATAAAATGAAAAAAAGAATCATATAGTTGTCTCAATAGACACAGATAAAGCATTGACAAAATTCAACATCCATCCCTGATTTAAAAAAATATAGATAGATGATAGATAGATGATAGATAGATATAGATAGATATACATACACACATTTACATAATTTTAGGAATAAATTTAATTAAGTAGGTGAAAGATCTCTACTCAGAAAACTATAAGACATTGATGAAAAAAATCAAAGAAGATACAAATAAATGGAAAGCCAGTGTTCCTGGCTTGGAAGAATTAATACTGTTAAAATGTCAATACTATGAAAAGCCATCTATAGATTCACTGCAATCCTTATCAAGATTCCAATGGCATTTTTTGTTTTATAGAAGCAGAAAAAAATTCCTAAAATTTATACAGAACCATAACAGACCCCAAATAGCAAAATAAATCCTGAGAAAGAACAAAGCAGGAGGCGTCACACTACCTGATTTCAAGGTATACTAAAGCCATAGTCATCAAATCAGTATGGTACTGTCATAAAAACAAACAGACCAATGGAACAGAATTGAGAGCCCAGGAAGAAGCCCAAGCATATACAGATCAGCTAATATTTGACAAGGGAGCCAAGAATGTT
This sequence comes from Neomonachus schauinslandi, assembly GCF_002201575.2. NCBI lineage: Eukaryota > Metazoa > Chordata > Mammalia > Carnivora > Phocidae > Neomonachus > Neomonachus schauinslandi. Next base: position 82,368,025 of record NC_058413.1, on the reverse strand, counting down.
CAATGGAGAAAAAACAAGCTTTTCAATAAATGGTGCTAGGAAAATTGAATATATATAAAAGAATGAAACAAACTGGACCCAAATCTTACATCATTCATAAGAATTAACTCAAAATGAAATAAAGACTTAAATGTAAGACCTGAAACCATGAAATCCCTAGAAGAAAACATGAGAATAACATGTTTTGACATGGAATTTGGTAATGATTTTTTGGATATGATACCTAAAGAGCAAGCAACAAAATAAAAATTTAAAAAAGTGGGACTAAACTAAAAAGCTTCTGCACAGCCAAAGAAACCATCAGCAAAGTTAAAAGACAACCTTTACAAAATGGGAAAAAATGTTTGCAACCATATACCTGATAAAGGGTTAATACCAATATACATAAAGGACTCATAAACTCAATATCAAATAATAATGGTCTAATTTTAAAAATTGGCAAAGGACCTGAGTAGACTTTTCTCTAAAGAAGATATACAAAAGGCGAACAGGTACATGAAAAGATGCTCAACAACACTAGTCATTAGTGAAATGAACATTAAAACCACAATAAGATATCACCTCATGCCTGTTAGAATGGGGAACCTTTGTGCACTGTTGGGATTGTAAATTGGTGCAGTCACTATGGCAAACAGTATGGAGGAAATTCAAAAAAAATAAAAATAGAACTACCACATGGTCCAACAATCCCACTTCTGGGAATATATCAATAGGGGGGAAAAACACTAACTCAAAAAGATATCTATACTTCCAGATTCATAGCAGCATTATTTACAATAGTAGAGATACGGAAACAACCTAAGGGTCCACTGAGAGATGAATGGACAAGGAAGTTGTGTTGTATATACACAATGGAATATTATTCAGCCATAAAACATGATGAAATCCTACATTTGTGACAAGAATGGACCTTGAAGACATGAAATAAAATAAGTCACACAGAGAAAGAAAGATACTGTATGATTTCACTTATATGTGGAATCTAAAAAACTAAATAAATCATAGAAAAAGAGACCAGACTCGTGTTTATCAGAGGTGGAAGGAGAACTAGACATGGTGGTCAAAAGGTACAAATTTCCAGTTCTAAGATAAATAAGTACTAAGGATGTACCATACAAAATAATGACTATAGCTAATGCTGCTGTAAGATGTACAAAAAAGTTGAGAGTAAATCCTAACAGTTATCACAAGATATTTTCTCTTTTTTATTGTATCCATATGAGAAGATGGATGTCAGCTGAACCTATTTTAGTAATCATTTCACAACATATGGAAATCAAATCATAATTTCAACTTATACAATGATGTATGTATATGTAAATTATTTGTCAATAAAACTGGGAAAAATATTTAATATGTGATAGCTATTATGGTACACATGTTATCTGAACTCAAATTGGACTACATAAACTGACAAAGGATTGTATTCTTTTCTCTATTTGAAACTATCAACAAGGAAAATCATAGAAAAACATAATAATTATTTAATAAATCACTTTATAAGAATATAATTTTTTAAAAATGAGATAATCTATACCTACCGAAAATTCTGAACATATTGCTATAAATAGGTAGCATATTAATATGTATATATGTATATAATTTAATATATATACTAAAGTTCATGTCTTTGCTGAAGTTGGGTCTTGTGTCTGAAAGCTGCACAACACTTCCTCATCTTACCAAGCTCATATGTCACCCTCTCCAGAAAGTCTCCCCCATCTCTTCTTCTTAGTAGTCTTATTCATGTCTCTATTGCTGAATTTATCACCTTCTTTTATAAGCACCTGGGTATCCTTCTTTCACATTTGGTACTGAGGTCCTTCTTTTACATGTGGTACTGAGATAGGGACAGCTCCTCACTCTTTGCTTACCCTCTCCATGTGTCCTCCCCAAACACATGTAACTCAGTGCCTTACACACAATAGATACTTAATGTAGGTGCTTAGTAGCTTAAGCTACTTCTGTGCCTCTTCTTGTCTATCAATACATGCATAAATGACTGTGTGCATGTGTTCCAGCTATGTTATTCAAGTGTAAACATTTCGATCCCATCCAGAAATCAGATTACAGCTGATTCCTCTGATTGGAGTTCCTCCTGGGGACTATGGCTTTGGAACAATGAAGCAAATCCTATTAAGGAGGCATGGAGAAGGCACCTGGAACCTATTAGCAATGGATAAGATGTCATTACTATAATCTATTAGAGGCTTTCACCTTACATTATTTAGAATTGATCAAACTGCGGAAACAGTGAATGTAGAACAAAGTATACTTTTGCTATGACTTCCTTTACTTTTTTATCTCTCCTCAGTCAACATAAATTGTTTTACATCACTGCTTAGGGAACAAACACAAATCCAAATTTCACTATGAAAGGAGAATTGACCTCTCCAGGTCAATATTCTACTGTCCAGAACTGAGTTACCTGGCTGCCCTAACTGCAGAGGAGGCCGGGAAATACAGTTGTACCCAGGAAGAGACCATGGGGCTGTTTATCAGCTTGCAGACTCTGTCATAATCTTCTTTGTGTTCTTTTATTTCTCAGAGGGATAAAGTGGTGGGGGAAAAAAACTTCCAAATTGAGCGTATTAAACCTGAGTTTAATTCACCCTTCCAGCTTATTCTTCCCCTAAAAATGTAATATTACCTAGGAAGAACCCTTCAGGGATTTGACAATATCCCAGCTGAGTAAAGTAGTTAGCCAGAATTAAAATCATCCCCTTTACCTGTCTTTAATATGCAAGCAACACAAGTTCCCTATGTTTCTATTTATTTGTTCATTCATTAAACATTAAATATTTATTCAGCATCTACTCTGTGGAAAGCACTGTGCTGGCTAGACAGAAGGGGTAAACAGTACAGTTCCAGGAAGTAGAGGTAATTTCTCAGGTGAACTGGGCTTTATCTAAGTTCTATAATCAAGTTATAGCAGCCAAGCCAGATTCTGGCTTACCTTAGATTTGAGGGTTAGGTGCTAACCGAGGGGAAATGGCTTCCCCCAAGCAATAGCATCCAAGTGTGTATGACAATCTCACTTTTCGCCTCTGGATCCCTACCATTTTACTATTTTACCCTGGTTCCTGCACCCAGCCCACCCTAACTGTATTCCCTGTATATGCCTCTCTGCTTATTCACATCTTGATTATTTGATTATACCATTTCCACATTTTATTGTATATGAATAAAGTTACCATCTCTCAGGATGACCAAAATGCAAAACTCTTGGTGTCAAAATATGCACAAAAAGATGCTAAAAAAAGTTTTTCTTTAACTATAAAAGATGCTAATAGCAGTTTCTCCTACAATAAAGAACAGTGAAAGTAAGGCAGAGGGACAGTAAGGAGAATGCTCTGCTCCTGACCCTCAGGGCCCCTCCTTTCTTCTGTAGCTCCGGCAGACTGCTCAGCCTCATAGTTATGCATCTCCTGCAGAAACTACCAGATCAATGGCTCTTCCCTGAGCTGCTACCCTCATGTCACTGGACCCTTCTCACCTCCCCCCCAGAAGTGTTGGCTTAGCTGCTGAGGGGGGTCTCAACACATGCTCTTTTAGTGTCTAGTCGCTGGGTTCACAGGATGATAAGTGGGTGAGTTCAACAGGATAGAAAAAAATGCAGAGGGGCACCTGGGTGGCTCAGTCATTAAGCGTCTGCCTTTGGCTCAGTTCACGATCCCAGGGTCATGGGATCGAGCCCCACATTGGGCTCCCTGATTGGCGGGAAACCTGCTTCTCCCTCTACCACTCCCCCTGCTTGTATTCCCTCTCTCGCTGTTTCTCTGTCAAATAAATAAATAAATCTTTTTAAAAATGCAGAAAGAGGCCCCAGGATGAGGTTGGGTTTCCTCTGCATCTTGTTTATTGTTTGGAAACCTCATCATCCCAGTGTCTAGGTTTGAAGGGGTACATATGTATGAACATGTTTCAGGGGAAAATGAAAAAATCAATTAACAAATACCCCTCTTGGTCTGAACTCACATCTTGGACAATCAAGGTCTAGAATTACTATCACCAGGGCTGGCCCATAAAGAAGTGAGCCAACTGCAAGTTTAAAGGTATTCAAAAGAATGCACAAGTTCCATTGTGTCCAAGAGGCATGAAGAAGGCTGAATCCAAGGATGTTGGGCAGAGAGAAAAAATTCAAGAGTGAAATAGAGAGATAGAGACTGGGGACACCGAGTATGGTCTGCTGCCTAAATGAGGAAGTAAGAAAAAGAGCTTCCTGTCACTTCCTATGGAAGAGCACTTGGGCTCTAACACAGATGGAGGCCAATCCCAGAAAGGTCCCAGACTATTTCAGAAAACTTCCTCCCTAGAGACCATCTATGAGATCCACTTTCAGGGTCAGGAAAGATACAGAGATCCTAATCTTTTTTTCTTTCTACACAGATTGATTGAAATAAAGTAATTTGCCACTCCTGCTAGAAATCTCACTCATTCAGCAAGTATTAACTAAAGACCTACTGGCATTCTTTTTTTTTTTTTTTTTGGCTATTTAAACAGGTGCTAATATTCCTTTACCATTACAGGTTATATAATGGCTCTGCCACTTCCTCTTTCTCCTTTGCCATGTGTGATACACATGTATAAGCCTAGTATTTGGTGAAGGTCTGAAATGGTGGAGAACAAAGTGGTCATAGTAGATATTGAGGCAACAGGAAAAAAGCAGCTTCTTGTTTCTTAAATGCTTGATAGCATGAAAACACAATGATAAACCTTACACTTTGGGAAGGAGGAGCTAGATGGGTCCACACACATATAGCCTTGGAAACTCTGCTGCTTACCAAATTAGAGAGCTGAGACTAGAGAATGAATTTATTTGCAAAAAAGTGTGCCAATATCATTGTGAGTAAAAGGTTTCCCTGCACTAGCCATCTCAAACACAAAAAAGTACTAACACCTTATGTGTGTTTCATGCTGTGCGAGATATTGTGGATTACACAAAAGAAATTTAAGATACAGTCCCTTCCCTACAGGATCCAACAATAGAGCTTAATGAAGCCACTGAATAACAATTCAAGGCAACATGTGACTAAGTGTTACAGGAGTAATCCAAACAGTCTGTGCAGGAAGATAACAGAGATGGAGAAAATGAAGGCTGGAGCGATGGAGAAGACCTCAACAAAGAAACAGGGAAATGGCTGGATGTGGAAGGACAGTGGCACTTAAGTAGCAGAAGACAGGAAGAAAGAACCCCAGGTCGGGGAGGCAGCATGAGCTAAGTCTTAAAATGAGGAATGAGCAGGTTCCTGCATCAAGGACAGGTGGCTGCAGCTGACTGGAACAAAGGTGTTTAACGAAAGGCAGGAAGAGCCCAAGTTAGTGATGGAGCCAGGTCATGAGGGGAATAAAAAGAAAGTACCAAGAGAAAATGGGGGATCACTGAAAGCTTTTGAAGCTTTAGGACAGTGATTTGGAATTTGCTAGAGTGGTGCAGGTCTGAGTGATCAAGTACTTAGGTGGGACAGTGGCTGTTGGAACAGTGATGATCTGTATCTATATTTGAGAAGATGGGGTCATATAAGATGCTCAAAGTTTAAGGGAACAGAGGGAGATTCAAGTGGAGATGTCTCTGAAGCAATTGGTGAAGCATGTCTTGAACTTATATGAGACTTGAGATGTAAACATCAAGTGGGAAAAGTCACCAGGACATGGACAACAGTGAAAATAGTTCAAACTGGTTCAAACAGAACTGGCTTGAAAAAGAGGGAGAAACACATTTTAAAGAAAGGTATGGCAAAAAACAAAATCACAAGCAGAAAATAAGGAATTTTAAAAGCAAGTCCCATCCTAGAAAAAGTTTCTGCATCACATCTATATCCAGGCTATAAAAATAATTTCTGAAAGAAAGAAAGAGACAGAGAGAGAGAAGAAGGAAGGAAGGAAGGAAGGAAGGAAGGAAAGGCAGGCAAGCACTAATTAACTAATTAAAAATTACCTAAGGAGATAATTAGGGAACTTGATAGAAACTACAAAAGCGCATGAAGGACACAGGGCCTCAGCAGAATGTGGGACCCAGGAAGACAAGTTGGTGAACCGTACAGACCGGGGCCAAGTCGGAGTGCCTCTACCACTCCTTATGGGCTGTGAAAGCTTGGGCACGATATTAAACCTCATTCTATCTCTAAAATGAGAATGAGAACAATAGAAACTATCTAAAAGCGTTGTGGTGAAGATTAAGTTAATATATGTAAACTGCTTAGAATAATGTCTGGCACAGAATAAGTGCTATGTAATTGTTAGCTATTATTAATAATAGAGAAATACAAATTAAAATAACAAAGAGATATAATTTGTCACCCACAGATTGTCAAAAATTTTAAAGTGTGACAATATCAAGTGTTGACAAGGATTTGGGTGAAATGATACTCATAAACTCTGAGTGGGAATGTAAATTAGTATATCTACTTTGGAGGAGAAAAAATGGCATATTTTCTAAAATTGAAAATAGAACTGTTTGATAACCCAGCAGTTCTACTGCTGTGTATACACCTTGGAGAAACTCCTGCCAATGTGTACAAGGAAACATGTGCAAGGATGTTGACTGAGCCTTTTTGTTGGTGGTGGTTAGCAAAACACTGGAAAGAATATAAATGCCTGTAGTAGGGGACTGTATCACAAAGTAATTCAATGTTTAATATATTTAATAATAGAATATCCTATAGCAATAGTAAGGAATAAACACAAATCTCTGTAAATACCTCAAATGGCTAGGGAAAAACACTAACACCATGTGATGCCTCTGTATCATTCATGGATATCCAACAGTAAGAGCCAGAGGTATGAACTACAACACTTGCCTCTGGGAACTATTGGACAGGAACAGGAAAGGGGATGTTGTTTGAAGGGACCTTTAACTTGAATTTCTCTGTAATGCTTTATTTCTTCAAAAAGAACAAAAGAATACTAGATACCAAAGAGACAAAATGCTAATAGCTGTTGATTTTGAATGGTGAAGCCATACATGTGAGTTATAGTATTCATTGTACTTTTCTATATTTTTAAATCTTGAAAAAATTATAAATGCTCTTTGAACAGATGTTCTGGATGTCATCTAAAATACTTCATGAGAAAAAGAAGAAAAACAGTAAAAGGAAGGCAGAGAACTGGGCCTCAGAATAGCACACTCAGAGGGAGGCTTCTGTGAGGGACCTTACCAAGACAGGGAAACTCATAGCAAAAGAGGTACAGACCCTTAGAGGCCACGGAACCTGAGGAAGAGGTAGGTGCAGGAAAGAGAGGTTTGATCACTCAGAATGGGGGTCAAGAAAGGAAATGACCCAGGAACAGACTGCAGGATCATGAGGCAGAGTGTTTTGCAAGAGAGGAACCCCATCAAAGGGCAAGCATGGGATAATTATTGGGGTGGTATAGAGTAGCAGGCTGGTGGTTCAGATAGTTCGGCTATGAAGGAAAGTAGAAACAATATGGGAGCATGAGCATTACTGAAGGACAGAGTCTGGGTCAGGGTATATATTGGTTCAAGATCCCAAACTGATGCTATTGGTAGAACAAAGAGAAAGGGATGGTGGAAATGGTGGTGGTGGTTGGGTGGGGAGGGGGTGACTGACAATGTTAGAGAATGTGGGAAAGCAGTGGGGTAAAGTCCCCCAACAGCTTGACAGGGCTGGAATCCAGGGCCCAGGCCCAGAGGGCAAGTACAAACCTGAAGAGAACTATTCCACTGGGGCAGCCCTCCCGCTGGAATGATTCCCAGTGCCTCTGATGTGCTCAGGGATGCCTCCGAGAATTAGTCTGTGTTTAGGCCTGACTTACTACAGCCACCCACAAGGAGAGCTGGCAGCATTCCCCAGGGTGGGGGCTGCACAGCAGATGCACACTTTCTCATTAAGTGACTTGCATAGGGAGTGAAGACACCTCTCCCCCTCGCCCACCCTGGCTCCCACCCCTCACGTGCTCTGTGCGTTGCCAGCTTCCCCAGCTCCCTGCACACCCAGCCAAGGCTGCTGGGGCTTGGCAGCATGAGGCCATGGCTGCATGCTCAGAGCAGGAACAGAGCAGAGGAAGGAGAGGCTCTCTCACTCTCTCAGCATATCTTTTTTCTTCCGGAGATTGCAGGGTCTCTCTCTGATGTGACAGAAACAGTCACAGACAAGGGGCCTCCTTATTTTTGCCTTCACTGCTCAGTGATCTCTGCTTCCACCTGGAATCCTCCAGAGAGCCAGCCCCCAAACAGTAGAAGAGAGGAGGAAGATGGCAGGAGGGAAGAAAAGAAGAATTATCACCCTATTCAAAGACAGGGTTATCTCCTGAGTCCCTTCCTAGGGCCATGTCCTTCCTGCCTTGGGTTTAATGGTTTCATGTAAGAGATCTCTGTCCCCAAGGAAAACACAAAGCTACCCTCAGTCTTTTCTCACCTTCACACCAGGGCAGAATTGAGACCTGTAAATTTCTAAGCACAGAGAACATTAGGGTGGCTCTTGATAGAAAATTGATCACAAATATAATACTAAGCTATAAAAGAAAACTTGAATGTATATTAAAATTAAAATAGCTTTGTTCTAAATTTTATAAATTGCAAAATTTTGGAGAAGATTATCAAAGATGATTTTTTTTTTCTTTTTTGGTGTCCCTGCTCTGCATGTGGCCTGCACTCATTACAAATACCCATCTTAGGTAATCCTGACACAGATATGTATGTATGTATGTACATATATGCATATGGTGTTCTCATGCATGTATGGGAACCAACCACACATATACAGAGACATGTAACTTGCTTTTTCCTGTCTCTGTTCCTTATTTCTTCCTTGCTATCAATTAAGATAAAATCTTGCTTCCCCTATGTCTTAGCCCCGTTTAGTCTGGGTCTTCCAAAAAACCAAATGCCAAGAAGGTATTATAAAGAAAAGAAATGTACTGGGATAAATGCTTTAGGGGAAATGGGGGGGCATAGGAAGCTGAAGGGGCTGTCAGACCACAGTGCAGGTCTGACCCTGTGCAGGAAAGAAGGGAGGAATGAAAAAGGTTGTGGACTCCAATGAATTGCTATGAGTTTCAGTGATGAGAAAGGCCTTCTGGCCAGAGTTACCTGTCAAAGAGGCTTACAGGCAATACTGAGAAGCAAGAATTCATTGGCGTGGGACACTTTCTCAGGATCTGAGACTTAAAAGTCTCACAAGTACCTGGGAAAGGAGCAAACTCGCTGCTGGGCTGATTTCAGAAGCCTGGAAAAGAGATGGCCAGCTCTCAGTGAAGTAGGAATGCCCGACTTGTTCTGGCACATGCTGGAAGAGGGTGAAAAGAAGCTGAGGGAAGTGGGCATGCCGAAATGAATGATTTATGTGAGGCCGAAAGACCAACTAGAGATTCATGTGCCACAAAGGTGCTGAGGACAACCATTCACTAAGAGCCATTAGGAATGTGCTAGTGAGAAGGGCACTTAGCATCACCAAGATGTTCAGTGGTGGTTCACCTCTGAGGGTCAAGGTCAATGGTAGGAGAGATGTCACAGAACTGAGCTGGTTAATTTCAATGAGGATAATGGGGTCCAGAGTACTGCCAGGTGGTGGCACTTAACTGCCAGAAAGCCAGGAGGCAGCAATTACAATACATTTGCAATGGCCAGTGGACCAGCCAAGAGGTCTTGACTCACAGGGAGCCATGGAGATGGTTAATAGATTATGGTGTGCCAAGGGGCAAAATAGATGGGCAGCCAACAGTGTGCTGCCTAACATTTATAACAGCAACAACAGAAACGCAAGAATGGAGGAGCAGGAGGCTGACTGGGATAGCACCAAAACAGCCACAATTCCTTGTTCAGTTACCAACCATACTTGAGTCAGTTTTCAGATCCAGAATTCACTAAATAGAATTGGCTGGGTGGCTAGGAGGTGGGACCTTGCAATGCTATGACCAGTATATGAATCCCCAGTGAAGATTCCCCCAGTCCTTTCTCAGAAAGACTTTTATAACCATTTAATCAGGTGATTGTATACTAGAAAAAGAGAAATATGCAGGCATATTGAGGACTAGTGGACACATGGTCTAAGTTGACATTGATATTCAAAGACACAAAGTGTCATCTTGCCTGTTAAACCGGGAATTTATGGGGGCCAGGTAATAAAGGAATTGTGGCTGAAATCTGGCTTACAGTGGGCCCTGTGGGTCCACAGATCCACCCGATGACCATTTTCTCAGCCCCTAAATATATAATCGGAATTTTTTATATGTTTGACAGTTGGATTAAACCCATTTTGGGTACAACTTCTGTTAATTTGGGTTCCCCAAGAAACGGTCACAAAGATGGGATTAGATATAAAAAATTACTGGGGAATAGCTGTGCAGAAAAATGGGGTGGGATATGAAGGAATCTGGAGGACTTGTTAGACCTTGATACAGGTCTCCTGTGACAGAGAAAGGGGGAAAAAGGAAGGAAAAGAAGAAAGTTCATAAACTGCACGGCAGTTCTAAGAAAGTTTCAACCAGGTGAACAGGGAGTCTTTGAGTGAAAGTCACATGTCTAAAGACTCTTGTCTCTTTTAGGAACAGGCCTGCCTTAGTTTCCCTGTTGTACTCACTCACTGGCTGGAACAGCATGGAAAGCAAGCCTGGGCACCGAACTGGTAATGGGTTTCAGAGCACAGCAGCTGGAGCCATCAGTCAGTTACTGTCCCTCCCCAAGGAGGAGATCTGAGAGGGCCACTTTCATGCCCACCACAGGGCCCCCACATAAGTGCAAAATCCATTCTTTCCTCTTCCCCAGACTCTATACAGCCATCATTTGCATTTAGCTAGTTTCTGTTGATTTTTACATTTTTTGGCACACATTTAGGATTCAGTAATTCTACCAACACTTACTGAGCATTTACTAAGTGCCAAGTTGTATGCTATGCACTAAAAAGTGAGAAAAAAAAAGAGTTAGAGGCTGTCCTTGATCATATGGAATTTGCAATCTGGTAGGAGGAAGCAAATATGTAAACAAATAGGGCAAGGAGGTATTAAATGTTTGTGACAAAGTTTTTCATAGGATAGAGTGGACTTAATGGGGAAGGTGTTTGTCATATGTGCTTTGGGGAAGGACAGGTGCCAAGAATAGCTTTATCAGCCAGAATATGATGCTGGAACAGAATCTGGAAAGGTGAGGAGGCATTTCCCAAGTAAGCAGGCCACTGATGTTTCTGTGGGGCTGAAGGTCAGGGAACAGAACTTGAAGCGTAGACGACAGGGAATACTTTAAAAACTGAAAATTGAATATGTCTACAGTTTAAGATACCAGGAACAGAATAGCAAGAGGCAAGACTGACCTCAAAGCTAGATCATGAATGCGGATTATTTGGGCCTCACTATGGGACAGGATCTTGTCCTGTCAGCTGTGAGGAATTACTGACACTTTAAGGGTAACATCATGGCCAAATTCACATTCTTGAGATAAAACACCCTGATATTTTGGCAGAGGATGATTTGGAGGAAGAAGTTGGGTTTGTAGAGGTCATTCTGATCATTCTGAAGAGAAAAGACAAGGGTCTGTTATATCTCAGAGGCAGTTGAGATGGAGATGCAACAATGGATAAGAGGTGTTGAGATGATAGAACCTAATGAATTTGGTCAGACTTGAATATGTTTTAGCTGTGTCACCTGGGTACATGATAACACACAGCAGGGAGTGAACAAAGTGATGAGATCAGTTTGGAACATGCTGAGTTTGAAGGGCCTTTGGGCCTTTGGTTCTTCAAATTAGAGACATCCATCTAAAAGTCAATTGGGTGAGACAGTAAGGAAGATAAGAACAAGTACTGGACTAGATATGAAAACGAGGATGCTTTTCAATCATTTAACAAAATTTAAGTATATTTTATGTACCAGGCACTGTGCTGGCATTACAGAGAGAGAAGATGAGCAGGGCAGTCTAACAGCGAAGAGAGACTCTTACGCAATTGCAATAACCATGTAATATGTGCCCTGAGAGGAGAAGTGCTGGAGTTAGTGGAGGCTTCTGGAAGGAAGTTGCATTTAAGCTGAGACTGAAATGATTATTGTAGTTAGGTCAAAAGGGATCTGGGAGAAAAATGGAAAAGTGGGGGCAGGGGGAAATATCCCAGACTAAGGGAAGAGCAATGTTCAAAAGAATTGAAAGAGTACGTGTTGATCTTTGGAACACATTTCTCATGTTCCATCTTTTGGAGGGTAAGAGAATCTGGTGCAAGAGGCAGACGGAACTGAGTCATTTTTTTCTTTGTAGAGGGGTTCTATTTGGTGCATCTTTCTTTCATCCAAAGAGCCTCTTTTCTCAATAGCTTCCCCTCCTTCCATTAGTTTACTATCTCCATGGATCACTCTTATTCCAGTTGCATGTTGTGTGAACCTTGAGTAAAACCTTGAGCTGTGCAGAGTTGCTTCCTCAGTGGGACAAAGCTCCTGGACCATGAATTGAGGGAGTATGCTAGCAGGTGGGAGGAAATGCACCAAGCCCACCATAGCCATAGTGTTCCAAGGATAGGGATCCACGTGGGAGAATATACAACCCACTCATTCAAACCAAAGAGCAATGACAGCAAAAAACAAACATGCCATTTGGATAGTACCCTACAATCCACAGGCATTATTCACATTATGTTTTTACTTGAAAAAAAAAAAAGATCCTTAAGGTGATGTGGGAAAGATCCTAACCACAAATGGAGTTCGGGTTTTCTGGTTTCAAATCCTATGCTTTTTTTCACTACGTTAGAGGAAATGGATGACAGTGTCGTCTCCTGGCCAGAGAGAAATCAATTCTTATGTAAAATCTCTACTCCAGTCTGTTCACTCATTAAAAATCAGAGCAATGACAGCATCAAGATCATAACATGACCCTAAGTATTTAAAGGGTTAATAGAAGAAAGGATACACATGAGAGCCAAGCATTAATAAGCATTCAATAAAAGTGGCTTTAACAACCAGAAGTGTGATAGGATTTTATGGAGCATTCTAAAACAAAGATTCCCAGATCCCGTTCTCAGAAAGACTTAACTAAGTAGAACTTTTTGAAGTTTAGGAACCTGTGATTTAACAGAGCTTTCCCAGTGATTTAAATACACATCCGAGGTAGAGAATTATTGCACTTCTCCAAAAATGTGGGAGATTGAATTCAAGAAAGCAACTTTTGCCTGGAGATGCAGGCACTAATCTTAAGATTACATCAAGTGAGGTCATCTCAGATCCCAATTCTTTTTTCCTTAGGGTCAATAACTTTTAGAGGTAGAAAAATGGGGACTGGGGGGTAGGAATTAGCTGACTGTGTTGGCCACTCCTCCCTTCCCTTTCTCTGTCTCCATTTTTGCTCTATCCTGAATGTAGAGGCTTTGATGGCACCTCTGCAAGCAGCACATGGGCAGTCAATAGCCCCAGGATGAGAGCCTTTCCATCCTGGAACTGACACCTCCCTCAACTTTGTTCTCCTTGGGTCCATAATGAGACTGTGGACAAGAAAGACCACCCTTGTCTAACTAACAGAACTTCATAAAGGCTGCCACACTTACTTTTAGCCCAAAAGAATGGGCTGGTTCAGGGCTAGTGTCAAGGGGAAATAAAGGATAATCCTGGGGTATTCAATCCAACAGCAGCCACAGGCCATGATCACTTTACAGAAAGAACCAGTGCTCTCTAGCAAGAAAAGTGCTGCTAGACTTGCCCATTTACTTGAGCAATATTTGTAGAACAGACTAGGTGCCAATGATTAGAGTAAGTGTTGGGAATAAAGACATAAACAATGAAAATGTTTCTCTCTTCATGAATCTTTTTTTATACCAGAGAGGGGGAAGGAAATGTCTATATTCATACTATTTTAGTGCCATTTGAGTTCCTTGTTCTGCAGGAAAACAATGGAGTATAAGTCAATGTAAGTAACGCTAGTTGCTGTAACAAACAACCTCACAACTCAGTGGTTCATTTCTCATTTGTTTCATGATCCCAGGGCCCAAGCTCCTTCCTATTTGTGGCTCAGTTATTTCCTAGGGTCTCCTCAGAATCTTCTGCCTTTAGCCAGCCAATGGAGCACAAGGAGGGAGAGAGAAACAGAGAAAGAAAGGCAGGGAAAGATAGAGAATGGGGGGGGTAGTAAAAGGGAGGGAGAGGGAGAGAGGGAGGGAGACGGAGAGAGAGAGGGAGAGGGAGAGGGATGGAGGCAGAGATGTGCACTGTTTTAGGGACAAAGCCCAAAGTTAGTGTACTTGCTTCCTTCTACAGCCCACTAGACAGGACTGAATAAAATAAAAAGAGAGGATGAGAAAAAAAGAGAATCCGATGAATATTGTTGAGTACCAAGAGTTTCTGCCACAAGTACAATAAAAAGAATGGGGAGATGAGGCAGAATATTTCATGGATATAAATGAGCCAGTCTGAACTGTGGGGGGGTGGTTGGAAGGAGAAAGAAAAAGAATACTTTTTCCAATTACCCTAAACCCCTGAAGGGATCGCTTTTACCTTATTTTCATTGAGGAATGATCTGTTTATAAACAGAATTTCTGGTTCCTTCTGACCCACAGAAGCCATTTTTCTCCCTAGGATAGACAATTACCAGGTTTTAGTAATATACAGACAATGTCTAAGGCTGGCCCATTACCACCTGAGCTGTCTGTGGGTGGTGGCAGGAAGCTTGGATCACCCCTATTTCAAGCACCAAGGGTACTCCACTGGGTCTCACACATCCCTTTGGTCTTGGGCTTAGAATTCCAGAGAAAAAAATATGCAATATCCAAATCTCTATTTATAATACAGAGTGCCATTCAGGGGAGGGATGACGAATCAGAAAGAAGGGACTGGAGGAGGAAAAGGAGAAGAACCTTGAGAAAGAAAACATTCCACAGCTGGGCCTACCTCCAGAAAGAAGTGAGATCCAGTTCATTTGGCAAATGACACAAATAATGGTGGGTGCTGGGGGTGGTTCCTATTCCGAATGGAGACATCGGATGTTGGCATCTAGCAATTTTGGAGAAACTCCATTTCTTGCCTTGTTTCTCATTACCACTCCAAAGATGATTCCAAACACTAAAGTAGGACACAAAGTACTACTGCTAAATTCTAGCGGTGGGAAAAGTTATTTCCCAGGAATTTGCCCATTTCCCCTGGCTTGAGTAGGAGTACTCTGAGGAGTGATGTGGCAGGTAAGTTTCCTGATGCCTCATGCCCTTCCCTGCCCTTCTTTACTACTGCCTCAGCCCATGGTCCAACTCAGCCTACTCTCTTGAAGACAGTGAGGATGGTGATAATGATGATGGTAATGATGAGGTAACATTTGTGGTTTATTAGTACTGTTTGTCAGACACTGTGCTATGCACTCACCATTTATTATTATCTCATTGCATCCTCCAAAATACCCAGTGAAGGGGGTGAGGTGCCATTAAAATCTCCATTTTAGAAGTAGAAAGAAATTAAGGCTCAATTATGCCCAAGACTGCACTTAGTAAATGGTAGAGTCTGGATTACAACATTCAGATCTTTCTGGCTCCAAGCCAAGATCTTCACCACTGTGCCACCACTCTGGGCTGCCTCTGGAGGCCCACTTGCTCACTTTCTAAGGCCCTGGAGCCCCGGCCTCTATTATTGTGTCACTTCAGTGGCAGGTTCTGAGATCCAAGAGCTACCAGAGAAGAAAAGAGAAGGAAACAGAGTACCCCTCTCCCTCAATCCTGCTGTCAGGCAAGGGAGCAATCTTGAAGGTTGAAACTCCCAGCAAACAGGAGGCTGACAGCCTATCTGCATTGGGGCACAATTGTTCTGACAGGTTTATCAGCAGCCGGGTGCCTGCAATGAGATGTAAAACATGGGCTTTTGTTTCTAGAGGAAAAGCTGCTGCTAAAAGGCTGTTAGATACTTTATCTGAAAGCCCTGGAGCAGGGATTTTTGGAGAAGTTCCCGCAGAGCCAACCCCACTCAGGATATTCTCTTCTACTTATATTCTTCCAGCACCAAACCCTTAATCTCCAACCTTCCCAAACACTTTCAGAGACTTCCATTTTTTCCTGGCAGCTGTCCTATGGTTGGATAGGAAATATATGAACAGCCCTTGATGATAAACCTCCCTAAACAAGAGGTTGAGTCTTGGAAGTCATGAAATCCAGGTACCTGATACATATGATGGGAAACATAAGGTACAAAGAATTATTGAGATTTCATCCTCTGCCCTGAGAGTCAGCATGCAGGGATGAGGAGGTTCTATCCAGAGTGATGCACCAGTTTGAGAAAAGGGCAAGCTACTTCTAGAACAAACATGGAATCATAAAGTATTAGACCCAAGAAAAACTATAAAGGCTAAGGCAACTTCCTAATTTGTCACTTGAGGTGATTGTCACCCATGGTGAGTAAATGACTTGCTCAAGGTAACATAGATATTAAGTTTTATCTAAGCAACACTTTCTCTTCCCACTCACTAGCTCCTATTGATCTTTTAAGCTAAGTTCAAGAGTAACAATTTCTGGTTCCCTGACACCTCCAGCCTCTGGCTAAGTTGGGGTCTTCCTTTGCTGTCATGTCACCATGGTATACTTACCATAACCATGGTATACTAACCATCTGCTTCATGAATCTTACCTCCTTCTGGGCAGGAACCATATTGTTTCTCTGTTCCCTTTGCATCTAGCACAGCACCTGGCATTAGGTGAATGTTTGATAAAAAATGATAAAAATGGGAGCATTCAAGCTTTCAGACTGAATCTTCCCACTCCTCTTCCAGTTCTCTCCCCAATATGTTAGGTGGTCTGTCCACCACTGAAATGGAAATTCCACGCAGCATGGAATGAATGATGGGGCTGATGGTATTCTACATCTTCACTTTTAGTACTTTTTTTTTTTAAGATTTTATTTATTTATTTGAGAGAGAGAGAGTGAGAGAGAGCATGAGAGGGGAGAGGGTCAGAGGGAGAAGCAGACTCCCCACTGAGCGGGAGCCCGATGCGGGACTCGATCCCGGGACTCCAGGATCATGACCTGAGCTGAAGGCAGTTGCTTAACCAACTGAGCCACCCAGGCTCCCACCACTTTTAGTACTTTAATTAAAATATGATTTTTAAATTTTTAAAAAATTTTTATTGTTATGTTAATCACCATACATTACATCATTAGTTTTTGATGTAGTGTTCCATGATTCATTGTTTGTGCATAACACCCAGTGCTCCATGCAGAACCTGTTCTCTTTAATACCCATCACCAGGTTAACCCATCCTCCCACCCCCCTCCCCTCTAGAACCCTCAGTTTGTTTTTCAGAGTCCATTGTCTCTTATGGTTCGTCTCCCCCTCCGATTTCCCTCCCTTCATTCTTCCCCTCCTACTAGCTTTTTTTTTTTCATAACATATATTGCATTATTTGTTTCAGAGGTACAGATCTGTGATTCAAAGTCTTGCACAATTCACAGCACTCACCATACCACATACTCTCCCCAGTGTCTATCACCCAGCCACCCCAACCCTGCCACCCCACCCCCCACGCCAGCAACCCTCAGTTTGTTTCCCGAGATTAAGAATTCCTCATATCAGTGAGGTCATATGATACATGTCTTTCTCTGATTGACTTATTTCACTCAGCATAACACCCTCCAGTTCCATCCATGTCGTTGCAAATGGCAAGATCTCATTCCTTTTGATGGCTGCATAATATTCCATTGTAGATATATACCACTTCTTCTTTATCCATTCATCTGTCAATGGACATCTTGGCTCTTTCCACAGTTTGGCTATTGTGGACATTGCTGCTATAAACATCGGGATGCACATATCCCTTCAGATCCCTACATTTGTATCTTTGGGGTAAATACCCAGTAGTGCAATTGCTGGATCATATGGTAGCTCTATTTTCAACTTTTTGAGGAACCTCCATACAGTTTTCCAGAGTGGCTGCACCAGCTTGCATTCCCACCAACAGTGTAGGAGGGTTCCCCTTTCTCCGCATCCCCGCCAACATCTGTCATTTCCTGACTTGTTAATTTTAGCCATTCTGACTGGTGTGAGGTGGTATCTCATTCAGGCTTTGATTTGGATTTCCCTGATGCTGAGTGATGTTGAGCACTTTTTCATGTGTCTGTTGGCCATTTGGATGTCTTCTTTGGGAAAACGTCTGTTCATGTCTTCTGCCCATTTCTTGATTGGATTCTTTGTTCTTTGGGTGTTGAGTTTGATGAGTTCTTTATAGATTTTGGATACTAGCCCTTTATCTGATATGTCATTTGCAAATATCTTCTCCCATTCTGTTGGTTGTCTTTTGGTTTCGTTGACTGTTTCCTTTGCTGTGCAAAAGCTTTTTAACTTGATGAGGTCCCAATAGTTCATTTTTGCCCTTGCTTCCCTTGCCTTTGGCGATGTTTCTAGGAAGAAGTTGTTGCAGCTTAGGTCGAAGAGGTTGCTGCCTGTGTTCTCCTTTAGGATTTTGATGGACTCCTGTCTCACATTGAGGTCTTTCAACCATTTGGGGTCTATTTTTGTGTGTGGTGTGAGGAAATGGTTTCATTCTTCAAAAGACTCCACCCCAAAACTGCTAGAACTCATACAGGAATTCAGTAAAGTGGCAGGATATAAAATCAATGCACAGAAGTCAGTGGCATTCCTATACACCAACAAGACAGAAGAAAGAGAAATTAAGGAGTCGATCCCATTTACAATTGCACCCAAAACCATAAGATACCTAGGAATAAATCTAACCAAAGAAGCAAAGGATCTGTACTCAGAAAACTATAAAATACTCATGAAAGTAATTGAGGAAGACACAACAAATGGATTGGAAGAACAAATATTGTGAAGATGTCAATGCTACCTAGAGCAATCTACACATTCAATGCAATCCCCATCAAAATACCATCCACTTTTTTCAAAGAAATGGAACAAATAATCCTAAAATTTGTATGGAACCAGAAAAGACCCCGAATAGCCAGAGGAATGTTGAAAAAGAAAAGCAATGCTGGCGGCATCACAGTTCTGGACTTCCAGCTCTATTACAAAGCTGTCATCATCAAGACAGTATGGTATGGCACAAAAACAGACACACAGATCAATGAAACAGAACAGAGAGCCCAGAAATGGACCCTCAACTCTATGGTCAACTCATCTTTGACAAAGCAGGAAAGAATATCCAATGGAAAAAAGACAGTCTCTTCAACAAATGGTGTTGGGAAAATTGGACAGCCACATGTAAAATATTATTTAAATGGGCTTTCTTGCTGCTCTCCTCATCTTCCAGGGTCTAGCATCATCTGAGGAAGAGATGGTCATGTCTCAGACCCTCACTCAAATACTCACAACCTGCTGTGAAAAGCAGACACAGGGCAGTAACTCTGAGTATCTGCTGTTGCAGTGGAGGAAGAAGATGAGGAAATCTGACAGTCATTTTCAGGGTGGCTGAGCAGGAAAAGGATAGAAAGAGGGGAGAAAAACCCATACCTATTTGGCATCTATTATATGCCGGTTCCTACCCTCATATTTTCATGTTTTCTGATTAAATATTAACAAGATATGAGGGTCAATATTATTCTCTCCACTATATGGATGAGGAAACCAAGATGAGCAACTTACCTGAAGACACATAGCCACTGTGTGGCTGAGCTATAATTAGAACCTGGATCAATCTGATACCACTACCCCTGCTTCTTCCACCATTCTCTGCTGCCTACCCAAAAACTGATGTCCCATTTATTTGTGTTCAACTGCCCTAATATTCCCATGTCTTCCTGAAGTCCACCCTCTTTCCCCAACATCTTTCTTCTTATTCGCCTCATGATCTCAAATGAACTGTACTCTACCTAGGAGACAGCACAGTTGTACACTGACAATTTGGTCACTTTGTTAGGACCATTGGCAACAAATAAGTTACCTAAAAATTTAAAAAAAAAAGACATTTTACCTAATGAACATGTGCAGAAGAAGAAGATATATGCATTGGCTCCAAGTCACCAAATATTAAATGACCTTTTACCCCATTGTCTTCATTCCATTGGTTTCCCCCCAAAACAACACAGGACCCTGCCTATGTTCAGGATAATAACATCAAAATTGCTTCTACAAAAAACATCCTCTGTGTTGTCTTTCCTCAGGACTATCTCATGGTACCAAGTATCAGCCTTTGTGCAACTTGACAGATCCATGGCCTTGACCATGTGGCTTGTTTTGAGAGCGAGCATCCTTTCAGGACACAAAATAATATGCTTACATTATACTCTGTAGTGTTCACAGAGTGGTATGGAATCCCCTGTCTATAAGAGCCAGAAAAGAAATGATTTGCCAGGGGCATCATGACTAATCCAGTGTACTTAGACATTAGTACCACCCTTTTAAATGAGATTTGCAAGACTTGTTCATATCGCCATCTTCCAGGTGGAAAAAATGGCCTATACCAGTGAGAAGACTTTTTTGAAGACAACCCTATCACGTGTGGAGTGACAAACCAATAGTGGTTCCAACATTGGCAGGTGTCAAGCTTACATCCCCTATATCAGGTGAACTGTTGCTTCACCTCTCTCTAAAAAAGCAGAGATACTGGGTTTCTGTAAAAAGCTATGACTGTTTTGGTCTACAGTCATTTATGACATTAACCTTGAGGTTTTTTCCCAAACTTGCACAAGACTCTCAGTGTGACTTTCCACGGCAGCCAGTGCAAACACAGGACTAATGAAGGCTAAAACCAGTAAGTCATCATGGAGGTAGGCAGCTTTGGTAAGTTATACACTCGGAGCAGTTATATTATCCCAGTGCAACCCATTACAGCATCATTAGCAAGAAAATAGCATTCTAGATATTAATATGTGTAATAATTTCACTAATAAACCTGTTTTCCAAAATGAAAAATCCCTCCATGGATCATTTTAAAGGTGCCACTTGGCCAGAGTTTGCTGCTTGCAGGAATAAAGTATCTTGAATGGCATCCAGCCTGGAATATCCTCTCCTCAGCCACACCCACTTACAGAAGCTTCGCTCTTTCCAACATGAATTTATTGTCCTTCAGAAGCCTAGAACTTCCTTTGAATTTATAGCCATAATTTTTTATATTTGATATATAGATATAGATATAGATATAGATATAGATATAGATATCTATATATACTTTTTCAGTTAGAAACAGTTTCACTGAGGATTTTGCTTATGAGATATGGCTTCCACATTAAAAAAATGTAAAGTTATAGTTTCAAAGAAGATAAATGATCACCTGTATTTAACTCTCTGGCACTGAGAACCTCAATAAGATTACACAGGCAGAAACGTCACAACCCCAGGCCTTGAGTCACTTACAGTCTAGTGACAGAGACAGCCAGTGCATTAGAAACTTCAGTCCAATACAGTGAGTGCTATGGCAGATGTTTGTACAGAGTGCTAAGGACATGCTTTGAGGGTGGGGTGACCAGGGAAGGATCCTTAAAGAGAGGACATTAGAGCGAAGTTTTGGGGGGTTTTTTGTTGTTGTTTTTAATTTTAAATATTGTAAGAGCTTTGTTGAGATATACTTGACATAAACAGAGCATACTTAAAATACATAATTTGATATGTTTTGATATATGTGTATACTCATAAAACCACACCATGATCAAAATAATGAACATATTCATTAACCCAAAGTTTCCTCATGCCTCTTTGTAACCTTTCCCTCTCCCCCCTTTTACCTCCCCTCCCCAGGCAGACTCTGATCTGCTTTCTGTCACTATAAATTACTTCTCATTTCCTAGAATTTTATGTAAATGGAATCATATGGCACATGCTCTTTTTGGGGGGTGTCTGTCTTCATTCATCAACATAATTATTCTGAGATTCCTATGTTGTAGCATGTATGAATAGTTCATGCCTATTTGTCACCAGTAGCATTCCATTGTATGACTCTACCTGAAGATGGGCATCTGGTGGTGTTTTTAGGCTTTGGCTACTATAAGCAAACCATATGAATATTCATGCATAAGTCTTTGTGTGAATATATGCTTTCATTTCTCTCGATTGAATGCCTAGAAGTGTGATGGCTGGATCATAGGGTAGAGATCTATTCAATTTTGTTTTAAGACACTGCCAAGCTATTTTTTCAAGGTGGTCATACCATTTTGTATTCCCAGTAGTAATATGGAAGTTCCAGCTGTTCAACATCCTCACCGACACTTGGTGTGGTCAGTCTTTTTAACTTGAACCATTCTAACTGATGTGTGGTGATATCTCATTGTGGTATTAACTTCTATTTCACCATTGACTAACTATGTTGAACCACTTTTCATGTGTTTGCCATCTGTATATCTTCTTTGGTGAAGTGTCCATTCAAAACTTGTGACCATTTTTTCTGTTGAATGTTTTCTTATTATTGAGTTTTGAGGGTCCTTTATATAAGCTGGATACAAGTCCTTTATCAGATACATCATTTGCAAATATTTTCTCCATCTGAGGCTTGTCCTTTCACTTACAGCTGAGTTTTGAAAGATAAGTAGAAGTAAAATTGAGTTGTGGAATTATGTTGGAAGTGATTCCAAGACCTTTGAAATAACACAGAAGAAAGGGAAGAAGGTGTGAAAGAGGCTGGAGCACTCTGAAAACTGCCCAGTTTGGCGTGGCTTGGGTGTGGAGTACCTAGAAGGCAGTGGCAGGAGATGGCTGGAGGAGCCATTATCCTCAAAGTGACAGTGAGCCAACCAAGAATTTTAAACTGGAGAGGGCCATAATCAGATCTGCACTTTTGAAAAATCACTAATGTAGTAGCATGGAGAGAATAGGGAGCTGGGAATTGGGGAGACCATTGAAAAAAGATAGAACAGAACTGAAACAAGTTCAAACTATCCTTTTTTTGTTAAGGCAAGAGAACCTCTAAACAGATACTAAAGGAACTGGAACAGGTTGAGGTACATAAATGGAAAAATATGCCTCATCCACCCAGAGACAGCAGTGCTGCTGAGCCTCCAGTAGGTAGGCGATATGGCTTGAAATGTGTTTTCCTAACTTGAAGATGGATTGATGTTGACCAATAACAATCAGATCCAAATTTAAGAAACTGTTTAACATGACCACTATGCTTTAGGCTCTGTTCTAGGCCTCTATATACATGTGATTTTGCTTAATCCTCTCAATAACCCAGAGAAGAAAGGGTTGATATTGATTTTATAAATGAGGAAAGTGAGATTTGGAGAAATTAAGTTGCTT
This sequence comes from Neomonachus schauinslandi, assembly GCF_002201575.2. Lineage (NCBI taxonomy): Eukaryota > Metazoa > Chordata > Mammalia > Carnivora > Phocidae > Neomonachus > Neomonachus schauinslandi. The sequence goes on along the minus strand of NC_058413.1, from coordinate 82,344,945 downwards.
GCCCAAGGTTCCAGCTCTCACAAGTAGCAAAGCAGATTCTTTTATTCAAATTCAGATTTCTTTATAGCCATCTTCTGCATATGCCAGAAACTGGCTAGAGTTAGTAAGGCAACCTGAGGCTTAAAGGAAAGGCCACCTGGTCTATATAGTGACAAACTCCCAGTCCTTGACCTCATGAACACCCCAAAGGCACCATCAGGGGGATGACAACCATCTGTTTCCCATCCTCACCTGAAGTGTAGCAGGAGAAAATTTGCATAAAGTAGATCTGTAAGAATGTCAGTTCATAAACTATTAATACAACAAATCTTTGTGTGAAGGGTAGTAAGGCACTAGGACAAATTTCTAATAAAATATCTAATATTGGGCGCCTGGGTGGCTCAGATGGTTAAGCGTCTGCCTTCGGCTCAGGTCATGATCCCAGGGTCCTGGGATCGAGTCCCACATCAGGCTCCCTGCTCCTTGGGAGCCTGTTTCTCCCTCTGCTTCTCTCTCTCTCTCTCTCTGTCTCTCGTGAATAAATAAAATCTTTAAAAAAAAATAAAATAAAATAAAAAATAAAATATCTAATATTTATTGAATTTTTCTTCCAAGTACTAAGGGTTTTACATGGAATATTTTATTGTATTCTTATGGCAACCTTATGGGCATAGGTACTATTATTGTGCCCAGTCTGCAAATGAGGATTACCAGTTCTTGTGGATTCCAAGGAATAAGCCATGCCCAGGTTATACAGTTAGTAAGTGGCTGGGTGGGAATTTGAATCTGTGTCTGTTTGACTACAGCCACATAACAACTGCTGCCTCTTGGGCTGACCTGTGGTTTCTACTCTGGAGGATGTGTAAGGGCAGAGCAGATACATGTCCATGTGTGTTGGAGGCAAGGCAGTGTAGAGTATGACCCTTCTTGGAGTGAAAACCCTGACTATCCGGTAGCAACAAGTGGTTATAAAATAAATGCATGATCCCAAGAACACCAACCTCTGTCACCAATGATGGCCCAGAGCAGAACAGATGGTACTTTCCACAGAACAGCTGCAAATGGCAGCTTCCTTCTGGAGGTGACAAAGATCTCCTCCCATTCTCATTAGATTCAGGGGACATCTTACAGTGGTAGGGCCATTTGAAACCCCTTTCCTGTTGCCCAGCCTGCTGCCCTCACAGCATTCTCTTCCCACAGGCCCTAACTTTCCCAGAGTCCACTGAGCATGGAGCCAAACTCTGCAAGTGCTCCTCCACCCAGCCCCACCATCATCCCACTCACACCAACTCCTCTGCGGTGGCTTTGGCCAAACCCACTTGGTGTGGTCAGGCATTGGCCCAACAAGCCCCAGTGACCAGAGGCCTCACTCACTCACTGCTGACTCTGCTTCCTGCCAAGCTTTCCCATTCATCCTCCTTCCTCCCTGATTTCTATTCTGCCTTCATTTTTTAATTGTGATTGAGGATAAACTATTTGGCCAGACCTGGATCAGACACTGGGGGCACATTGGGGAATAATCTTCTCCAGAAGCTTGTAGACTAGTTTTGGGGACAAACATAAAAAAATGATAATAATAATTCCACAAACAATTCATTATAACTGCAATGAGTGCTCCAAACCTCCACAGGGGTAGCACTGGGAATAAGAGAACATGTAATGAGGCATTGGGAGGGGAAGAGCAGAGGCTTTGCTGAGAAAATGATATTTAGGATGAAACATGAGAGACAAGGAGAAATTCATTAGGGGCAGGATAGGCTGGGAGAGTGGTGTGGTGGAAGGAATAGCATGCACACAATTCTCAAGCATGAAGGAGCCTCACAGGTTAGTTCAAGGATCTGAGAGACCAATGTGGCTGGAGAAAAATGAGTTTGCAAAGACAGGCAGGATCTTCTGAACCGTGGAAGATTCTGGACTTCAGAAGAATTTGGGAGGAAGAAATACGTTTGAAATGGAGAATTTCCAGGTCAGGTTTGCATTTTTAAATGTTCTCTTTGATCAGAGCTTGAGGTACAGACTTGGAAGGTGTGGCAGGTGAGATGGGAGTGAAAGTGTATATGATACAGGAGAACAGTTAAAGAGGTTTTTATGGTAATTCAGTAATTCAGGGGAAAGGGGATGATGAAGATGTTCCTGATGAAGAAGGAGGAGGATGGCAACTCGAGTTTCAGTAGTAGAGATGGAGAGAAACAGAGATATTCGGGCAGTAGTTCACACAATTTGGCAATAGGTTAGACTCTGGAGGGCAGGAGAGAGGGAGGAGTCAGGGATGATTCCCATGTTTCTGGCAAGAGCAACTCCTCCTCCTCCACATCTCCCCAATATGCTGTCTCCATTTCTCTTCCTAGCTCATCAAAGAAATAAGAGTTCAGGCAACCCAGAGGATAGAATATTGCAGCATTAATGCTATTTTTGTACAGTAAAACCTGGAGATAAAAATCTCCCAACTTGTTATATAAGAAGCAGAAAATGTCAGGAGATAGGTTTCCTCCAACATTAGGGTTTCCAACTTGTTTCTGGTTAGACCTAACACCTGTGCTTTGCCTCCCATAGAGGAGGGGAGAGCATCCCTTTGGCCAACTTGCTAGACTGTGTCTTTATGAGATAGAAGAATTTTTGTGTGAGGGCTGCAGGAAGAAATAACCCTGAAGAATTTATTTTGAATTTCAGGTAGAAAAAAAATTGTGTTGACTTGTTTGAATATTAAAAAAAAATCAGACACAATCGACATACCATACAATTCACCCACTTAAAATATACAGTTCAATAGTTTTTAGTATGTTCACAGAGTTCTGCCATCATCACCACAATCAGTGTTAGGATATGTTCATCACCCCCCAAAGAAACTCCATATTCATTGTCTGTCACTCCCCATTTATCCCCAATCCCTCCCTTCACTAGCCCCAGGCAATTACTAACATATTTTTTGTGTCTCTAGATCTACACATGCTGGATATTTTATGTAAATGAAATCATACATTATGTGGTATTTTGTGTCTGGCTTCTTTCATTTAGTATAACGTTTTCAAAGTTCACCTATCTTACATCAGGTATCAGTACTTCATTTTTTTAGTGGCCAAATAATATTCCATTGTGTGGATATACCACATGTAAATTAACCACTCCTCAGTATTATACTAAGTGAAATAAGTCAGTCAGAGAAAAACAAACACCATATGATTTCACTCATATGTGGAATTAAGAAACAAAACAAATGAACGTAGGGGGAGGAAAAAAAAAGAGAGAGAAACCAAGAAACAGATTCTTAACTATAGACAACAAACTGAGGATTACTGGAAGGAAGTGGGCAGGGGGGATGAGCTAAATGGGTGATGGGGATTAAGGAGTGAACTTGCTGTGGTGAGCACTGGGTGTTATATATAAATGATGAATCACTAAACTCTATACTTGAAACTAATATTTCATGGTATGTTAACTAACTGGAATTTAAATAAAAACTTGGGAATAAATAAATTAATTAATTAACCACTCATCAGTTCACAGATATTTGGATTATTTCCACTTATTGACTATTATGAATAAAGCTTCCATTAACATTCTTGTACAAGAATGTACAAGACACATGTTTTTTGGACACATGTTTTTATTTCTCTTAAGAATATGCCTAGGGGGTGCCTGGGTGACTCAGTTGGTTAAGTGTCCAATTCTTGATTTTGACTCAGGTCACAATCTCACGGTCATGAGATCGAGCCCCTCGTTGAGCACTGCACTGGGCGTGGAGTCTGCTTAAGATTTTCTCTCTCCCTCTCCCTCTGCCTCTCCCCCCTGCTCCCACTCTCTGTCTCTGTCTCTGTCTCTCTCTCTTAAAAAAAAAAAAGAATATACCTAGCAGTGAAATTCTGGGTGTGTGAATGTTTCTTAAAGGTAAAGATCATACCTGCTTTTAATCATGGTCCTTTGAACAAATATGCTAGCCATATCTTCAGTAAAGAAGATTAAAAAGTATTGCTAGGAAGGGGTGCTTGGGTGGAGTTGGTTAAGTGTCCGACTCTTGATCTCTGTTCAGGTCTTAATCTCATGGTCGTGAGTTCCAGTCCTGCATTAGGCTACACTCTGGGCATGGAGCCTACTTAAATATATATATATATATTTTGCTAGGGAGTCTGCAACTGAGCTTACAAACTGAAAGAATATACCTGCAAATATGCTTCTTTGCATGCATGAGTGTGTGTTAGATAGTAACAGCCATAATACTAAAGGAAAGTTTAAGAAACCAACATGTAAATAAATGCTAATTAGTGTAGTATGAACTAAAAGTCTAATTATGAAGGTAAAAAATTATTAAGAGGTCCTGGGATTGAGATAAATCAGGGCGTTGAACTTAACTCCACTGAGTTCACTTCCATCATTAATTACTGGCTTAATACACTGGAAGAGCTAATGCAACTTCAACCATCTCCTGTTACTAGCAGGTCAGAGTGGGGATTTGGGAAAGACTAATCTAGCTGTTTGAATGTCACATAGCTCCTAAGGTCCTAGATCCACTTACAACTGTTGGCAGATGACAGATCAATAGTCAAACACCGACTCTATGTGCACCAGACATACTGCAAAGAAGCCAACTGAGCACACCAGCACAAAAGAGATGCAGCAGAGTAAGAGGGCACAGCCAAAGAGCAAGGTTAGATCCAGAAACCTCTGCATGAACAAACAGCTTTCTCCCTCTGAAGGGATAAAGGTTAGGGACTTCAGAATAAACCCAGGGCAGACTCCTGGACCCTCAGTGTTAGAGGGAAAAGAAAACTAGCAGAGGATGCCACAGAACAATTGCCCTCTTACGTGAGCAACAACGGGGCAGGAAGGCAAGACCCTTCTCAGAACAAGAGAGTGCCTGGGCTGCAGAACCTCAAGGGCCTTTGAGAATGGAAGATGTGTCGATGATCACTTGACCACGCAGAAGCTTAGAGTGTAACACCCCTTCACTGTGTGGAGAGAGGACCTGAAATTGGCAGAGCCCCCAAGTTCCTGTTTCTCGTTAATGGTGGACACTTCTAACTCTGAGATCCGAATCTGGAAGGCTTCAGGGGAAGGAAACATTAACTTCTTCTGGTTTACATTAACAATCTTGCAGGATCACATATCCAAACACCTTGGCTTATTTTTCCACCCAAAAAAGATCCAGGGGGAGGCTGTGTGATGTCTCATAAGTGTCTGCTATACTCCCACGTCCGTTCTCTTGCTTTTGCTCCATACTTGATATACCTAGTGAAAAATTAAAATTAAATAGTAGATTCAGGACTGAAGGCTGTTAAGCTCCTCTCTGTAGGAATGTAATTGGAGACCTCGACATATTCAGGGTCAGGAACAGTAGATGGTAAAATTCTTCAAATCCCAGAACAGGGGCTAGAATCCAGTCACCAGGTGCTGTCAGAAACATAAGTTCTCAGGCATGAGGAAAGAAAATAACCTGTATCCAACTACCAGTTAATACTCAGTCTTCTGATTGCCTCAAAGAAACATGGGCGAACTGGTTGCCTTCTGAGGGTGGGCTGGAATGTTGGTTCAGGCCTCCTCAAGGCTTGTCAGGGAGTAAGAGGAAACTTGACACCAGGGTCAAGAAGAACAGAAGTGTGTTCAGTGTGTTCAGTCCCACCTTATCATGCCCTTGACACCTGGGATTTCAGTTCATTTCACAGGAAGTCACTGGGCACCTGTGAATTTTAAATCCCAGGGGTAAGCACAGCAGGACAGACAAAGATGCATGGAGTTCTGTCAGCCTTGCTGAGTTTTGAGCCATGGGACAGGCATCTGAATCACTGGCTGGCAAGCAAGGTGTGGACCCCTCAGAGCTGGTGGTGTTGGGGGATGTGAATGGGAGGAAGCCTCTGATATTCCACAACCCTTGAGGGTTGTTTCTCCCTCTTTTCTACCACATTTTTACCTTCCTCTAAAGTATTGCCTTTCAATAAAGTCATGAGCTTCTTTCTCAGGTTTTGAATCACCATAGGTTGTTTTGCAGCAAGTGGATGAAGGGAGGAGGAAAAAAATCTGTTACCAGCTCAAGTACATTTTGCTCTGTTAATCAGCATTTTAAAAAATTATCTTTTCCATTTCTTAGAGAAGTTGGCAGAGGCTCCCAACTGTTTAGAGAAAATGTAACCATCAGACCATCTGGGGCTGACATTTTCAACATGGCAGTCAGGAGAGCTCATCTTAAGAGCCCCATAGATGATCAGGGGAGCATGTCGCCTCTGCAGGATCCCCCTCAGGTGGGGTAGGAACATAAAGAAGCCACTTATAACAGTGGCATATGAACTGAGCCCTCCAACTTCCCAGCTTTCCTTGGGCCCCTTCCCCTGCTTTTCCCCTCCCAGAGATGCACGCTGTCGGAGATTGTACCTTGTAACATTAGTAATGGATGTTGACTCTGAGAATATCAAAAGACCCTCCAAGTTTGAAGATCCACTTTCATTAAATAAAACTTAGGACCACGAGAGACTAAGAAGAAAGCACATATATATGTTTACATGTGAAGCAAGAGTGATTGTTTAGCTAACAAGACTGGGGAATTAAGATTTCTTAATAACTAGGTCAGCTGAGGGCAGTTGAGGGAATTACAAAGAATAGCTTAGAATCACTGGTGTGTCCCTCCAGGCCTCCTAAACACTTGCAGAGCCAAATTCCACCTAATAGTTTTTACTGCTGCTGAAGTCAGATGTCCCAGTGCTACAGACCTCATCCTTATTAGGTATCCATGCAGCCCACATGGATACCAACTGGCCCATGCCAAGACACAGATGACTGACTACCTCCCTTAATTACTTTCCAGGCAAACCACTGCACCTGAGTCATTTAGGCTCACACCACATACTTCACACTAAGTTACA
>NC_058413.1:82322221-82337618 GCF_002201575.2 Neomonachus schauinslandi | reverse complement strand
ACAAGAAAGGTCTCAAGTACACAAACTAACCCTCCACCTAAAGGAGCTGGAGAAAGAACAGCAAATAAAACCGAAACCCAGCAGGAGAAGAGAAATAATAAAGATCAGAGCAGAAATCAATGAAATAGAAACTAAAAGATCAGTAGAACAGATCAACAAAACTAGGAGCTGGTTCTTTGAAAGAATTAACAAGATTGATAAACCCCTGGCCAGGCTTATCAAAAAGAAAAGAGAAATGACCCAAATCAACAAAATCATGAATGAAAGAGGAGAGATCACAACCAACACCAAAGAAATACAAACAATTAGAAGAACATATTATGAGCAACTCTATGCCAGCAAATTTGATTTCCTGGGAGAAATGGATGCATTCCTAGAGATGTATCAACTACCAAAACTGAACCAGGAAGAAATAGAAAACCTGAACAGACCTATAACCACTAAGGAAATTGAAGCAGTCATCAAAAATCTCCCAACAAACAAGAGCTCAGGGCCAGATGGCTTCCCAGGGGAATTCTACCAAACATTTCAAGAAGAATTAATACCTATTCTTCTGAAACTGTTCCAAAAAATAGAAATGGAAGGAAAACTTCCCAACTCATTTTATGAGGCCAGCATTACCTTGATCCCAAAACCAGACAAAGACCCCATCAAAAAGGAGAATTACAGACCAATATCCCTGATGAACATGGATGCAAAAATTCTCACCGAAATACTAGCCAATAGGATCCAACAGTACATTAAAAGGATTCTTTACCACGACCAAGTGGGATTTATCTCTGGGCTGCAAGGTTGGTTCAACATCCGCAAATCAATCAATGTGATACAATACATTAACAAAAGAAAGAACAAGAGTCATATGATCCTCTCAATAGATGCAGAAAAAGCATTTGACAAAGTACAGCATCCTTTCTTGATCAAAACTCTTCAGAGTATAGGCATAGAGGGTACATACCTCAATATCATAAAAGCCATCTATGAAAAACACACAGCGAATATCATTCTCAATGGGGAAAAACTGAGAGCTTTCCCCCTAAGGTCAGGAACGCGGCAGGGATGTCCACTATCACCACTGCTATTCAACATAGTATTGGAAGTCCTAGCCACAGCAATCAGACAACAAAAAGAAATCAAAGGCATTCAAATAAGCAAAGAAGAAGTCAAACTCTCACTCTTTGCAGATGACATGATACTTTATGTGGAAAACCCTAAAGACTCCACCCCCAAACTGCTAGAACTCATACAGGAATTCAGTAAAGTGGCAGGATATAAAATCAATGCACAGAAGTCAGTGGCATTCCTATACACCAACAACAAAACAGAAAAACAAGAAATTAAGGAGTCGATCCCATTTACAATTGCACCCCAAACCATAAGATACCTAGGAATAAATCTAACCAAAGAGGCAAAGAGGCAAAGGATCTGTACTCAGAAAACTATAAAATACTCATGAAACAAATTGAGGAAGACACAAAGAAATGGAAAAATGTTCCATGCTCATGGATTGGAAGAACAAATATTGTGAAGATGTCAATGCTACCTAGAGCAATCTACACATTCAATGCAATCCCCATCAAAATACCATCCACTTTTTTCAAAGAAATGGAACAAATAATCCTAAAATTTATATGGAACCAGAAAAGACCCCGCATAGCCAGAGGAATGTTGAAAAAGAAAAGCAATGCTGGCGGCATCACAATTACGGACTTCCAGCTCTATTACAAAGTTGTCATCATCAAGACAGTATGGTACTGGCACAAAAACAGGCACATAGATCAATGGAACAGAATAGAGAGCCCAGAAATGGACCCTCAACTCTATGGTCAACTCATCTTTGACAAAGCAGGAAAGAATGTCCAATGCGAAAAAGACAGTCTCTTCAACAAATGGTGTTGGGAAAATTGGACAGCCACATGCAGAAGAATGAAACTGGACCATTTCCTTACACCACACACAAAAATAGACTCCAAATGGTTGAAAGACCTCAATGTGAGACAGGAGTCCATCAAAATCCTAAAGGAGAACACAGGCAGCAACCTCTTCGACCTTAGCCGCAGCAACTTCTTCCTAGAAACATTGCCAAAGGCAAGGGAAGCAAGGGCAAAAATGAACTACTGGGACTTCTCAAGATAAAAAGCTTTTGCAAAGCAAAGGAAACCGTCAAGAAAACCAAAAGACAACCAACAGAATGGGAGAAGATATTTGCAAATGACGTATCAGATAAAGGACTGATATCCAAAATCTATAAAGAACTCATCAAACTCAACACCCAAAGAACAAAGAATCCAATCAAGAAATGGGCAGAAGACATGAACAGACATTTTTCCAAAGAAGACATCCAAATGGCCAACAGACACATGAAAAAGTGCTCAATATCGCTCGGCATCAGGGAAATCCAAATCAAAACCTGAATGAGATACCACCTCACATCAGTCAGAATGGCTAAAATTAACAAGTCAGGAAACGACAGATGTTGGCGGGGATGCGGAGAAAGGGGAACCCTCCTACACTGTTGGTGGGAATGCATGCTGGTGCAGCCACTCTGGGGAACAGTATGGAGGTTCCTCAAAAAGTTGAAAATAGAGCTACCATATGATCCAGCAATTGCACTACTGGGTATTTACCCCAAAGATACAAAAGTAGGGATCCGAAGGGGTATGTGCACCCCGATGTTTATAGCAGCAATGTCCACAATAGCCAAACTGTGGAAAGAGCCAAGATGTCCATCGACAGATGAATGGATAAAGAAGAAGTGGTATATATCTACAATGGAATATTATGCAGCCATCAAAAGGAAGGAGATCTTGCCATTTGCAACGACATGGATGGAACTGGAGGGTATTATGCTGAGCGAAATAAGTCAAACAGAGAAAGACATGTATCATATGACCTCACTGATATGAGGAATTCTTAATCTCAGGAAACAAACTGAGGGTTGCTGGAATGGGGGGTGGGGTGGCAGGAATGGGGTGACTGGGTCATAGACACTGGGGAGGGTATGTGCTCTGGTAAGCACTGTGAATTGTGCAAGACTGTTGAATCTCAGATCTGTACCTCTGAAACAAATAATGCAATATATGTTAAGGAAAAAAAAAAAGAAGAAGAAGGTAGCAGGAGGGGAAGAATGAAGGGGGGGAAATCGGAGGGGTAGATGAACCATGAGAGACGATGGACTCTGAAAAACAAACTGAGGGTTCTAGAGGGGAGGGGGGTGGGAGGATGGGTTAGCCTGGTGATGGGTATTGAGGAGGGCACATTCTGCATGGAGCACTGGGTGTTATGCACAAACAATGAATCATGGCACACTACATCTAAAACTAATGATGCAATGTATGGGGATAATATAAGAATAAAAAAATTAAAAAAAAAAACTATCCCAAAACTTATTTGACCTCAAGACTCACTATAAAGCTATAGTAGTTAAGACAGTGTGGTATTGGTGAAAGAATAGAAAAAAATCAATCAATGGAATAGAATAGATATCCCAGAATAGACCCATATAAATACAGTCAACTGGTCTTTGACAAAGGAGCAAAGGCAACACAATGGAGCAAAGATAGTCTTTCAACACAACAATCCAAGGCCATCCATGAGCAAAAAAAAAAAAAAAAAAAAGAATCTAGACACAGACATTATACCCTTCACAAAAATCAACACAAAAGGGATCACAGATCTAAATGTAAAACAAAAACCTATAAAACTCCTAGAAGATAGCACAGGAGAAAACCTAGTTATAGCTTGGGTATAGCTATTATTTTTGGATACAACACCAAAGTTAATCCACAAAAGAGGTAGTTGATAAGTGGGATTTCACTAAAAATAAAATCTCCTCTGTGAAAGACACTGTCAAGAGAATGAGAAGATAAGTCACAGACTGGGAGAAAATATTTACAAAAACCACATCTAGTAAAGAACTGTTATCCAAAATACACAAAGAACACTTAAAACTCAACAATTAAAAAAGCAAACAACTCAATTTAAAAATGCACCAGAGACCTTAACCAACACCTCAGCAAAGAAAATATACAAATGGCAAATAAGCATTTGAAAAATGCTCCACATCACATGTCATCCAAGAAATGCAAGTTAAAACAACAATGAGATACCACTATACACCTATAAGAAAGGGCCAAAATCTGGAACATTGACAATACCATACACTAGTGAGAGTGTGGAGCAACAAGAACTCTCATTCATTGTTGGTGGGAATGCAAAATGGTACAGCCCCTTTGGAAGACAGTTTGGCAGTTTCTTGCAAAGCTAATCATACTCTTACCATAAGATCCAACACTTATGCTCTTCAGTATTTACCCAAAGGAGTTGAGAACATAGGTCCACGCAAAAACCTGCATACCAATATTTATAGCAGATTTATTCATAATTGCCAAGACTTGGGAGCAACCAAGATGTCCTTCAGTAGGTGAATGGATAAATAAACTGTGGTACAACCAGACAATGGAATAGTATCCAGTGCTAAAAAGAAATAAGCTATCAAACCATAAAAAGACATGAAGAAATCTTAGATGCATATTGCTAAGTGAAAGAAACGAATCTGAGACGTAAATATTGTGTGATTTCAACTATATGACATTCTAGAAAAGGCAAAACTATGGAGACAGTAAAAAAAGATCAGTGTTGCCAGTGGTTTGGGGAGGAGAAGGGATGAATAGGCAGAGCAAAGAGGATTTTTTACGACAGTGAAAATGATACCATAAAGATGAATGATACCATAATGATACATGCTATTATACATTTATCCAACCATTTATCCATTATCCATTTGTCCAAACCTACATAGTGTACAACACCAAGAGTAACCATAATGCAAATTATGGACGTTGGGTGATTATGATGTGTCAATGCAGTTTCATCAATCGTAACAAAGGTACCACTCTGGTGGTGGATGTTGATAATGGGGGAAGGCTGTGATTGTTTGGACGTAGAGGATATATGGGAAATCATTCTACCTTCCCCTCAATTTTGCTGTGAACCTCAAACTGCTCTAAAACATAAAGTCAATGAAAAAAAATCCCCAAACTTTAGTGACTTATAATAACAATATATCATTCATTTTCATGGTTCTGAGAGTTGATGGATTCCTCTTGATAGTTGTCACCTGGCTGTCAGATGACTATGATCAGATGGAAGCTGAAACTGGAGCTATCTGAAAGTTTCTTCACTCTTGTACTTAGCATAAACAACTGGAAGGGCTGGTTTCATGGGCATTTCTATCCCATCATGCAGCTTTTCCACATGGCTATACTGAACCTCCTCAAATCATGGCAGTCTCAGGGTAGCTGGGCTTCTTACCTGGTGTCTGCCTTCTCCCAGAGTGATCATTCTAAGAGGTCTACACAAATTACCATACCAGAGGTTCCTGAACTTCCTCAGTCCACAGCACTGACAGTGTCTCAGTATCATTTTTACAATGTCCCTTGGCCAGAACAAACCATACGAAACAAAACAAAGGAAAAAACCTAATGGCTCATTTATTAAGTAGTTACATCAAACAAACTGATAAGCTTTTATTTCCTAATAACTTTTTAGTAACTATTTAAAGAAACATAAATGAAAAAATATACTTTTATTTAATTCTTAAACAAGTACAATTACTTATGGTACACATACACCTGTTGGGCACTACACAACTTCTCAAACCTCTAATCAAATTAGAAACATTGGATGCCATCACATGTGTTTCCTGTTCCACAGTAGTTTTTGTGCAATATTTGTTTTATTTTATCATATGAATCACCAAAACCTAAGACTTCTGAAGGTATTAAATCATTAAAATAAATGTAACAACTATTAACATTGTGAACTGTGTTGAACTAGTAGTTTTTATAGTGTCTGAAAGATGTCCATGTATCTTCCCCAAAATGTAAAAGTAAATCATGGTGTCCCTGTAAATTTGCTATGGCACCCAAGGAGTCTCAGCCCAGTTTGGAAACCACTCTCCTATGCCAATCAAATCCTGAAATTAGTTGAGGAATTTAAGGAAATAATTTTCATTGAGTCCCATCTTTAACCTCCTATCCTTATCTACCCAATAGATGGCCAGGCGGACAAATACTATAGATTTGGCTCTACTTTGGCCAACATCAGGAAGACATGTAAGAAGAATTGAGGTAAAGTTTGGGTTTCTCTCTCATCCACAGAGTCCCTAAAACATATTAAGGAAGTCATTATTTATTTGAACACCATTTACAGATAGCAGTAAGTTCGTACATCTCTGAATTTGTATATTCAGTTTACTCACAAAATGCCTAAATTAGCAGTAGATATTCAATACTTCATTAATTAACTAATTAATTAATTAATTAACTGTAGACATAGACATCTGTCTGGAAAATGGAGAGAAAATTCCCATGGGAATTCTATTCATTTGCAATATTTTGCTTAGAAATCTCCTCAGCTAAATATACCAGGTCATTAATTATAGTTTTTATTTTCCACAAAAATACTAGAAAACAATTTGGCCCAATGTCTTCACCACTTTACAGCAAAAATTACCTCTCCTCCAATTTCCAGTAACATGTTCCTCATTTCCACCTGAGACCACACCAAAACCATCTTTAATGTCCATTTTTCTACCAACAATATCTTCAAGGCAATCTCAGCTTTTTCTAACAAGTGTCTCAAAGGTTTTCTAGCCTTTACTTATTAGCCAGTTTCAAAGCCACTTCCACATTTTTAGGAACTTTTTACAGCAGGATCCCACTTCTAGTTACCAAAATCTGCTTTGGTCCACTAGGGCTGCCATAACAGAATACCACATACTGGGTGGTTTGAACAACAGAAATTTATTTTCTCATAGTTCTGGAGGCTGGAAGTCCAAGGTCAGAGTGTTGACAGGTTTTGTTTCTCTTGAGGATTTTCTACTTGGCCTGCACTTCTCACTTCTCACCACATCCTCACATGGCCTTTTCTCTGGGCCTGCACATCCCTGGTATCTTTACCTCTTCTTATAAAGATACCAGTCCTGTAGGACTAGAGCTCCACCCTTAAGACTTCATCTAACCTCAATTACCTCTTTAAAGTCCCTATCTCCAAATAAATACAGTTATATTGAGTGTTAGGGCTTCAACATATGAAGATTAGGGGGAAACAATTCATTCCATAACAGGAATGTATGGGGAAGGACGTGCCCTGTGTAATTTCCTTAAGGGATTTTTCTTTTTAAACATAGGTTCTTATATTTTTATATATTGGTTTCTGGTGATTCTTGATGCCCCAGAAATTACATGCAAAAATATCATGTGTATGAACTTTTCTGACAAGAGGGTCTGTATTTTCTGTTACAAACTTTGTATCCACCATGGAAAGATTTTTGAAAGATGGCAAGGCCCAAGCTCAGAGGTTCTTATTTAATTCCTGTTGGGTGAGTGTCAGGCATGGACTTTTTTGTAACATTCTCCATTTGAATCTAATGTGCAGCCAAGTTTGAGAATCACTAGTCTAAAGCCTTTTTATTTAAATTGCAACCAGAAAGCCAGTAGCATCTGAATTACCTGGAAACTAATTAGAAACACTGAATCTATAGAGTCTGCATTTTTGTAAGTTGCACAAATAATTTGTTTGGTATGCCCATTAAATTTGAGGAGCACTTGTTTTTAGTTTTCCTCAGATTCTAACCACAAAATTTTCAAAACCACTAAGAAATTTTTTTTCAATATGTGATTTTAGGATAGCTTACATAGCAGTCCTTGTTCTTTTGTTTGCTATTGGATCTATTTTAGAGACAAGGTCATGTCAGGGTCAGTTGCAAACAAGTAATCTATGAAGTAACAGCACAGTGAATTACACCCTGGCTCAACCCACAGATTACTTATTATTATCTATTATTCATCACTGCAAACATCATGCATAATTGCTCAACGATCAACTGTAGTTGGTCTACATAGCATTTACCCTAAAGATATAAAGAGCTCTTAATAATAAAAAAAAAAAGTAGCTGGTTTATGTTAATGCTGAAACAAAAAAAAAGAGAAAAAGTTCTAGAGAAAAGAGGCTAGGGTAAGATGGGAGAAAATGAGAGGGTGAAAGAGAGACATGGTATTTCGATGTCTGAACATTAGACTGTCAATCTTAATACCTAAGACGTTGAACGAGTAATTCTTGACCTCCACCAAACCATCTCCCATCATTCCTAAGGTTATTTTGAATAAATAGGATGGAACTGGATTGTGAATGAGGAACAGGAACAAGGAAAAATTCCCGGGAAGAGGGATAAATTATCAGATAAATTTCTCTAGGTGAGTTACTGGATGAATTTCACTGGATGAATTACTCTCTTTTTTAAGTTTTTATTTATTTATTTTAGAAAAAGGAGTGCACAGCAGGGGTAGGAGCAGAGGTAGAGGGAGCGAGAATCCCAAGCAGACTCCCCACTGAGCCCCAATGTGGGGCTCTATCTCATGACCCTGAGATCATGACCTGAGCTGAAATCAAGAGTATGATGCTTAATGCACTGAGCCACCCAGGCACCCCTGGATGAATTACTCTTAATGATAACACGAAGAAGAATAATTTTCTGCCTTTTCACAAATTAATTTCAAAAGTCAATCCATTCAGCAAATCACTAAATTTTCAAGTCTGTGTTTAAACTACTATAAAATTTGGGGTGCCTGGGTGGCTCAGTCGTTAAGCGTCTGCCTTCGGCTCAGGTCATGATCCCAGGGTCCTGGGATTGAGTCCTGCATCGGGCTCTCTGCTCCATGGGAAACCTGCTTCTCCCTCTCCCACTACCCCTGCTTGTGTTCCCTCTCTCGCTGTGTCTCTCTCTGTCAAATAAATAAATAAAATCTTTTAAAAAAATTTTAAAAAAACATCTATAAAATTTTTGTATGACACTACAGATAGAGGAATTTTAGTTGAGCTTTATATATTTGCAGAAGCCAAGAAACATTTACTCTTCCAGGCCACCTCTGCACACAGTCACTTCTTCAGAGATTCCTCATTCATTCTTACTTCCTATGTGTCTACCACCATCCTCACTACAACCCATGGACATTGGCCTTAGATGAGCAGTAAAGGGTCCTTGGAACTAGCATGAACCTAATTCCTGCCTTTCAGAGCTAATATTCAAGCAGAAATACCAGATGGACCAGAAGTGATAGTAAACAAATAAATTAACATCTTTAACAACTAAAAATGCAGACAGTAGAATCCTGTGACTATCAAAAAGACTTTGTTTCACTATGAACCTTACAAAATATCCACATTAGGTTGTTCATCTCTGACCACCAACACAGTTGATAAAAGTTATTTTTTAAATCAAATATGTCTTTTTATAAGGCTATATAAAATACTTGAGATTATTCACTACCATCAATATTTGAAAAAATAATGTGTATTTTTCCAACAATTATTTGAGTGTTTAATACAAGCCAATAATTATTTTAATCTTCTGTTTGTATGTTTCATCTTTTTACATTCTTTTACTTTCAAACTTTCTGTTCTTATTTTTGAAGCACATCCTTTGTAGTAGCATATATTCAGTCTGACAATTTTAGTATTTTACTTGGAACATTTAGTCTATTGACTAATGTATGTATATAATTACTAAAAGCTGTAAATTATTATCTACTAGATTACTGTTTATTTCTATTTGACCAATGTGTTTATGTTCTAGTACTCTTATTTCTTGTCTTTTTTCTTTTAAATTAGTATTTGATTATCTGTTTAATACATTTTATTATTTCACACT
The DNA here is from genome assembly GCF_002201575.2 of Neomonachus schauinslandi. Taxonomy (NCBI): domain Eukaryota; kingdom Metazoa; phylum Chordata; class Mammalia; order Carnivora; family Phocidae; genus Neomonachus; species Neomonachus schauinslandi. The sequence goes on along the minus strand of NC_058413.1, from coordinate 82,327,909 downwards.
CCCCCTTTAGTAGCTTATTAGTTATACTTCTTTTGCAAGTGATCCTAGAAATTATAATATATATCTTTAATTATATTCTAGTAGGAATTATTAGCTCTGACACTTCCCTTCGATGCTAGTACCTTAGAATATTTAAAATCCATTATCTCCCCTCCCCAATTTTTTTAATTGACATACATTTTAATTCTATATCTATTTTAAAACCCACAAGAGAAAGCATTATTATTCCTTTGTCCAAGTAATATTTATTTGTATTTACTCACATATTAACACTTTTTATTGTTGTTCTTTTTCTTATATTTGCTTACTTATATCTGGGGTTATTTCTCTTCCCTATGAAGGTATTTTTTTAGTGCACCTTTACTGTTAACAAATTGTCTTAGGTTTTGTTTATTATTGTCTTTATTTAAGCTTTGAAGAATAATTTTGTTAGATATATCATTCTGGGTTGACAGGGTTATTTGGAGTTTGTTTGTTATTTTGGCATATTAAAGATGTTCTATTATTTTCTGACTTACATTTTCATGTTGAAAAGTTAGCTGTTAGTCTTTTGCTTCTCCTTTAAAGGTAATGTGTATTTGCCTTTGGTTTTAAGGTTTTCATTTGTTTTTAATTTTATGTAGTTTTACTATGATGACCCCAGGTTTCTTTATATAGGTATACCTCATTTTATTGCATTTTTCTTTGTTGTGCTTCACAGATATTGCATTGTTTTACAAATTAAAGGTTTCTGGTAACCCTGCATTTAGCAATTCTATGGGCACCATTTTTCCAAGAGCATTTGCCTATTTTGTATGTCCATGTTACATTTTGATGTCAAACATTTTCATTATTATTATATTTGTTATAGTGATCTATGATCAGTGATCTTTGACGTTACTATTTTCATTGTGTTGGGATTCTAAGAACTGCACCTATATAAGAGGGTGAACTTAATCAATAAATGTGTGTGTTCTGACTGTTTCACTGAGCAACCCATTGCCCTATCTCTCCCTTTTCTCTAGCCTCCCTATTCTCAGAAACAGAACAATATTAAAATTAGGCCAATTAATAACCTTACCATGGTCTCTAAGCATTCAAGTGAAAGGAAGAGTCATGCATCTCTCCCTTTAAATCAAAAGCTTAGTGAGGAAGACATGTCAAAAGCTGAGATAGGCTGAAAGCTAGGCCTCTCACACCAAAGAGTTAGTCAAGTTGTGAATGCAAAGGGAAAGTTCTTGAAGGAAATTAAAATTGCTACTCCAGTGAACACACAAATGGTAAGAAAGTATAACAACCTTGGGACACCTGGGTGGCTCAGTCAGTGAAGCATCTGCCATCAACTCAGGTCATGATCTCAGGGTCCTGGGATCAAGCCTGTTATTGGGATCCCTGCTCAGTGGTAAGTCTGCTTCTCCCTCTGCCCCAGCCCTTCCCCCCACTTGTCCCCTCTCTTTCCCTCTCTCTTTCTCTCAAATAAATAAATGAAATATTAAAAAAAAAAAGTGTAACAGCCTTACTGCTGATGTGGAGAAAGGTTTAGTGGTCTGGATAGAAAATCAAACCAGCTATAACATTCTAGTAAGCCAAAACCTAACTCAAAGCAAGGCCCTAATTCTCTTCAATTCTATTAATTCTAAGGCTGAGAGAAGTGAGGAAGCTGCACAAGAAAAGTTTGAAAATGGCAGAGATTGTTTCATGAGGTTTAAGGACAGGAGCTTTCTCCATAACATAAGGTGGAGCAGAATGTGCTATAGTGAAGCTGTAGCAAGTTATCCAAAAGTTCTAGCTAAGACAATTAATGCAGGTGGCTACACTAAAAAACAGATTTTCAAAATAGACAAATAGCCTTCTGTTGGAAGAAGATGCCATCTAGGACTTTCATAGTTAGAGAGTCAATGCCGGGCTTCAAAGATTCAAATGACAGGTTGACTCTTGTCAGCTCTTGGCTTTCAGTTGAAGCCAATTCTTGTTTACCATTTTGAAAATCCAGAAGCCTTAACAATTATGTTAAATCTACTTTGCTGTGCTCTATGACTGGAACAACAAAGCCTGAATGACAACATATCTGTTTACAACATGGTTTACTGAATATTTTAAGCCCACTGTTGAGACTTACTGCTCAGAAAAAAATATATAATCTTTTTGATTACTGCTCATTGGCAATGCACCTGGTCACTCAAGAGTTCTGATGGAGATGAAATAAGATTAACCCTGTTTTCATGCCTATTAACACAACATCCATTCTGCAGCCCATAAGTCAAGAATTAATTTTTATTTTCAAGTCTTATTTTTAAGAAGTACATTTCCTAAGCCTATAGTTGCCAACGATAGTGATTCCTCTGATAGATCTGGGCAAAGTAAATTGAAAACCTTCTGGAAAGGATTCTCTATTCTAGATGCCATTAAGAACATTCATGATTCGGGGGCGGAGCAAGATGGCGGAGGAGTAGGAGACCTGGATTTCGTCTCCTCTCAGGAATTCAGCTGGATAGGGATCAAACCATTCTGAACACCTACAAACTCAACAGGAGATCGAAGAAAAGAAGAGCAACAACTCTCTCATCAGAAAAGTAACCACTTTCTGGAAGGTAGGACGTGCGGAGAAGTGAATCCGAGGTGATATTCGGCAGGATAGACGGCGGGGGAGGGGCCTCCGTCGGCCACTTCTGGCAAGTGATAGAGCCGTGGAGCACAAAATCGGAACTTTTAAAAGTCTGCTCCACCCAGGGACGTCACTCCGGTGGCTAAGCGGGGGGTGGAACCCTCCGGGACAGTGTGGTCTCAGGACCCACGGGTCACAGAAAGACCTGGGGTGCCTAAGTGTGGCAGAGCTCCCAGGTATCGGAGCAGGGAAGCCGGCTGCAGAGGCAGAGCCCAGGCGCGGGCTCTCAGCTCGGGGTTGCCATAAACCATGATCCGCGGCACAGTCGGGCCACTGCTCCTCCAGCAGGGACCCAACAAGCGGCAGATCCGGGGAGACTCACCTTCCTCCCCCGGGAGGAGCCGCGCGGGAGTGCGCTGCAGGGATCTGCTGGGTTTGGAGACTCCACCCGGGGTCGGGTGCCAGAGATAGAAACGCGCGGTCACAGGCCGGGTGAGCACGGAGTGCGGCCGGAGACCGGGGAGACGGGAGTGACTGACGGCTTTTCTCTGGGGGCTCACTGAGAAGTGGGGCCCCGAGTTCTCGGCTCCTCCACGGCAGAGATTGGGAGGCTGCCATTTTCACTCTCCGCCTCCAAAGCTGTACGGAAAGCTCGCAGGGAACAAAAGCCCCAGAGAGCAAACCTGAGCAGATTACTTAGCTGGGAGGGGGCAAGGGCGGGGCAATTCTGCCTCCGGCAGAGACATTTGGAAACCACGGCAACAGGCCCCTCCCCAGAAGATCAGCGAGAATAGCCAGCCAAGACCAAGTTTACCCATCAATGAGAACGGCAGAACTCCAGCGCTAGGGGAATACTGCACGTAGAATTCATGGCTTTTTTACCATGATTCTGTAGTCTTTCAAAGTTAATTTTTTTTTAACTGTCTTTTTTTCTATTTTTTTTCTTTTTGAATTTTTCTTTTTCCCTTTTTCAACCAACATCTTATCAATCCCTTTTTTTAAAAAAAAAAAACATTTTTATTTTTCATTTTTAGAGTCATATTCTATCCCTTCATAGTAGTTACCCGTATTTTTGGCTTATATATATAAGTTGTTCTCTCTTTAAAATTTTGAGATAGTTTCTTCTAACAGATCAAAATATACCCTAAATCTCTAGTATATGGTGTTTTCTATTCCCCTGCCTGATCACATCCTCTCCCTTTTTTTTTCTTCTTTTTTTAAATCCTCTTCTTTCTTTTTTCAAACAACTTCTTATCAATTCCTTTTATAAAATTTTTTATAATTTCCATCTTTACAGTCATATTCCATCCCTTCATCATATCAACCCTTATTTTTGTACATATATAAGTTTTTCTTTCTTTAAAATTTTGGGAGGCACTTTCTTCTAAAAGACCAAAATACACCCCAAATCTGGTGTGTGGCACTGATCTATATACCAGCCTGATCATATTTGATCACATTCTGGTTTTTTTTTTGTTGTTGTTTTGTTTTGTTCTGTTTTTGCTTTTATCTTTATCTTTTTCTTTTTTTTCCTTTTCTTTTTTCTCTCTTTCCCTTTCTTTTCCCACTGCTTCAGGTTTTTTCTGATTTGTTTAGAGTATATTTTCTGGGGACGTTGTTACTCTGCTAGCGTTTTGTTCTCTCATTCATCTGTTCTCCTCTGCACAAAATGACAAGATGGAAAAAATCACCTCAACAAAAAGAACAAGAGGTAGTACCGACTGCCAGGGACCTACTCAATACGGACATTAGTACGATGTCAGATCTAGAGTTCAGAATCATCACCTTAAAGATACTAGCTGGGCTTGAGAAAAGCATGGAAGTTATTAGAGAAACCCTTTCTGGAGAAGTAAAAGAACTAAAATCCAACCAAGTAGAAATCAAAAAGGCTATTAATGAGGTGCAATCAAAAATGGGGGCGCTAACTGCTAGAATAAATGAGGCAGAAGAGAGAATGAGTAATATAGAAGATGAAATGATGGAAAATAAAGAAGCTGAGAAAAAGAGAGATAAACAACTACTGGATCACGAGGGCAGAATTCAAGAGATAAGCGATACCATAAGACGAAACAACATTAGAATAATTGGGATCCCAGAAGAAGAAGAAAGAGAGAGAGGGGCAGACGGTATAATGGAGCAAATTATAGCAGAGAACTTCCCTAATTTGGGGAAGGAAACAGGCATGAAAATCCAGGAAGCACAGAGAACCCCTCTCAAAATCAATAAAAATAGGTCAACACCCCGACATCTAATAGTAAAACTTACGAGTCTCATAGACAAAGAGAAAATCCTGAAAGCAGCTCGGGAGAAGAGATATGTAACCTACAAGGGTAGAAACATTAGATTGGCAACAGACCTATCCACAGAGACCTGGCAGGCCAGAAAGGACTGGCAGGATATATTCAGAGCACTAAATGAGAAAAATATGCAGCCAAGAATACTATATCCAGCTAGGCTGTCATTGAAAATAGAAGGAGAGATAAAAAGCTTCCAGGACAAACAAAAACTAAAGGAATTTGCAAACACAAAACCAGCCCTACAAGAAATCTTGAAAGGGGTCCTCTAAGCAAAGACAGAGCCTAAAAGCAACATAGACCAGAAAGGAACACAGACAATATACAGTAATAGTCACCTAACAGGCAATACAATGGCACTAAATTCCTATCTTTCAATAGTTACCCTGAATGTAAATGGGCTCAATGCCCCAATCAAAAGACACAGGCTATCAGACTGGATTAAAAAACAAGACCCATCGATATGCTGTCTGCAAGAGACTCATTTCAGACCCAAAGACACCCCCAGGTTGAAAGTGAGGGGGTGGAAAACCATTTTCATGCTAATGGACACCAAAAGAAAGCTGGGGTGGCAATCCTTATATCAGACAAATTAGATTTTAAACCAAAGACTACAATAAGAGATGAGGAAGAACACTATATCATACTTAAAGGGTCTATCCAACAAGAAGATCAAACAATTGTAAATATCTATGCCCCTAACATGGGAGCAGCCACTTATATAAGCCAATTAATAACAAAAGCAAAGAAACACATCGACAACAATACAATAATAGTGGGGGACTTTAACACCCCCCTCGCTGAAATGGA
>NC_058413.1:82213781-82321721 GCF_002201575.2 Neomonachus schauinslandi | reverse complement strand
CCAAAATCTATAAAGAACTCATCAAACTCAACACCCAAAGAACAGAGAATCCAATCAAGAAATGGGCAGAAGACATGAACAGACATTTTTCCAAAGAAGACATCCAAATGGCCAACAGACACATGAAAAAGTGCTCAATATCGCTCAGCATCAGGGAAATCCAAATCAAAACCTCAATGAGATACCACCTCACACCAGTCAGAATGACTAAAATTAACAAGTCAGGAAATGACAGATGTTGGCGGGGATGTGGAGAAAGGGGAACCCTCCTACACTGTTGGTGGGAATGCAAGCTGGTGCAGCCACTCTGGAAAACTGTATGGAGGTTCCTCAAAAAGTTGAAAATAGAGCTACCATATGATCCAGCAATTGCACTACTGGGTATTTACCCCAAAGATACATAAGTAGGGATCTGAAGGGGTACGTGCACCCCGATGTTTATAGCAGCAATGTCCACAATAGCCAAACTGTGGAAAGAGCCAAGATGTCCATCAACAGATGAATGGATAAAGAAGAAGTGGTATATATATACAATGGAATATTATGCAGCCATCAAAAGGAATGAGATCTTGCCATTTGCAACGACGTGGATGGAACTGGAGGGTATTATGTTGAGTGAAATAGGTCAAACAGAGAAAGACATGTATCATATGATCTCACTGATATGAGGAATTCTTAATCTCAGGAAACAAACTGAGGGTTGCTGGAGTGGGGGGTGGGGTGGGAAGGATGGGGTGACTGGGTGATAGACACTGGGGAGGGTATGTGCTCTGGTAAGCGCTGTGAATTGTGCAAGACTGTTGAATCTCAGATCTGTACCTCTGAAACAAATAATGCAATATATGTTAAGAAAAAAAAAAAGAAGAAGAAGAAGGTAGCGGGAGGGAAAGAATGAATCGGGGGAAATCGGAGGGGTAGACGAACCATGAGAGACAATGGACTCTGAAAAACAAACAGGGCTCTAGAGGGGAGGAGGGTGGGAGGATGGGTTAGCCTGGTGGTGGGTATTGAGGAGGGCACATTCTGCATGGAGCACTGGGTGTTATGCACAAACAATGAATCATGGAACACTTCATCTAAAACTAATGATGTAATGTATGGGGATTAACATAAGAATAAAAAAAAATTAAAAAAAAAAAAAAGTGACGGTAGTGACCACCAAGAGGAATAATAACTACATTCATCTTAAAAAAAAAAAAAAAAGAACATTCATGATTCATGGGAAGAGGTCAAAATATCAATATTAACAGGAGTGTGGAAAAAAGTTGACTCCAACCATCATGGATGACATTGAGGACTTCAAGACTTCAGTGGAGGAAGTAACTACAGATGTGATAGAAACAGCAAGAGAACTAAAGTTAGAAGTGGAGCCTGAGGATGTGACTGAATTGCTGAAATCTCATTATAAAACTTTAATGGATGAGGAGTTGCTTCTTTTGGATGAGCACAGAAAGTGGTTCTTGAGATGAAATCTACCTCTGGTGAAGATACTATGAAGATTATTGAAATGACAACAAGGCATTTAGAATATTACATAAACATAGTTAATAAAGCAGTAGAAGGGTTTGAGAAGATTGATTCCAGTTTTTAAAGTTCTACTATGGGTAAAATGCTATCAAACAGCATCACATGCTGCAGAGAAATTTTTCATGACAGGAAGAGTCAATTGATGTGGCAAAGAGAGGTAGGATTTTTTAGCAATAAAATATTTTAAGGTATAATTAAGGTATGTACATTGGTTTTTTTAGACATAATGCTATTCATACTGGATAGACTCCAATATAGTGTAAACATAACTTTTACATGCACTGGGAAATCAAAAAATTCATTTGACTTGTTTTATTACAACATTTGCTTTATTGCAGTGGTCTGGAACTGAGCTTGCAATATTTCTGAGATGTGCTTATATTTATCCTGCTGGGGTTCATAGAGATTCTTGAGTTTGTGGTTTTCTGCTTTTTATCAGCTTGTAAAAATTACCAAATATTCAAATATTTTTATAACTCACTCTAGTGCTCTTCTACTTCTGGGACTATAATTATATTATTTTAGATTTACTGTGTCCAATATGTTCCTTAATCTCTTTTCTGTATTTTCCTAATTTTTCCTCTGTGCTTCAGTCTGGATATTTCCTATTGACCTCTAGCCCTCTCTTCTGCTGTGTCAAATCTAATATTAAACCTATCTATTGAGTTCTTATTTCAGCAATTGTATTTTTTAGTTCTAGAATTTACATGTTGTTTTGTTCAGTTATTTTATATCATAGCTTCTTATTTTAAAAGAGTATAAGATTCACAAGACATTGCAAGAATACTACAGAGTTCCTATATACCCAATAATAATATCCTACATACCCAAATACATTATCAAAACCAGACAATGATGTTGGCACAATACTATTAACTATCAATAAAGAAAGGAAGTTACTCAGATTGTGTGTGTGTGTGTGTGTGTTTCTGGGAAATTTTATCACTTGTGTAGATTTGAGTGACTATCACCACACCTTGATATTTTAAGACTAAATTCCAAGTTCTCTGTTGGAATTTTATTTTTGACTCTCTTTTCCTCTATTTTTTGAATATTTTAATCATAGTTATTTTAAAGTTCTTACCTGATAAAGACCTAGAGGTGATTTGAATACTGGAATTGCCTACTTTTTTTTCTCAGTTTTCAGTCCTGTTTCTCGGCATGCCTGACAATATTTTACTGGCTGCATGACACCAAAAATAAAAATTTGTAGCAGCCCTAAATGAAGTTATATTCTTCCTGAGAGGGTTTATTCTTTCCTTTGTGAGGCAGAGCATGGAGCTGGTACCTTAACACAATCCCTTTAAAGAGGGATTGCAATTTGAATAAGGCCCTATTTAGTTCTGGTTGCTCTTTTTTTTTTTTTAAGATTTTATTTATTTATCTGACAGAGAGAGACACAGCAAGAGAGGGAACACAAGCAGGGGGAGTGGAAGAGGGAGAAGCAGGCTTCCCGCTGAGCAGGGAGCCTGATGTGGGGCTCGATCCCAGGACCCTGGGATCCTGACCTGAGCCGAAGGCAGACGCCCAACGACTGAGCCACCCAGGCGCCCCAGTTTTGGTTGCTCTTTAAATGCCCCGGCTGAGAGCCTGATGTTTTCACCAGGTACCTTTCACACTGGTACATCCTGAACACTAATTCTTCCCTCCTTTATAAGATGATCAGTCTGTGTCCTGTTTTTCAAAGGCTTTCTGTTAAGGTTCTTAGCCTCCATCCCTGGAATCTCAGACTTTGGCAAATGTCTTGATCAAAACTGGCCAAGTTTTAAGCTCAATTCTCTAGCCTTCTAATCCAGGTCCCTCAAATTTCTCATTTTTGTCTCTCCAGCTCCTGAAGAATGCCAAAAGGTCTGCTTATTTTTGTGCATCTTAGCACTGGTCTTCTACCCCGAGACCTTCATCTGAATTCTCAGCCCCTTTTTTTAAGCCCAGAATCAGCAAATAACCCGAAGGAAAAAAGAGCTGAAGCATGTTGAGTCACATCCCCGAGATTTCTCTTTTTTGGGTATTTTGGACCTCCGGTCTTGCATGCCTCAGTATATTTCTACCTTCAAATAGATGTTTTTTACTTGACATTTTTAGTTGTTCTCAGAGAGAGCACGGGTCTACTACAACCTAATCTATCATAGTCAGAATCTGGAAATCCAGAATTGCCTGACTCTAGATTTTATATTTTGATTGGTGTTGGGGAAAGAAAGGCAGGCAATAAACAACAAACAAAATTTAAGCAAGATAATTTCAGAGTATGATAAGTGCTATGATGAAAATAAAAAAGATGGTGTGAAAATCCTGAGGTAGCAAACTGCCTTACATCTTGCATCTGAGGAAAATATGTTTTGCAACATGACTTGACTTATCATTATGGACTGAAGGTTTGTACCCTCCCCCCCCCCGCCATTCATATGTTGAAATCTCATTCCTGATGTGATGGTGTCTGGAGGTGGGGCCTTTGGGAAGTGATTAGGTCATGAGGGGGATTAGTGCCCTTATAAATGAGACCACAGAGAGCTCCTTTGCCTCTTCCACCATGTGAGGACACAGAGGAGAAGAACAAGGATTGTAGCAGCCCAAATGGACTAAGACACTTATGTTATTAAAGACACGGTGAAGAAAAGCTCTTATTATCCCCATTTTGTAGATGAGAATATCCTAATCTCTGGGGCACAATTGTTCTTCACCCTCCAGCAGTCAGACTAGGCTGGAGAACGCACGTAATAAGATAGTGTGGAAGTAGCACTAAATCTGACCCATAATCATTAGGGATTACACACTTCAGCACAAAGACCTCTGACTAACCCAGATCAGAAAAGAGAGAAAATCTTCCAAGATTTCACCATTCCATACATTTAGCGCCTGCTAGGAAAGAGGTCACTGGAGGGCACTTTGGTAAATGGAGCTTCTTAGGTCTGCCTTTAGCAATTGAGAGAGCCATCTATTCTGAAGCCTGCTTAGCTGCCATAACTCACAGGTCTTCCTAATTCAGATGGGTTTGGAATGCTGGACCCTGGAAATAAGCTTTCCCCACCACTGCACTTCACTCAGCTCTCAGCCTTACATCATTTCCAAAGCATTAAGCAGTCTGCAACTCGAGAATCCTGCCATTGGGTGACATCTGCAACATCTGACATCATTTAGAAGACATTGCAAGGGTAAAAGAGCACTTTTTTGTTCAGGGACATAAATAATTCTGAGGAAGAAATTAAGTTAAAAGGCTTTTCTTTCCCTAAATGGATTTGTAAGATTTGGCTTCCCAGCCAGGGCTGCTGTGAGATCTGTTTCAGGGAGCCGAGGAGGTAACTTTGAGCATTTGACACTCAGGCATGATATGCTATGCAGAATAAAGAAGGACACAAAGGGAATTCCCAGGCTCTAAGGATGCACTGTTAATTTCTAAAGAAGAGGAGAAGCAGGGTGTGGTTTCATTACACTTCTTGGTGCCCTTAGTGTTAACAGCAAATGGAAGAGGGACAGATGCTGGATGTCTGTTCAGGAAGGAAAGACCCTTAATCTCCAGGAATGTTCATCAAGATCTCGGGAGTTTGCAAATGATCATCTCCTGCCAAGAGATTCCCAAACCTTCTTATCCATCTCATCCCCACTTGGCAGAATTAAGAAAGACTGTGCTTGTTGTTTTGTCTTTCTAAACTCAATGTCTATATTGGGAAAAGGAAAAATAATTAAGAGTCTAACCTTACTTATAAAACGTACTGAAATTGCTACCAGACTTTTGACAATAACAAGAATTTCCCTTCCATCTCACCTCTGGCTCATAGTACAGGGTAATGCTAAGAGCAGGCATTCCATGAGAACCTTCCAAGGTCTACCAACTAAGGTTGCCTGGATCTAGGGACTATTAAGAGGGACTGCATGTGAGCAACAGAACCCAACCTCTTACCCCATACCCACAAACCAGTCTCAGCTATATTAATTGAGCAGAAGCTGCAACACAGAGTAGGCATCAAGAAAGAACAAGCATTCCAACACCTTTCATTCCACAACCATGTCAGCATGAGCAGGATGCAAACTAGGCTGAGGGTTAGAATTCTGGAATCCCAATACTGGAAGGGGCATTAAGCTTTTAGGATCGACTAGGGACTACTCATTTTACAGATGAGGATGCTGTTTTTTCAGACTACATAGCTAATTAACAACAGGGATATAAACTCTGTAAAGACTGAGAGCATAAGGATTTGATCATCACAGTACTTCTAATGCCTAACAAGAACCAGCATGTAATAGGTGCCTACTATGGTCCAGAAACAGTATTAAGTTCCATGGGGTATACAGAGATGGATACAGTATGGTCCCAGTCAATGTGGAACACACCACCTAGTGGGGGACACGGGCACATAACAGAGAATTACAAAGCAGTGCTGTTCATGCTTTCATAAATATATAAGTAAGGTGCCCAGTGGAAAATCCAGGGGAATAAGTATTGTTGCCTGTGGCCTTCCAATAACTAAGCACCTAATATACCAGAATAAACATTGAGTATAAAATAATAGTGAATGAGATGCAGTCTCCACCCTAAAAGGGCTTACCATCTAGTGCAAAAACAATATGCAAAGAGTTGATACCAATGCATCGTAGTAAATGGTGATGTAAGTAAGTATAGGACACTTTGGGAACACATGGGAAGGGTGTATGACTCAGACCTAGGGAAGGCAAAAAAAAAAAGAAGTTTCCAGTGGCCATGGCATATAGGTTGAAATGAACAGAGTAGAATTTAACCCAGTGAAGAAGAAGGAGGGATGGGGTGGGCAGAAAGACATCCTAGAAAGAAGACAGTGCATGGTTTAGCCTTGATATATTTATGATGGAACACAAACTTGCAAAGGAAAGGAGAGTCAGATATTTTCAAGTGTAAGGGAATTCTGACTATAAGCCAAACTTTATCCAGAAGATGCTAAGTAGTTTGATCTTGAGAACTGTCTGAACCCGCTGAAAATTTTTAAACAAAGGAATAAAATGATTAGGCTTTTGTTTAGATCCTCTCAACATGGATTAAGGAAGTACAAATAGGCAAAACTGGAGGCAAGTTTTCTCATTAGGAGGTTGCTGGAATAAGTCAGATGAAGTGATAATGTGTATGAATTCCGTAACAGTCACCTAAATCCTTAAGTTTCTAATTCTACAATTAAAAATTTGGCCAAAATGACAGTGGTATAAAAGAATATTGTGAGAGTAGAGGTACAAAAATAATGAAGGATGTTATGTGGATATGGTCAGCAGAATCTGTTGGTTGATTAAATGTAGGGTGTAAAGAAGGAAAAAGCCAAAATTTACTCTGGGGGTTCTGGCTTGAGCAACAGAGTTATGCCATTTACTGTTGCTGGAGTAGAGAAAGAGGAGCAAGTAGAAGTTGAGAGGGTGTTACGAGATGACAGCATTAGGGTTGGGTCTAGATGTTGAACTGAGGTTCTTCAGAAAGAGAATGAAACAAGAAAATAGCTATAAAACTTTTTCATCTCATTCTCATATGAGAAAATGGCTAACAATCTTTTATTCTCCTTTGTCACACCCATGAAGAAAGAAGGACAGAGAGAGGGCTAATTAAGCTCATTACTGAAGAATCATCCTGGGAAATGTCTGGCAACTATGTCTTTAGTGTACAGTTCCCCTTGTTCTGCTCAAGACAGAGATGATGAAGGTAGGATGGATTGGGGAGTGGACAACAATCAGTAGAAAAGGAACATACACACAGAGGATGTCCCCACTGTTATGACTGTCCTAGGAGGCTCCTTCTTCAGATCCATTCCCAGTTGCCTTCAATATAAAGTAAAGAAAGAAAAGAGAGTAAGGCAAGTCTGGCAAATCCAAAAAAGATGGATGGAAGGGATTGAGACAAAGGCACCTACCGGCATTGTGTCAGCTCCAACTCACCAGCTCAAAAACAAACTCATTAATTATCTGCCAGCCTGAGCTGAAATAGCCCGTGTAAGCATTCCCACACACCCAGCTTGCAGTGCAACCAACAGCCCTGAGGTATACACACCATAGGCTCTTGCTGCTGATGAAATGCACAACCAGCTCCGTCATGGCCCAGAACAAGTTTCCCCAAAGGACACAGAATCTGTTGTAGATAGCACAGCTTCACCCAGGACCCTCATTATTTCACATTTTGTGTAGGATTATCAAACAAAGCAGATCCTCAGCTGCCTTCTCAAGCATTTCATTCACTCTCTTCATTCTTTCCATGCAAGATCTTTAAGCAGAAGAAAGATGTCAATTTTTATCACCCACAGACACACATGCACATGTGCGTGCATGCACACACACACACACACACACACACTATACTTGCCTTGATGATCTCCAGTACTTTTATATTATGAGCTCATAGAGGGCCCAGCAATTAGAAAGTAAACCCATTATTTCACCCAAATCTAGCCATCCCCCTGTGCTCCCAGGCTCAGAGCATGCCCCTACCTTCCTCCTGGTTGCTCACTTACTCAGCCTCAACCCCCTGTCCCAGTGACCACTATGTCCTCTGTATTCTAGATCTTACTGCCTCTCCTGTCATCCTTTTTCCACTTCTGTTGGTCCAACTCTGGCTTCCACCCCTGCCATGCCCAGCCCAGACCTCTGCAGCAGGCCTCTCCACAGCCAGTCTGCCCTCTGCAAGACATTCTCTATGCTATAGTAGAAATGCCACTCTAAAACACAAAGCTAAAAATGCCATTTCATTGTTCTAAATTCTTTAGTATTTCCCCACTGACTTCAGTTAAGCAGATATTCTTTAATGGGACCCACAAGGTCTTTCATAATCTGTTGTTTCCCTTTTATCTTCAACCTAATTCACCCTCAGCCCCACTGTGTTATATGCTTTACCCAGGATAGTGTTTTTGGTTCCTCTGTGTACCTGCTCTCTCTTCCCTCAAGGCCTCCACAGATCCTCACCATTTCCTTAGCTGAGAACATTCTTTTTCTACCTCTTCACCTGCCAACTCTTACTTATCCTTCCGGGTTGAACATACATTTCACTTCTTCCAGGAAACTTCATCTGACTGAACTTCCTGACAGGCTTGCACCTTCCATAAAGTACAACTGGATCCTTGCTATAAAAAATTATAATTCTCCTCTTCTTCATACTAGCCTGTAGGTCTTTCAAGAGCAGGGGTATTGTCCACTATGGTTGAAGATGTAGTGTCAGTCCTGATTACAGTACCTGGGACACAGCAGACCCTTAATAAATACTGAGTAAATGAGTGAACAGGGGGTGGTAACCAAGAAGAGAATCAGTTAAGCCTCTTTGGTTGCAAAGAAGGGAACCCACATCTGGCAATTCAAGCTAAGGGGAATTCTAGTGTAGGATTTTGGGTTAAATATTTTAATCTCTTTTTTACTCAGACATTTTAATCTCTTTTTTACTCAGCTTAAGATTCAAATTTAATAGAGGGGATAAATGAGCCTTTGTGTCATGTGCATCTACTTGGTGAGAGGATGCAGAGCCTTTGTTTAACAGCTTTGATGCACTGTTTGCAATGGGCATGAAGGCAATCACAGTTCTGTAAGAAAGAAGATGGATGTTGGATGACAAAGCTAACAAATGCCATGAACTCACAATTCTGAGTTCTCTAATAATATTTTAGAGACCACAGTTTTTGGCTCTTAGATTCAGGGTTGAGGGTTTACATGGGAGGGGAGAGAGACAAGGCCAATATGACACCAAGACTGATCTCTAAGAATGGTGGACTCATTTCTCCAATGGTACGTAGTGCTGATTCTCTGTGCAAAAGTCACTCAGGAGCTATACAATATAAGACATCAGTAGGAACTTAGGAAAACAATAATAATTGACAATTTACCAAAAGATGGATTATAGAATGGTTCTTTAATCATCAAAAATGATTTAGTAATTAAAGATTAAGATTATACAAAGAATTATTTTCTTCTCCTCTTTTCTAAGATTTAAAGGTAATCAGTAGATTTAAATAAAGTGTGAAGAATTTAGAATCCATAACGGGATGTGTGCATGTAAAATAGGGACTGTGTCTTATACTTTTAAGCATATCTTTGTGTCTGGTGCTGTATGCAGTGGAGAGTGGCAGTCAGAAGCATACAACTTAGGTCAGAGAAATTAGGGTTTTACCACTTACTGACCATGTGACCTTGAATAAATAATCTCTCTAAGCCTCAGTTTCTTATCTGTACATTAAATCTAGTATTACTTCATACAATTATTGTTTGGCTTTAACAGAATCCTGTATGTAGAGCAATGAGAAGATTTCCTGGTGTATAAGAAGTACTCAAAGTGACAACTAAGATTCAGTAAACATTTGTTAATTTTGATAATGATTTTCTTAATGCAAAAGTTATTAAGCAATAAAAATTTTTTTTCACAACATATTACAGAAACTGGACTTTTGTTAGTGTTTGAATAAGAAAAAGAACTCACACCTTCCTGGTGTGATTTAATTGAAGTTCCTGCCTGAAGGCAGGAGCATGAGTTAAATGGCATCTTCTTCTCCCTCCCTTCCTCTCATTACACCCACCCATCCTTGGGAAATCAGTTTCCTGCCTACTCCCTGAAGCATCTCTCTCTCTTTCTCTCTCTCTTTTTTTTTCAGATGGGAAATTAGACAGCTCAGCAATATTTGGTATCTGCTTCAGAAAGAAGGCTTTTGCCAACTCCACCATCTTTTTCTGTCTGACCTACTGTGGTCCTCAAATATAGGTTGGTTGATCTTTGGTCTCATGTATCCATTGGGAAAGTTACAATAAACAAATATGACCTGTGGAAATGGAAGGAAATTGAAACCAAAAGCAGTAAAGTAAGGAGGCAATGGACAGAGATCAAAATTCTAGTTAAGTCCCACACTGTCTGACAGAATCCATCATTTGCTGACTTGGCAGGAGATTTAGCCAACATTCTAAGCCCCAATTTTCTTGAACTCAGAAAGCTTCCAGATAAGCAACTACAGCACTATTTGTAAACTCTCTGCTCAGCATACTGCAAGTGCCCCTTCACACATCCTGCTAACGTTTCAAGGGGGTCCTCAAATCTTAATTTTGATAGTATCATTACCATTATTATCCTCACCCTGAAATCTCACCCTGTCAGTCAAGATTCCCTATTAGGTCCCTGCCCTCCACAACCCCCCTTCATCTTCCTCAGAGACTGACACTCTTGAAAGAAGTTAATAACTGAGAAAATAATAAGTCAATGTCTGAGATGACCTAGCCATTTTTGCAGAACTAGAAGAGGATGGAGTGAGACTAAGGGAAAAGTAGATTCTGTCCACAGCAGTCAAATACAATAAGTAGAAGGCTTGGGACACAACTATTGAAAAAGACAATGAGGGAGACCATCGATACTTTCAACATTAGTATTTTCTCTTGATCTACTTAGAGTAACTTTTTTCTCAAACCAATCATCCTACTGCTCGATCAGTTCATGACATATGGTTTTTACTATTATCCCCTTACCCAAGACTTGATGTCACAAATGCAGAATCTACTATGTGATGTGAGGTGATCAGTCCCTCACTCACATGCCCTTCTAGCTACTGACTTATTTCTATTCTTTGCTTGACAGCCTAGATTTCCAAAAGAGTTTTCTCCATATCCTCACCTCCTAAAGATTACCTGTGGTCTCCACAATTCTTAAAAATCAATGGTTATTTTTCATCTATCTTTCATAATCTTTGCATAGCATTTGATACTACTGGCAATGCCATCTTTATATTTCTATCCTCTCCTGACTTCTATCACCTATTCCTCACCTTTGTTCTCTAGTGGCTAGAATATAATGTGCCTTATGAACTCATTTTCATCTGCCCATCTACTAAATACCCACATTCTCTAGGATCTCCCCACTGAACATGCTCTCACTGGAATATCTCACTTGATCACACTGTTTCAACTGCTTATATTTTCCAAGTCTGAATCTTTAGACCATCTCTCTCTTGAGCTCCAGATCAATGTAGCCAACTGTTTCCTGGACATCTCCACTTGGATGATGCCTAGGACCATCAGATTCCATAGATCCAAAAAAGAATTTGTGCTCTTCATTCCCCAAACTCTTACTCTTCTTGAGTTTATCACACAGTGACCTGGAAATTAATTTTTCTTCCCTTCATCTTCTGCACACAACTCATTTTTGGTCTTATCAATTCTGCTTTCTTAAATATATCTGGAATTGGGGGGAGGAGCAATAAGACAGAGGAGTAGGAGACCTGGATTTTGTCTGGTCCCAGGAATTCAACTGGATAGGGATCAAACCATTCTGAACACCTACGAACTCAACAGGAGATCAAAGAAAAGAATAGCAACAACTCTCTGAACAGAAAAGTGACCACTTTCTGGAAGGTAGGACGTGCAGAGAAGTGAATCTGAGGCAATATTCTGGAGGACAGATGGCAGGGGAGGGGGCCTCCATTGGCCACTTCTGGCAAGTGATACAGCAGCGGAGCACAAAATCAGAACTTTTAGAAATCTGCTCCACTGACGGACGTTGCTCCAGTGGCTAAGCAGGGGGTGGAACCCTCGCTGGGATAGTGTGGTCTCAGGGCCCTCAGGGTCACAGAAAGGCCGGGGGTGCCTGAGTGCAGCAGAGCTCCCAGGTATCAGAGCAGGGAAGCCAGCTGCAGAGATGGAGCAGAGGAGCAGGCTCACAGCTCAGGGTTGCCATAAACCATGATCCACGGCACAGTCAAGCCACTGGTCCTCCAGCAGGGACCCAACAAGCAGCAGATCCGGGAAGACTCCCCTTCCTCCCCTGGGAGGAGTGGCATGGGAGTGCACTGCAGGGATCTTCTGGGTTTGGCGACTCCACACGGGGTCATGTGCCAGAGATAGAAATGCTCGGTCACAGGCCGGGTGAGCACGGAGTGTGGCCAGAGACCAGGGAGACAGGAGTGATTGACTGCTTTTCTCTGAGGTGCAGTGAGGAACAGGGCCCTGAGTTCTCAGCTCCTCCAGGGCGGAGATTGGGAGGCTGCCATTTTCACGCTCCTCCTCCAAAGCTCTACAGAAAGCTTGCAGGGAACAAAAGCTCAGAGAGCAAACCCTAGCAGATTACTTAGCCCAGACCGGCAAGGGCGGGGCAATTCCACCTCTGGCAAAGACATTTGGGAACCACGGCAACAGGCCCCTCCCCCAGAAGATCAGCAAGAACCGCCAGCCAAGACCAAGTTTACTGATCAATGAGAACGGCAGAACTCCAGCGCCATGGGAATACTGCCCATAGAATTCATGGCTTTTTTCCCATGCTTCTTTAGTCTTTCAAAGTTAATTTTTTTTAACTGTCTTTTTTTTTTTTATTTTTCTGTTTGCCTTTTTCAACCAGCAACTTATCAATCCCTTTTTTAAAAAACATTTTTATTTTTCATTTTTAGAGTCATATTCTATTCCTTCATAGTAGTTACCCTTATTTTTGGCATATATATATAAGTTATTCTCTCTTTAAAATTTTAAGATACAGTTATTCTAACAGATCAAACTATACCCTAAATCTCTAGTGTATGGCTTTGTTCTAGTCTCCTGCCTCATCGCATTCTCTCCCTTTTTTTATTTTTAATCCTCTTCTTTCTTTTTTCAAACAACTTCTTATCTATCTTTTCTTTCTTTAAAATTTTGGGAGGCACGTTCTTCTAAGAGACCAAAATACACCCAAAATCTAGTGTGTGCCACTGATCTATGCACCAGCCTGATCATATTTGATCATATTCAGTTTTTTTTCTTCTGTTCTGTTTTTGTTTGTTTTTATCTTTTTCTTTTTCTTTTTTTTTCTTTTTCTTTTTTCTTTCTTACCCATTCTTTCCCCCATTTTCAGTTCTTTGATTTGTTTAGAGTATATTTTCTGGGGACATTGTTACCCTGTTAGCGTTTTGTTCTCTCATTCATCTAGTCTCCTCTGGACAAAATGACAAGACGGAAAAAATCACCTCAACAAAAAGAACAAGAGGCAGTACCGATTGCCAGGGACCTACTCAATATGGATAGTAGTACAATGTCGGAACCAGAGTTCAGAATGATGATTTTAAAGATACTAGCTGGCCTTGAAAAAAACATGGAAGATATTAGAGAAGCCCTTTCTGGAGAAATAAAAGAACTAAAATCTAACCAAGCCAAAATAAAAAAGGCTATTAATGAGGTGCAATAAAAAATGGGGGTGTTAACTGCTAGGATAAGTGAGGCAGAAGAGAGAATTAGTGATATAGAAGACCAAATGATGGAAAATCAAGAACTGAGAAAAAGAGAGATAAACAACTACTGGATCATGAGGGCAGAATTCGAGAGATAAGTGATACCATAAGATGAAACAACATTAGAATAATTGGGGTCCCAGAAGAAGAAAGAGAGAGATGGGCAGAAGGTATATTGCAGCAACTTATAGAAGAGAACTTCCCTAATTTGGGTAAGGAAACAGGCATCAAAATCCAGGAGGCACAGAGAACCCCCCTCAAAATCAATACAAATAGGTCAACATCTTGACACCTAATAGTAAAACTTAGGAGTCTCAGAGACAAAGAGAAAATCCTGAAAGCAGCTCAGGAGAAGAGATATGTAACCTACAATGGTAGAAACATTAGACTGGCAACAGACCTATCCACAGAGACCTGGCAGGCCAGAAAAGACTGGCATGATATATTCAGAGCATTAAATGAGAAAAATATGCAGCCAAGAATACGATATCCAGCTCAGCTGTCATTGAAAATTGAAGGAGAGATAAAAAGCTTCCAGGACAAACAAAAACTAAAGGAATTTGCAAACACGAAACCAGCCCTACAAGAAATATTGAAAGGGATCCTCTAAGCAAAGAGAGAGCCTAAAAGCAACATAGACCAGAAAGGAACACAGACAATATACGGTAACAGTCACCTTACAGGCAATACAATGGCACTAAATTCCTATCTTTCAATAGTTACCCTGAATGTAAATGGGCTAAATGCCCCAATCAAAAGACACAGCCTATCAGATTGCATAAGAAAACAAGACCCATCGATATGCTGTCTACAAGAGACTCATTTTAGACCCAAAAACACCCCCAGATTGAAAGTGAGGGGGTGGAAAACCATTTACCATGCTAATGGACACCAAAAGAAAGCTGGGGTGGCAATCCTTATATCAGACAAATTACATTTTAAACAAAGGCTGTAATAAGAGATGAGGAAGGACACTATATCCTACTTAAAGGATCTATCCAACAAGAAGATCTAACAATTGTAAATATCTATGCCCCTAACATGGGAGCAGCCAATTATATAAGGCAATTAATAACAAAAGCAAAGAAATACATTGACAACAATACAATAATAGTGGGGGCCTTTAACACCCCCTCACTGAAATGGACAGATCATCTAAGCAAAAGATCAACAAGGAAATAAACTTTAAATGACACACTGGACCAAATAGACTTCACAGATCTATTCAGAACATTCCGTCCCAAAGCAACAGAATACACATTCTTCTCGAGTGCCCATGGAACATTTTCCAGAATAGATCACATCCTAGGTGACAAATCAGGTCTCAACCAGTACCAAAAGATTGGGATCATTCCCTGCCTATTTTAGGACCACAATGCTTTGAAACTAGAACTCAATCACAAGAGGAAAGTCAGAAAGAACTCAAATACATGGAGGCTAAAGAGCATCTTACTAAAGAATGAATGGGTCAACCAGGATATTAAAGAAGAATGAAAAAAATTCATGGGAACAAATGAAAATGAAAACACAACTGTTCAAAATCTTTGGGATACAGCAAAGGCAGTCCTAAGAGGAAAGTATATAGCAATAGAAGCCTTTCTCAAGAAACAAGAAAGGTCTCAAGTACACAACCTAACCCTACACCTAAAGGAGCTGGAGAAAGAACAGCAAATAAAGCCTAAACCCAGCAGAAGAAGAGAAATAATAAAGATCAGAGCAGAAATCAATGGAATAGAAACCAAAAGAACAGTAGAACAGATCAACGAAACTAGGAGCTGGTTCTTTGAAAGAATTAACAAGATTGATAAACCCCTGGCCAGACTTATCCAAAAGAAAAGAGAAATGACCCAAATCAACAAAATCATGAATGAAAGAGGAGAGATCACAACCAACACCAAAGAAATACAAACAATTAGAAGAACATATTAGGAGCAACTCTATGCCAGCAAATTAGATAACCTGGAAGAAATGGATGCATTCCTAGAGATGTATCAACTACCAAAACTGAACCAGGAAGAAATAGAAAACCTGA
Source organism: Neomonachus schauinslandi (assembly GCF_002201575.2). NCBI lineage: Eukaryota > Metazoa > Chordata > Mammalia > Carnivora > Phocidae > Neomonachus > Neomonachus schauinslandi. The sequence continues at coordinate 82,306,013 of NC_058413.1, read as the reverse complement.
ACAGACCTATAACCACTAAGGAAATTGAAGCAGTCATCAAAAATCTCCCAAAAAACAAGAGCTCAGGGCCAGATGGCTTCCCAGGGGAATTCTACCAAACATTTCAAGAAGAATTAATACCTATTCTTCTGAAACTGTTCCAAAAAATAGAAATGGAAGGAAAACTTCCAAAATTGTTTTATGAGGCCAGCATTACCTTGATCCCCAAACCAGACAAAGACCCCATCCAAAAGGAGAATTACAGACCAATATCCTTGATGAACATGGATGCAAAAATTCTCACCGAAATACTAGCCAATAGGATCCAACAGTACATTAAAAGGATTCTTCACCACGACCAAGTGGGATTTATCTCTGGGCTGCAAGGTTGGTTCAACATCCACAAATCAATCAATGTGATACAATACATTAACAAAAGAAAGAACAAGAATCATATGATCCTCTCAATAGATGCAGAAAAAGCATTTGACAAAGTACAGCATCCTTTCTTGATCAAAACTCTTCAGAGTATAGGCATAGAGGGTACATACCTCAATATCATAAAAGCCATCTATGAAAAACCTACAGCGAATATCATTCTCAATGGGGAAAAACTGAGAGCTTTCCCCCTAAGGTCAGGAACGTGGCAGGGATGTCCACTATCACCACTGCTATTCAACATAGTATTAGAAGTCCTAGCCACAGCAATCAAAAAAAAATAAAAGGCATCCAAATCAGCAAAGAATCAAGAAGAAGTCATACTCTCACTCTTTGCAGATGATATGATACTTTATGTGAAAAACCCAAAAGACTCCACCCCAAAACTGCTAGAACTCATACAGGAATTCAGTAAAGTGGCAGGATATAAAATCAATGCACAGAAGTCAGTGGCATTCCTATACACCAACAACAAGACAGAAGAAAGAGAAATTAAGGAGTCGATCCCATTTACAATTGCACCCAAAACCGTAAGATACCTAGGAATAAATCTAACCAAAGAGGCAAAGGATCTGTACTCAGAAAACTATAAAATACTCATGAAAGAAATTGAGGAAGACACAAAGAAATGGAAAAACATTCCATGCTCATGGATTGGAAGAACAAATATTATGAAGATGTCAATGCTACCTAGAGCAATCTACACATTCAATGCAATCCCCATCAAAATACCATCCACTTTTTTCAAAGAAATGGAACAAATAATCCCAAAATTGTATGGAACCAGAAAAGATCCCGAATAGCCAGAGGCATGCTCAAAAAGAAAAGCAAAGCTGGCGGCATCACAATTCCGGACTTCCAGCTCTATTACAAAGCTGTCATCATCAAGACAGTATGGTACTGGCACAAAAAAGACACACAGATCAATGGAACAGAATAGAGAGCCCAGAAATGGACCCTCAACTCTATGGTCAACTAATCTTCAATAAAGCAGGAAGGAATGTCCAGTGGAAAAAAAAACAGTCTCTTCAACAAATGGTGTTGGGAAAATTGGACAGCCACATGCAGAAGAATGAAACTGGACCATTTCCTTACACCACACACAAAAATAGACTCAAAATAGTTGAAAGACCTGAATGTGAGACAGGAGTCCATCAAAATCCTAAAGGAGAACACAGGCAGCAACCTCTTTGACCTCAGCCGAAGCAACTTCTTCCTAGAAACATTGCCAAAGGCAAGGGAAGCAAGGGCAAAAATGAACTATTGGGACTTCATCAAGATAAGAAGCTTTTGCACAGCAAAAGAAACAGTCAACAAAACCAAAAGACAACCGACAGAATGGGAGAAGATATTTGGAAATGACATATCAGATAAAGGGCTAGTATCCAAAATCTATAAGGAACTTATCAAACTCAATACCCAAAGAACAAATGATCCAATCAAGAAATGGGCAGAAGACATGAACAGACATTTTTCCAAAGAAGACCTCCAAATGGCCAACAGACACATGAAAAATGCTCAACATCACTCAGCATCAGGGAAATCCAAATCAAAACCTCAATGAGGTATCACCTCACACCAGTCAGAATGACTAAAATTAACAAGTCAGGAAACAATAGATGTTGGTGTGGATGCAGAGAAAGGGGAACCCTCCTACACTGTTGGTGGGAATACAAGCTGGTGCAGCCACTCTGGAAAACAGTATGGAGCTTCCTCAAAAAGTTGAAAATAGAGGTACCCTATGACCCAGCAATTGCTCTACTGGGTATATACACCAAAGATACAAATGTAGGGATCTGAAGGGGTACGTGCAACGTGATGTTTATAGCAGCAATGACCACAATAGCCAAACTGTGGAAAGAGCCAAGATGTCCATCGACAGATGAATGGATAAAGAAGAAGTGGTATATATATACAATGGAATATTATGCAGCCATCAAAAGGAATGATATCTTGCCATTTGCAACAACGTGGTTGGAACTGGAGGGTGTTATGCAGAGCGAAATAAGTTGATCAGAGAAAGACATGTATCATATGACCCCACTGATATGAGGAATTCTTAATCTCAGGAAACAAACTGAGGGTTGCTGGAGTGGTGAGGGGTGGGAGGGATGGGGTGGCTGGGTGATAGACATTGCAGAGGGTATGTGCTATGGTGAGTGCTGTGAAGTGTGCAAGACTGTTGAATCTCAGATCTGTACCTCTGAAACTAATAATAAAATATATGTTTAAAAAAAAAAGAAGATAGCAGGAGGGGAAGAATGAAGGGGGTGAAATCGGAGGGGGATACGAACCATGAGAGATGATGGACTCTGAAAAACAAACTGAGGGTTCTAGAGGGGAGGGGGGTGGGAGGATGGGTTAGCCTGGGATGGTACCCAGTAGTGCAATTGCTGGGTCATATGGTACCTCTATTTTCAACTTTTTGAGGAAGCTCCATACAGTTTTCCAGAGTGGTTGCACCAGCTTGCATTCCCACCAACAGTGTAGGAGGGTTCCCCTTTCTCCGCATCCACACCAACATCTGTTGTTTCCTGACTTGTTAATTTTAGCCATTCTGACTGGTGTGAGGTGATATCTCATGGGTATTAAAGAGGGCACGTTCTGCATGCAACATTGGATGTTATACACAGACAATGAATCTTGGAACACTACATCAAAAACTAATGATGTATGGTGATTAACATAACAATAAAAAATTTTAAAAATGTATATCTGGAATTAGCTTCTTCTTCCTCACCTGCTCAGCCACTATCTCCTCAAACTTAAAATGGTCTTGCCCTTTTCCAATTAATTCTCCATGATTTTTCTAGAATGTAAATAAATCAAGTTCTTCTACTGCTTAAAATCTTTCCATGGCATTCCACTGTTTTGGGATATTTTTTAACCACTACCCTGGCATGGCATTCTAACCTAGGAAGTTCATAATCTGGCCCCTACCTTTCTCTCCCCACTCTAAACACTCACCAATCCCCTCTGACACACAGACCCCCCCCCCAGTAATCAAATCAAACTACTTGCAAGTTATGATTCTCTTTTTTTATAAACCTTTTTAAAAAATGTTCTCTAAAGTAAAATTGCACTGCCCACCCTCACTTCTTCATCTTGCTAATTTCTCCTCCTTGTTTTAAATCTTAACCCAAAAGTTACCTCTTCAAGGAAACTCTAACTCCTTTGTCCACCCCCAGAGGACGTTAGAAGTCTCTTCTCCTTATTTGTACCATATGATTTCTTCTCTGTATAATAGTATGTATGATGGCCTTTGTCTCTGTCAGCAGACTGTGAGGTCCTTGAGAGATCAGTTTAGAAATTATTTTTCCTGGGCGCCTGGGTGGCTCAGTTGGTTAAGCGACTGCCTTCAGCTCAGGTCATGATCCTGGAGTCCCGGGATCGAGTCCCATATCGGACTCCTTGCTCAGCAGGGGGTCTGCTTCTCCCTCTGACCCTCTCCCCTCTCATGTGCTCTCTCTCTCTCAGTCTCTCTCTCAAATAAATAAATAAAAAAAATAAAAAAAATTAAAAAAAATAAAAATAAATAAAAAAAAAAAAAGAAATTATTTTTCCTTTATATTCCCAGCAATTAACACAGCACTTGCCACATAGAAGGCATTCAATATGCATTGAAGGAATGAATGAATGAATGAAGAAATGACATAACAAAGAAAAGCATGTGGCTATAGCTCCCAAAGCAGAAAATACTGTGCCTGGCACTTAGGTTTCTACATCATCTACAGTTAGCTAGTATAGCACAATGCAGAGCTATTTACTTCCCCCTAAAAATATAAACTCTCTCCAAAGCTGTGTTTGTGCGAAGGCTGCAATGAAAGAAGTACTTGTTTAAATAGAAAAGTCTCTGGCAATTAGCAAACATGGGACAAATCCAAAATCCACTAACTTTCCTGGGGCTTTTGTGTTTGCAGCTAGATGTATGGAAAAGCTTATACAGAATAAGATTTCTTTTTTCTTTTTTTCTTTTTTTTTTTTTTTTTTGCGTAAAAGAAAACATGATGCCTCTCATCATCAAGGCTGTCATCTAGAAAATCAGGGTTTGGATTTATCTCAAAAAAATAATCTTGATGGGTCAAGAGCAGGGGCAGGGATCCTTTGGATTTCTATTCACTCCTAAAAGAAAATATTCTCCTCCCCACCCCGCCCCACACAAGAACAGAAGACAAAGATCAAAATTTGTGGCAAGTTATCTTAACTGACAGAGGGGCAAAAAAATACATGACATAAAGAGTACAGGTTGCCTTTGGGGTCTGTATGCCTGTGTCTATGGATGAAACTGTAGGTGTGAAAATACACAGGCCTCAGCCATTTCCCCCTTATCTTTACCAGGTGAGAGAGAATGGGCCTCGGGCATCCTGAAATGCTGATGTCCCTACCTCCCTACAATATACAAGGGCAAGGCATTTCCTTTACTGCCCTGGGCTGCTGCTTCTCTCTATAAAGTCTGGAGTTAGATTAGGTCACTTTTTAGGACTATTCCAGTTTTAACTCTCTGTTATCCTTCTAAAACTTAGTTATTTTAATATTCTACCTTTATGCTGAAAAGTATGAAGGGAAAAAACATAGGGTAGCATAACGGTAAAATTAAAAGAAATCTTTGGAATGAGAAGACTTGAATTCAAATTCTATCTTTACTATTTACTTGCCAAGTGACCTTTGGATAATTGCTTTACTTCCCTGAGGCCACAACCTTAAAGTAAAATTAAACTTACCTAATTCAAAGGGGTTTTTGTGAAAATCAAGTTATAGCTCAAGAGCAATGTCTTATTCATCTCTGTATCTATAGTGCCTGAGTGACTGGATGAGTCAATAAAAGAGGCCTTTATAATCAAACACATCTTTATTTCAGCAGAGATAAATAACAGCCTACAGATCAAGACAGAAATGTGCCTAAATAACAATCATGCATCCCCATGAGTAGTGCCTAGAAATCACTTCCATTTCAGACAAGTCTCTATGGAGTGAATTCCCAGCACTGCCATCTGTGTGGCTTTGCATCTGAGGATGTCAATGGGCCCCTTTTGGAGGCGAGCCCCTGGGGCCAACCCTTGAAACTGCAAGCCTCCTGGGGCAGTCAGGGAGCAGGATTCCTTGAGGAGGAATATGAATAAGACAAGGAACACCTGTAAGAGGTGGGTATGGGAAGCCAGGACAGCGAGGAAGGCATCCATCACCTCACCAGATGGACAGAGTCCCTCATTTGTTCTCATCTGCTTCCCTCTAAGAGCCAGCAATCTGTCAGGCACCAGCTTCATTTGTAGGTGAGGGTCATTAATTTGAATTAATAGCGCTGCACTGCTCTGGGCTTTGTTTTGCTTTGTGTCCCTCCTGTGGACACTGCAGACTTTTTTGTTGTCTGGTTCTGTGAGTGGGGAGGTACTGTGAACAAGTGTCCAATTAGCCAGGAAAACAAAATTTGCCTGGATTCCCACTCTAGCCAGAAGACATCTTCCTCTAAAGCCCAAAGACCACACACCACACAATCTGGTTGTTCCTGTTTAATTCACTCCTCTGGGAGTGTCCTTGCTATCCGCTGACTTCCTAACTCTTTGCAATAATCCTTATTCCCTAGGGATATTATTATTTCCCACTCACCCCACTCCCTCCTTGCCCAAGCTACTACAGGAATAATACCCACTGTATAGGGACATAGTGAGGATCAAAGATTATTTATGCAAAAGTTCTGGCTTAGTGTCTGGCCCATGGTAGACATTCAATAAATGTGACCACATTCTTCAGGAATGTGCAGGATATGTCTCATTCTCCTTGCTCCATGGAATCACATACAGGTTTGGGGGATAAAAGCAGTCAAGAACAATGGCATCCCCAGGATCTTCAGCAAGACCAATACCTCAGCAGTCCTGTAGGGCTAGGCACAGAACTTGGAGGCTAAAAAAGGCTCTGAGCTTAGTGAGTAGAATCAACAAGTGTGCCTACAGCTTACAGATCAAGACAGAAATGTGCCTAAATAACAATCATGCAACCCCTGATTCAAGTGTGCGTGATCAGTTCTGCCCACTACAACATCTCTCTCCCTCTAGGGATGGCCATGGCACCTGTGTTTGCTTTTCCTGCCTGGTATTTATAAACAAGGCATCCTTTTTGCCAGCTGATAAAAGAGAGACAGGCTCAGAGAGCTGGTCTACAAACTTTTCTCAGGCACAGCAGCTCCCATAAGAGAACTCTTCTAATACCAAGCATGACTATACTCAAATAGAGGGCCATCATTGGGATATAGGGGCTTTCAGACACCACTGAGGCTTGCAAGAAATTATACTATCACCTTCAGTAATTAACGAAGACAGTTTTAGATAGCCCATCTCAATCTTCCTGCTCTGGAGAAAGCTCACCTGCCTGGCTAGTGGTAGTTGAACTTTGTGAAGACCTAGAGATTGTTGCCAGACATGTTCTGAGTATGAATCAACAGGATGAAGGGTTGTGCACCAAAGAAATAGCTAAAGGAAGGCTGGGCTCTTGGAAGATCCCTTATCAGGAATCTTGGCTCCCAAGAACTTCAGCCTTTTAAAAAGATAAGCACTTCCTGTCACCTTGATGAAGCACAGAAATATCTCAGGCATCTGCAGCAAAAGAGGCCACCATGGGGATCCTAGAACATCAATAATTCACACATGTCCTTATACAACCATCTCTCAATGCCAGTGCAGCTGCTGTAGTATATGAAAGGGGTTGCCAACCTGTGAAAGCCCATTATAATTTACTGACAAAGCTGAATGCCTCCAGATTCCCTTCCTCATCTACTACCTCCCCTTTACTTTCCCTCCCCACCGATCCCACCAAACTGCAAAAGACCAAGAATAGGGCCTCTAGAGCCAACTGGAAGGAGATCACTTGTAGCAGGTGGCACCACCTGTCCTCATCTAGTTCTAGCCAGAACAATCCACTCTCCATCATTCCAAACTGCAGAGACTGTTTCACCATTTCAGCATGAACTCAGCCTCATCCAGGCAAGGAGAGAGGAAGAAAAAGGGTTTTGGCCCCTGCCATGAGCCAGTTAGAAAAGACAATATTCAGCAGCATGGTTTACCCATCTCCCACTTTTGCCCTTGGGAATCTAGTGGTGAGTGATCCTCCTAGCAACTTACTTAGCCTCCAAATGCCAGCTGAATGCCTATGTGCCTGCATTGCCCATTGCATCAGTTTCTGGCTATGAGATCTACCACCTGCTTAGTGGCCTCTCATAGCAAAGTCTGGATGAGCAATGCACTTGAAATACATACCTCTATGCTGGACTGCCCAATCCACTTTCTTCCTAGAAAATCATCACCTTCTGTCTTCATTACAATATCCCTAAATTTCTAGCCCTGGTAAAAATTTCTGAAGCAGGATCTTCCACCCTTCCCTACTCCCAAATTAATTTCCTTCTCTACAGCATTTGTTCCATAGCTCACTGAATCACTTTCTAAGTATGAAAGTACTTTCTATGTAATGAACTTCTAATATTTCAGACTTTCCAGGACACTGATCAGACCACTTATCAGCACTAATTTGCCTCCTGTTCCAGATTCTATTTCTCACTAGTCCCTATGGAACCCTCTGCACTTCAATTAAAAAAGTTAAATGCTTTCTTTCTGTGGAAGAAGAAAACTTGAAGTAGCCATGCAACTAAATAACTAGAGTTATTGTAACTATATTAAGATGGCCCTAAAATTACTGAGGTATAAATGGTAGGAGAATTGGCTCTCCATATATATATATATATATATATATATATATATATACCCTGAAAGTTCAAACATCATGCTTTTCCTCCAAATCCCAAGTGTATACTGGCTCCCCTACGTTCATACAAGAGACACATCAGGACTGTATCCTCCAGAAATCCTGGGCACATCTCATTCCCCAGAGAGAATCAATAATAGCATTAAATTACTTCCAGAAGTGCATGCCTATCACATCTCTGACGTTTGATCTTGGGGTCTGTAATGTAGGTGTGTGCCTTTTAAAACTGGTAAGCTACTGAAAAGTCTTAACAGTCTTGTCTATCACTCAAGTGACAAGAAAGAGTGTCATGAGCTATATTTGGCATAGACTTGGCCCTTATTAGAGTGTTATGCTCAGTTTGGGGATTCTAATTTTCCAAAAGGTACAAAAAAATTGGAGAGGGTCCAAGACAGATCAGTGAAAATGATTAAAGGGGTTGAGAATGGAAACTCAGGAAAAAGGTTAAATGAATGTGGATGATTTATCAAAGGCAAAGAAAAATGAAGGTAGACCAAATATCTTGAAGTAAAGGATACATTATTTTAAGGAAACCTGAGGCCATTGCTCTCTGATATAAGAATACATGAAAAAAAAAAGGTGGTCCTAGATGGTGTTTGAGTATTAGGCATATCAGTGTCTATATTTTGTTTATTAACTTTTGAAATCATTAAAATCAGATAATGAGATTATAAAAATAATTTTTCTTGAACACTTAAGAAAAAAATTATATCCATCCTTATCAATTTATTTAATTCTCACAATAATTCCAAGATAAAGTGATTGAGGCCCCCAGAGGCCCATTGCCCAAGATCACCTAGCTATTAACTTGGATCCAGTATTTGGGATGGCAGACCCTGGGGCCTTTGACTTTCACAACTGATGTTTCAGCTAGTTCTCATACCCCCAATATTTAGGTTGGTTCTGTCTGGAAGAAGAGTACTAGACTACAAGCTTGGGGTAGGGTGATTATAGCTCTTTTATCTTGGCTACTGTGAAAAATCAGGTAAGATTTTCTCACTAATCTATGAATCACAATTACCTCCAGATTACTATATTTTCTTAGACCCAAGTAAAACAATCAACCCAAGTTTGCCACTGGGTAAATGGTGAGGCCATGAAATGAACTAGAAAATATCTATAGATGAGATGGTTTATGGACAAAAGGGATGAGAAAGCTTTGGATATTTTGAGTTTGAGGGCCCTATGGGACATCTAGTGGAACAGTCCATCATGAAGCTAGTTATAGCAGTCAGAAACTTGGATAAATGTCTATACTCAAGGATTAAATTTGAGTATTATTGCATATGTGTGTCATTTGACACTTGACACTTAAGAGCAGAGGTGGCTTCTCAAGGCATATGGCTAGCATAAAAAAGCAGGAGCAAGAGTAGAATCCTGTGGCGCATCTCTTGAAGAAGGTAAAAGGGAAAATGTCAGAATAGAGAAGAAAAACTTGCAACAAGAATAGTTTATAGAAAGAAAATACAATTCCCCAAGGAGATATAACAGTAATGAACACCTATACATCAACTAACATAGCATTGAAATATACACCAAAAATATTTGAAGTAAATGGAAGAGATTTTAATGAAACTCTCATACATGGACAAATCAAATACACAAAAAATAAGCAAAGTTAGAAACTATGACTAACAAACTTAATTTAATATAGTCTGCACATATGTATATAGATATACAGAAGAGAATATATATTGTTTTTCAAATGCCCATCAAACAATGATGAAAACATGAGCAAGGTTTGACTACAAAAAACAAAACAAAAACAAAAACTTAACATATTCCAAAATATACAGGATATTTTCTGACCTTAAAGTAATAAACAACAAAAAGGTATCTACAACAAAAAAGATGGAAAAATAAGGAAACAAATATCTATCCTTTTGAAATTGAAAAACACATTTCTAATGAATTCTTAGACACAAAGTGAAATTTACAATAATATGAGAGGGGTGCCTGGATGGCTCAGTTGGTTGAATGTCTGACTCTTGACTTTGGTTCAGGTCATAATCTCAAGGGTCGTGAGATCAAGCCCTGCATCAGGCTCCACACATGGCACAGAGTCTGCTAGAGATTCTCTCCCTCTCCTTCTCCCTCCGCCCACTCAAACTCTCTCTTTCTCTCTCTCTCACAAATAAATAAAATATTTTTAAAAATTAAAAAATAAATAAAATCATATTAGAGACTAGTTGTAAAGAAGCAATACTGAAAATACTATACCTAAAGCAATTTTTAAAGAATAAGAAAAAAACTAGTGTCGTGGAAGCTAAGAGAATAAAGGATTTCAAGGAAAAGAATGAACAATAGTAGCAATCATTACAAAGAGATCCACTATAAGGTAAGAATTGAAAAATGTCCATTAGATTTGACAATAAGAATGTCATTGGTAACTTTGCTAGAATAATTCCAATAGGCCAGAATACCTTCAATATTTTAATAGAATGATTGAGATGCTACCGGTAGATAAATGACTAAGATGTAAGAAAATAGAGATATAAAGTTTAGAACACTCTTCTGAAATGTTTAGATAAGAATGAGAGAGAAAAATACAGAAGTAACTAGAGTAAGATTCAAGATCAACAGAGACTTGTTTGATTTGTTTATTGTTTTTGACTTGGAGAGACTTAGATATAGGCAGAGTAAGGATCTAGGACCATTAGAAAGAAACAAAACAAAACAAAACAAAACAAAACAAAAAAATAAAAAACCTGACAAAAGAGAACAGTAAGAATGGAGTACGTGAAGCCAGACCCAGAAAAATATAAAGGGAAAAGGGTGAGGGTCACAGGCAGAGGCCAAGCTTGTATAGCAGAAGATACACTTCCTCCTCTCCAACTGAAAGAAAATAAGTGAGTATGGATGTGGGTGCATGTAATTCAGGGTAATGTGCAGGACATTGCTTTATCAGTGAAGGAAGGCACAGGCTCATCTTCTGAAACTAAATGGGGTTGAGGTGGACCAGGCAGTAAGAGCTACACCTATAATAATAACTGTTAAAATTATTAAATACCAACTTGCAAAGACTAACTAATTTAATCATATGAAGAATTTTATGAAGAAGGAATCAGATTTATTATTATTATTGTCATTTTTATGACAGTGAGGAAGAGGTGCCTGGTGGCTCAGTCAGCTGAGTGAACAGCTCTTGGTTTCAGCTCAGGTCATGATCTCAGGGTTGTAAGATCCAGTCCCCTGCCCAGCTCTGTGTTCAGCACAGAGTCTGCTTGGAATTCTTTCTCTCCCTCTCCCTTCTCATCTACCCCTCCACGTGCTCTCTCTCTCTCTCTCTCTCAAATAAATAAATAAAATCTTTAAAAAAAAAAAGTGAAGAATCTTGGGTACAAAGAAGTTAATTAAGCAAACCATCCAGGTCAGACAACTAGTAAGTGAAGGCAGCGGTCTCATTCAGGAAGCCATGCCCTTTAGCACTACACTACATCTGGATGTTAAATTAAGTCCAGAGGGGTTTTTTTTGTTTTTACTTTTTTGTTTTTGGGTTTTTTTTGTTGTTGTTGTTTTTGTTTTCTGGATTTTTTTGGACGGAGACTTTCAGCTTGGGCACAAAATATATGGATTTATAAAAGCAAGCACAGCTGATGACACGAAGTTGGAGCGCATCACCAACTATCTCATTGGAGTTGTGTTGTTTCTATTCACCGCAGCCTATTGATCTCTGCTGGAGAAGTCGCTGAAACCTGGCCCAAGATGCCATCCCTCCATCAGGAGTAATTTATAAGCCTGTTGAGAGAGGCTGTGAGACTGATAAACCCAGCTGGCTGCTGGAGCAGGTCTCATGATTGATTCACTCGCCATTCTCCTGCTCAGCCATTTCACCCTGATCAGGCCACGCTGCCTCGTTCGCCATATTCATCCATCATCCAGTAAATATCATCAACACCATAGACCACAGGCACCATCTGTTGTATTTTGTTTTCTTTTTACATGGAATCCTTAAAGTTTGCTGTGGCTTCTCTCCACCCCTCACATAGACATACCTGTGAGAGACCAGCTGACCAGAATCACAGGTGGAACCAGATACCTCATGTGAAGGGAAGCAAAGATTCGGCATTCAATCTCAGATGAACCTTCATAATTAGGATATGGAGAACACAGGAGTCATGCATCTGTTAACATCAGCAGTGCAGACAAACAACCATTTTTTTTAAAGATTTATTTATTTATTTGAGAGAGCGAGAATGAGAGAGAGAGAGAGTACATGAGGGGGGAGGGTTAGAGGGAGAAGCAGGCTCCTTGCCGAGCAGGGAGCCCGATGCGGGACTCGATCCAGGGACTCCAGGATCATGACCTGAGCCAAAGGCAGTCGCTCAACCAACTGAGCCACCCAGGCGCCCGACAAACAACCATTTTTAAATTTCTTCCTCTGGAGTAGCCCTTTGGAAAATGTTCTCTGTATGCCCAAAAATACAGTGGCATATCTTTTTGTTTTCCCTGGAACAGGCTTTATATGTCACTTATAAACAACTACAAAATATGCTGTCAAGAAGCCAGCGGATGTTTTGTGGGGAAAGAATCATACATATTGTCACAGAATTGTACAAAAAACTTGTAAGAAGAGTAGAAAGGGAGAGTGTAGTGAAAGAAAGCATGATGTTTCATCCATAAATAATAGTCATAGTATTTAAGTGTTCCCAACTTTTAAAGCCAAAGGTAATCTTACCTCATGTGGTACTTCACAAACAAAATGATATCTGGACCAGAGAGAAGTCAGGTGGGAAATTTTCCCCATCCATCTTCCTGCAGAGACTAGATCCTTCTTCACACTAGATTCTACCTTCACAAAAACACAAGAGCTCCCTCCACAGAATATTGTTCAATGAGTTTCTCCCCACCAGCCCAGGATTTCCTCCAGCTAGAGGGAGCTGCCTTGCCAAGGGATTGACGTGGTAGTGCAAAGGCCTAGCTCCTTTACTTCAATCAAGGACAACTCTGAAGGGGCATTCCAGCTTCTAGAACATTCTGTGGGATGCACTTAGGCCATTGTTGTGACTACAGAGCAGCTCAGCTACTCCCATAAGCCAGCCCTGCTTCTCTCACTTCCTTACAGGTGCCCAAGAACACACACTACAAATCACCTGAACTCAAATCCCTGTTTCCTCAGGAATTTGACTCAAGGCACTTAGAAAATGAACTCCCAGAGCTGAAAGCCTACTATGGTAATAAATGTAGGGCCTAATTACAATACAAGAAATAATTGGCTGTTTTCTAAATCCAACTAAAGAACACTAAGAGAACTGTTGAAAATTAAACAAAAAATGGTTTAGATAGAGAGCAATAACTTCTCAAATGTGATTTATTAACCACTACAAGCATTGGCAAGAGTTTGTAAGATTGCCTTCCCTCCGTATTTGCCATCTGAGATTTCCTGAAGGAAAAACCACTGGCTCTCTTTTCTCCTTATTTTACCAGGTATTACAAATGACTCTGGTATCTGCCTCCATCTAAGCATGCCGAGAGAAAAGAAAGAAGAATATAGAGCAAGAAGAGGAGATTTTAGGGAGGAGAACAGGAGAAAAGAAGGAGGAAATATGGGTGATAGGAAATAGTTTGTTGAGGAGAAAGGATAAAAGACGTCAATCTGATGTGAAGGTCACCAGGAAGACATGTTACCCCCTCTCCTTCTTGGCCAGGAAGCCAGATGGCCTCTACAACTAAAGGTACATTTGCATGAAAGCACGTGGCCATAAAGTATCACAAATTAGCTGCCATTGGAACAAGTTGTGGCTCTCTGAGTGTTTTGGAACCATTTGGCTTTGGCCATAAACACACTATTAAAAAGTAATTCAAACTGGACAGGTGTTATACTTGGTGCTGGCAAGAGCCACTTAGCACTAATCAGGGGGTATTATTGTGCTCATTTCTGTCAAATGCCCGACCCCTCAGGCCTTCTGGTATGCCACACCTTTTTGGTTGACCTTTGACAGCCCTTTCTAAATATTGGATTCCATATTTTTTAAAGCAGCTGCCATATTGATCCAATTCTTCTGATCAGCTCAACGGTACAAGAAATAGAAGAAAGTGTTAGCATGTTTAACACATTAACCTCTTCCAGAGAAGGTGGCACCTTTAACAATAATGAAATGGGAAAGAATGGAGAAGGAAGGTTAAATCAGATCACAATCTAAAAAGAATATAAGGGAGCAGAAGACATTTGGAGATGGTCAAAGTCACTGGAATTCTGGTCAGCATCTACGAATTTAAGGGCAAAGAAATAATTTCTACATCTTAGAAATTCTCAGTTACCAAGAAGTTGCATTTTCCAATGAAGCAGCTTGGCACTGCAAAAGTAACTTCACCATTCTTTCTTCCTGCTTCCAGGGGTTGTCAGGAGCCCCTGCTGTTTGGGCAAATGAGAAAACTAGCCATCCCTATTCAGTCCTCATGCAGGAGTTCAGTTTCTTTGCTCTCTTTCTTCCTAAGTAGGCCCTACTTGAACCAGAGTAAGATTCTTGGAGATAGGACATGAGTTAAAAAATCATTCTCCCTTTGTTTTAATATAATATTGACTGCTTATGTTTCATGTTCTGCTGGCTAAAATTCCTATCCTCTGTGTTGCTTTGTCTTCCACATTTACAGATATACATACAAGGTATTCTCCACCATTAAAAATTAAGCATAATGTGTCATTTAGAAGTGAACTCTGTTTTATTTCCTAAATTTATTCCCCTTCTCAGTGTAATTCTAAAAAGACACCTGATAGTTGACCGTCTGGGAATGATGGAGAAAGTGGAATCCAGGATAAGTACACTGAAAATCACAAAATTTTGTCCATTATCCCCCTTCCCCACCTTGGTCTCAGGCTCCCCTACATTCTGGTCATAAAATGCTCAGTGATGACTTCAGAATTGCATACTAAAAATCAGAGATAATGCAGAATTCACGAAGCCAGCAGATCTTTCTAGCTATCCAGTTCCTACTTGGAGTCTCACATCATTTCACCTCCACTGTACCACTCTGCCTGGTTCAGTCACATACCTCCTAGGTCCCTCAGTTTCTTCAAATATCAAATGGAGGTAATAAAAAAGCACGTCAATTAAATAATATGGTATTAGTCCCTGCACACTTAGGAGAAAATGTCTTGTTTAAAAATGCAAAGTACTACTATCAATATAATTATTATTTCTGAGATTAATATGTTCTTAATATATTACATTAGAATACTAATTCCCTGACCCACCCTAACCTTTTCTTGGAATTTCTTAAACTTTAGTTTGTATGTAAATATTGTAGCTGCCTTCTATAGGTGAGAAAAGGGTATATTCCTTCAAGAAGAATGAAGACAATCTTAGCAAGAGGGGTATAGCACAGCTAAGACAATTCATCACAGGAAGAAAAGAAAATTTAGGGAGCAAGATGAGGCAGGTGCACAGCAACATCATAGACCCTGGGTTAACCTGGAGCAACAAAGAAGCCACCAGACCCTAGATGTACACCAGAGGGGGCAGGGAGAGAGCTGGGGGCCACCACGCACCAAGGGTATATTAACCAAGGGAAGGGAAGAGAAGTGAAATCCACTACTTGCTTCTGCATATCAGACCTACCTAGCTGGCATATGTCTTTGCCCCTCCTGACTGGGAGGTCTGCTCTACAAACACTGCAAAGACTTCAGTACTAGGGGGACTGAGTCCCTTGATACACATGGCAACATTTCCATTGGGAAAGGCATCTTACAGGTAGGAGGTTGGAAGCAATAATAACTTGTTACCAAAATAAAACCCTCTGGGTTCCATGGCAGGCTTCTGGAAATCTCTGCTAGACTGTGCAGCTTCCTTGTGATGTGTAGCAGCCCAGTCATCAAGATTATAACTGAATTGACTTGGCTGTTCCCCAATCTCCATGTCTAGTTCAACTCCATCACCAGAGTCACATTTTTTTTTAAGATTTTATTTATTTATTTGACAGAGAGAGACACAGAGAGAAAGGGAACACAAGCAGGGGGAGTGGGAGAGAGAGAAGCAGGTTTCCTGTCAAGCAGGGAGCCTGATGCGGGGCTCGATCCCAGGGCCCTGGGATCACGAACTGAGCTGAAGGCAGACGCTTAACGACTGAGTCACCCAGGCGCCCCACCAGAGTCACACTCTTGATTACATTCTTCCATGCCTTGGTTCTGCTGATGTGTCTGCTAAAGGGAACAGTTAATTCAATAAACCTCACTTCATTATCAATATTTCTTCCTCAAACCATTCTGTTGGCCAAGATTTTTAGCTCGTATTATGGCTGCATTCCTTTTGTTATTAGAATCACTATTATTAGTGTTGGTCCTATGACTCATAAGGCTCTGTCTCATAGCAGAAAGTGCCACAGTAATCAGCAGGCAGAGAAGCCATCTTATCACAATGTTCCCATGTCTCCAAACATCAAATCCTGGCAGGAAACCATTAAAAGAACAGAAAAAGGTTATTTTGCTACTTGTCACCCTTTCGACTTAATTTGTCAGGAAGCAGCATTTACTGAGAAACCCTGGGGCAGAGAGCAGTGTGATAGTGATGGAGAATGTTTGGGGCTTGCTCTGTGGAGACCCTGGCTGGCTCCAATCACCCCCATGCACCTCCAAACAGGAACGCTGGGCCACTTAACAAGTGAAGAGCAGTGAGATGGACCTCTCCAAAACCAAGCTGCCAGCAGGTATGGCTCCACACACAAAAAATTTTTTTAAGCCTTCCATATAAACACCAGACTTCACTAAATCTTCAGAGCTCTGGAAGAAGTTGGGGTGAAAAGTACTGTCTTGTATCACAGGAGCTTTGTGAAGAAGGATGCCAGGCATCTTCTGAGCCAAACAAAACTTTCAGAAAGTTCAAGCATGATTGTAAACTCCAGAGCCACTGGGATGGAAGAAGATGGAGGAGAATGGGGTGGCAGGAGACCAGGGAGAGTAGAAGTTCTTGTGCAGAAAAAACTAACTCTGTGTTGGTGGTTCTGCTATAGTGAACGGGGCGGGCAGGGAGGGAGACTCAGTTCAGTAGCCCTAATTGCCACTTGAGTAACTTTCCCTTGTCGCCTGTCAGCCCTTATTCTGTGGGAAGTTGTCAGTTCAAGTTTTCAATGGGCAGGTTTGTTATCAGCAAGTGGTTTACAGCCCCTGGGCTGTGCATTAATTAAAACGGCTTTGTGCAGAGCCTTATTCATTAGCACGCTGCTTCTTTAATCACTGCCTCTTCAGCCACCAGGACAATCTATAAATCTCCTCAAATATGAAATAATGAAGTGGAATGGTTCAATTTATTACAACGTAATAAGTCAGGCTAATGTGGGGGTGGACAGGGTGGCACTAAAGCGGGTTCCCTGCCCAGAGCCTTCCCTCCTTATTACCAGAGGCACCCGGGCCTTGCCGCAGCAAACAGAACCTGGCTCGGCCACCGAGTAACACAAACTCCTCACGCCCTTTGCATTTCTCATCCAGACAGGACACAGAGGAGAGAATGGCTGGAGAAGTCCAGACACAGGCCCAGAGGGAGCACAGTGCTGATGGCTCACTCCGCAGAGAGACGCAGGAGGGCACTCACATCCACTGTCTCAACAGTTTTCCAGGGGAGACCTGATGGGGCAGGGCAGGGACAATACCACTTCATCCGTAAGATCCTGAGGTTCAGCATGCAGAAGTCACCTACCTAAGGGGTCACAGTGAGGAAGAGTTTCCAACCCTGCCCTTCTACACAGAAGCCTCACCCCTAACTGTGCATGAGAATCACCTGTGGGACTTTGAAGCACCTGCAACTGTCCTTCAGCAACCCCCCAGATGAATTGCAGCCGATTCTCTGGGGTGAGTCCTGAGCACTGGCAATTATCAAAAGCTCCTTGGTTAATTCTATTGTGGAGCTCTGTTGAGAGCCAAGGGCTCCATCTTAAAAGAATCACTTGTAGTACTAGCTAAAGCTAGAATTCCCAGGCTCCTCCCCTAGAGATTTTGATTGATTAGTTCAGGGGTATGAAGCCCAAGAATCAGTATTTTTATCAAGTTCCCCCAAAGATTCTTATGATGAGACACATTTGGAAAATGCTGAGCTGCCTCTAAAAAAGCTAGCCCTTGCCATCGCACCCCTCCTCCCAAGTCAGGGATTCTCACCTCTTCCCCCGACAGTGCACTTGGTAGGCACCATTTGTGTGACTGACATACTTCCGCCAGGAAAGCCAGATTTTTCCCCTAAGACTGTGCTAAATATAATGAACTACATGATTCTGTGATTTTCTGTGTGCTAACTATAAACTCCTTTCTTCTTTCATTCACTGATTTTTAACAACCCTGTGTCCCCAAAACTCTGCTTCAAGTGGCACTGGTGGCTTACCAAGATGGGGTTTCCCAGGTGCTGCCCATTGATCCCTAACTCCCCCATCTCTAGGGTGCCCTATGACACCTAACTAACAGAAGCCCAGCCTAACTCTTAGATGAAATCAGAGACGCTTCAGACTAGAAGCCTGCACCAAATAGAATCTGGAAAACACGACCCCAGCAAAGCAGATATTCATGTATTCATTCTTGCCAGAAGCTCATCCACCACTGCCAGGAATGAAGCCCCTGGTTTTATATTTCCATCCAGAAATAATCCAAAGCCAGACTGAGGGAGTGGTCAGCACAGATTTGAAGAGGAAGCAGCTGAGTCGCCCCAGGTGTCCAGATACAGACATTTACTATCTGTGCTGCTGAACAGTTTCACTCCTCAGCTTCCCAGACTGTCCCACAGCCAACAGATGCTGCGTTCCAACACTCTGGCTTTCCTTCACATCCTCTGGAAAGAGAAGGGGCAGTTCTGCATCTCCACATCCAGGTGTGGTCTCCCACTTAGATCTGCCCCTTGCTCCTATAAGAACAAGGGAGAGGAGGGTCCTGGACATTAGCACAGTTCTCTGCCATGTGGGGAGTAGAAAGAGCCGGGTGGGAGGAGAGCAGCATCTCCTCTGAATTGGGAAGCACAGTCCAAAACAAGCCCTTCCTCGATGATGTTTCCTGCCCTGAAGGCATTTCACAGGGCTGGTGAATGGAGACTACATTTGGCTCCAGATCCTTTGGAATCCAAATGCCATTCCAGCCAGGAAAAGGCCAGGAATTCACTCTAAGGCAAGTAACACTGCTGCTTGCAAACAAGAGCCATCAGTCAACTCACTGCACAAACTCTGCCTTTGTCTTCTTCCCCCTTTTTACTGTATGCCACTTAGCACCTGGTAACCTACTATCACATGTATGTATTGTATTTATTTTTATGATCTGTCTCCTCCTGCTAGCAGAGAAGTTCCACAGGGAAGACAGGGAATCCATTTGTTTTGTTTACTGATATATCCCCATCGCTTCCAACAGTTAATGCACATAGTAGGCTCTTGATAAACATTTGCTGAAAGATGGCAAGCACAGAACAGCCTGAGACAATGGGAATGTGATTTGGCTATCCCCCGTCTTACCCCACTGGAAGGGACAAGGGTTAGGGAGGGGAGGCTTGTGTACTTTGCTTGTCCTGGGTATGCAGAGGGCTTTGGGCTGTCTTCATAATCTACAAACAAGCTAAGAAATCACAAGGTCCTGCCAGCTGACCTTCAGGCTGACATCTTACCGCTCTCCGCAGGGAAGGTTCTGTCACTTCCATTCCATGCTAGTTAAGGGCATTGAGAAATCAGATCCCCCAATGACATATTGGTTGTTCTTGCTTAACCAGGTGACAAATAACATGCTTAATAAATTATAAATGATAAAATATTGCCCAAAAACCCAGTATCAATTTTAATACTTTAAAATGATTTATTAATCTGTTTCGCACTGTTTGCAGTGTCTGTTTTTCTCACGTTCCCACAACATGCTGTGAATGAGGAAGAAGAATTGACAAGGTGAGTATAGGGAGAAGTGAGGCTGGCTTGACAGATATGATGAGTGAAGTCAGAATAAGCTAAAGCAAAAGAGAAAAGGCACCACTGCTCTGTGCCACAGAGATGATTCTAGGGAATTTCTAAATAGTAATAAACCTCTATTGCCATCTTCCCTTTCTAGAAAATGCCAGAAGATCCCGTATCTATGAAGGTTTTCTAAACCCCTCTTCTTCTGAGAAAACCAGTGATTCTGTTGATCCATGGTATTGAGTACCTACCTCTGACTAGGCCCAGAGTAGTCAGTTCATTTTGTTGGATGGAGAGAGCGAGCGAGGGGGGACAGAGGGAGGGAGGGAAGGATTCATTTGTTGGCTTCCAGGGGCTCCTTCCCTCACTCAGTCACTCTATTCACCCGTAGACCCCCGCTCTCCAGCACAGAGACCAGGACCATCCTCAGAAATGTGCGAGGCCTAGGACAACCTATCTTGGGTAGGTAGTGGCACTTAAAAGGAAACCTCACTCTTGGCAGCTTTCATTTAAAGACAGGTATTTCAAAATTTTGATTTCAAAATCAAACCTTAAAGATGTTTAGAGAGGGGGAGTGGGCAGCTCCCTTGTACTTCCCCACCCACCCAACTCCAAGCAAGGTGGCATTTCTAGTTGTTTCTCTACCCAGAGATTAAATCTTGTAGGTGCTTCCACGTATTTGGTGAGTGGATTCAGACAGCTACAGACACTCTGGTGGGAACTTAGGGAACAGGGAGGAGGTCAGGCATAGCCAGTCAAGGGCACAGACTCTGGAAGCAGATAACCTGGCTTCATACCCCCAGCACCTCCACTCCCTGATTGGGCTGTGTGACTGAGGCAAGGTCCATAACCTCCTGTGCCTCAGTTTCCTCAGTCATCAAATGGAAAGTAGCACAAGTCTGCCACAGGGCAGATGTGAAGCCTGAGTGGTTTAACAGATGCAGAGCTCTCCAAAGGGTGCCCCGCACGCAGCTAGTGCTGTGACTCTTCGCTGCTGGCAGTCTCACAAGCATCTCATTTGGAGTCTGATGGAGCTCTATTCAAATCCTGCTCAGCCATTCTCCAGCTCTGCCTTGAGGCGCAGCAGGGCAAACTCACTCATGACCCCCTCTGTAAAATCGGAATGATTCCATCCATATCCAAAAGCAGTTGAGAGGACTGACAAGATGCACATGAAATCTGGGTCTGGCATGTTGTTAGTGTTCACTAATGCTGTTATTCATATTAAATATTGTAACTAATCATCATTCACAGTTTTGGGTGGAAGACATGGTTTAAAGACAGACTGCCTCTTCCTATTCAACCCCACCCCCAGCTGCCTTTCCCCAACAGGCACCTGTGTGCGTGTGGTCTGGGTCATGTCACATAACAAAGTACAAAGGAAGACCTGGTCTCCTGGAGGCAAGCAAAGTTTAGTTTGCCTATGGCCTACATTTCTCTTAATTAATTAGAAGGGACAAATTTTCTCGGGCTCTTTCATTTTCTCCATTTCCTGGCTCCAAAACATGACAACCTAGAGGCAGAATTTGGGTAAAATTTCTTGGGCAAAAAAACAAAAACCTGAATTAAACACATTGAGAAACAGGGGAGAAAGGCAGAGTGGGGGACAGCAGTATGACAGGGACTAAGCAGAAAGAGACAGGCGGCAGGCAAGAACTGCACTGAGCACTAAGCTCAGCTTCAATTTGTGGAGAGACGTGCAAACTGGAGGGGTTGCTTCTTGAATACAGGTGTAAATGGTATCACCTTGCACACAAAGCAAGCTGCTTGTTCACAAACCTATTAACTGGTAAACAGCAATGTTCTGTAATTCCAGCTATTAAAAACAGCTTAAAGAGAAATCAAATCTCATTTAGCAGGGATTGCAGGGGTCTTCTTGGACTATTTTAAAGTTTCATATTCATCTAAGGAAACAGGCTCTAATTCTCCAATGTTGGCTTTCTTGGAGGCAATGCCATTTCCAAGCTTAATAAACATCCATTTAAAGGGACAAGGAAGGCTTGTGAATGGTCCCCCCCAGACAGCGGCAGGACTATGAATGATTTTCCAAGTCAAGGGAAACCACAGGGACAGGTGGAACATTTCCTGCAATTTGCATGTGAAACAAGGTTGTCTCTGCTTTGCTCCCAGTGAAAAGAAGTGATCAAAATTAGAGGGAAGGTCTGTACATATCCTCAGTTCATGAGGTCAGGTTCATACACCATCACAAAAGCAAGAGGTCTCGCATTGCTTGAGCACTTACGGCGGCTTGCTGTGCCAATGTCTATTGCTTGTTCAGACAGTGCCATGTTCTGTCTCACAACCCCATAAGCTACCAGAGACTTATTTTGTGACAACACCAGGGTCACCAGGAAAGCTGAGTTCTTTTATAAGCTATCAGTCATAGTTATGTGCTAATTTTTAAGTATCCGCATTCAAAAAAGTCAGATAACATCTGCTTACTTGATTATCAATATAGGTCTGTTCAGCTGCTAAGACCTACATAAGCCTAACAGCAGAAAGACGACTTTACAAGTCATTCAGCTGGCAGAGGAGAATAGAATCAGTCCTCCGAGCTCCAATCTGATGACCCCATAACCAAGTCAAACTACTCATCTTCCTTCCCTTGGGAGTAAAATTCTTCATCTCTAAATCTTTTCAGTCTCACACTTCTCAGAATAAGTGTCCTGCACATGGGTAGGCTGGCTTCAGCTTAATTATTCTTTGCAACCCCTGGTGAAGACCAGGTTTTTGTCCTGTATTTGTCTTGATTGGAAACCAAACTTATTAGATCCTTTCAAGGATGTTGCTGTTTGAATCCTCCCAAAATTAGAGTAGATGCATCCCCATTCCCAAGCCATTTGAGAATTGCAATGTTAATGGGACTTTGAAAAGTCAATGGGTCATTCTCTAGGCATATGAGAGAATCAGTACACCCAAGCAAAAAAGTCCCTTAAGTCCCCTTTAATTACCATTCACTTCCTGTATACCTCCTTCATCATTGCTGATTACAGATATATCCATGTCTGAATAATATCTTCCCACTTTATAATCAGACAACTACCACTTACTCTGATAACCTGAGACACTCTAAGTATGATTTTGCCTGCAGAACACTCAGTCTATACTTGGTTTCTTTTCAGGGGGTAGGCAAATTACCATACACTTTGAGGCAGAAAGCTGACTAGAACAACATACTAAGAAGACACGAATTCCTTCAGCCCATACCACCCTGCCCAAGGTGAGGCTTCAGGAATAGCTCTAAATACACAATGCTGAAAATTCCATCCCAAATATTGCCATGGAGGAGAACACCATGTACATGGGCTTCAAACCTCCAAGCTTCTCCCAAGTCTTCTATAAAAAGCCCACCTACTCTAAGGGATCTATTTTCATAACAGAAATTATTATTTCTTAATTTTATAATACCTATTACCCTCTGTGACTTGAGTTGCCCCCAACTATAGAGTCACATCTCATTGGATTCACATAGAAGTGTTTTAAGGAAAGAATAACCCTGGTCTATGGGTGAGGAAAGAGAGACGAGTGGACCTGCCTCAGTCATTACAGGGGAAGCCGGCACTCTTGTATGGAATTTGATGCCTATACTGTGTGGGGACATAGTAAAAGGACAGCACAGAGTCTTGAAATCAGGCCCAGCACAAGTCAGAGACTCAGGCTCTAGCCTGGCTTCCACCACCTTGAACCAACCATGGACTTAGAATCTAAACTCTCTAGGGCTAGGGCAGTGTTCTCAAATTGGCTACAAATTGGGATTGCATGAGGAGCTTTGAAATAACTGATACCTGGGCCAACCCCCAGCATTCTCATATAATTGATCTGGGTAGCAGAGCTCTTAAGTCTCTCCCAAGTGATACCCCTCCAGAGCCTCAGTGTCTTCACCATGAAATATGGAGTGATAATATGTATCCCATAAAATTATAACCATAGTAGGAAAATACAAGGATAGGCTGTATGAGACAAAAAATATTATGGAAGGAAATGGTCTGCACATGAAATGACCTACACATTTTAAGTGCACCAAAGAAAAGAAGTATTCTAAAACCAATCAAGATTGGTGGCCAAAACGGTTTTTTCTCTTAATAACTTACCTGTAGGGAACTAGGAGCCCTAGGAGGGCTTTAGATTCTGATCAAACATCAACCAAGGGGACAACTTTGAATAGGAAACATAAAGAAGACCAGTTTCCAGGCATTGCCTTATGAACCAGACTCTTTGCAGATGATACGCTTGCTCCTTCACAATGCTTACTCAGCTCTGTGCTAAGCATTGTGCTGTTGATAGTGGATAGAAAAATAAGGCATGCCTCTCTCTGCCCTCCAGAAGTCCAGTGCCTGGTTACAGGGGGTATCAATGCTACCAACAGCCAGTGTTGTCATCAGACAATGGCCAACAAACCTGCAGGGGGAACCCAGAATGGAGAGATGCTAAATCCCCCCAAAGAGTAACGATTTTACAACAGAGGGGACATTTGGCCTGAACCCTGAAGAAAAGGTACAAGTTTGCCAGAGGGAGATAGGGTTATGTGAAAAGGAATGGTGTGTTCAGAGACCAGGCAATTCAGTAGAAAACGGAGAGGAAGTTGCAGGCGGAGGCTGAAGAACTCTGCTTTTTCTGATACAGCATATGGACTTCTTATTCCCATTTTATAGGTAAGAAAACTGAAGCTCACATCAAGGCAACATGGCGGTGGAGAGTTAGATATGGTCTTTGAGCAAGGAAGTGGCATGGTTGGATTTTTCTTTGGAAAGCTAATTCAAGGAGCATTTTGAAAGCAGGATGGATCAGATACTCAGGAGCACAGGGAAGGGATGACAAGACTTGGACTAGGGTACTGTCAGGGAAGGTAAAGAAGGGGATTGATAGAGACATTCCTGAGTACTAGGCCTTTCTGGTGGTAATGGTGGAGAGAGACAAGAGGGCATCTGCCTGGGGTATTGCACGGAAACAGGTGTTCTACTTCACCCAAGTGTAGCCTCTGCAGACCTGAATCCTGCCGGTTGACGCTTTTGCACTTACTTCATGGGCTTACCTATTACTGCTTCCTAAACTTAGATCTACACAAGTTAGTAATCACTTAAAATTTTTCAATTAAATGTAAAAAAAGAAAAAAACAAGTAAATCTATTCTTTCTTTTGACTGCTCTATTGATTAAAATGAATGTCTCTGCTGGGACTGCTGAACCATGAAAAGCAATCTGTCTTAGATGGGTAACAGATCGTTAGAAAATCATTGGGTTGAAGGAAAGAGTGGAGAAAAAATTTGCACAGACCCATGTGTGGGGGTGTCGGTGTGTCTATCTGTAGCTACGTAGCTGTGTATAGATATGTGCTTTTCTATATATAGGGGACATATGCCACATTCTTCAATCAGAGCCAAAGGCACAGGCAAGATTCCTGACAGAGGGGCACCATCCACAGCTTAGCAGACTCTAAGCCATGCTGCAGGATACATGGCAGGGACAGGGGAGTGAGGGGCTATTCAGATAATAAATTCAGCTCTCAAGCAGCCCTGTCTGACATGTTTGACAGAACCTAAAACACTGTACTCCAAGACCATTCTCTGGAAAATTTGGAAAAACAAGTGGCATTAATATGTATGCCTCTAATTTCATCAAAATGTTAGTTTATAAGAGCTATTCTACATAAGAGAAACCCTTTGCTTAAGGAGGGGGAAAAAAGGAAAATAAGAAAGAACTCTTTCACAGCAACTACTTTCTACTACCACTTCCAAATAAAATAAGCTGTTGCAAACTCTGCAAGGTACACATTAGAGTTAAAATCGAAATCCACCCATCTTTAGAAGATTCTGAAATGAAATATTTGCCCTCTATAAAATCTCCTTACATAAGGTAAGTATGGGAGGAAACTGGAGAAAGAAGACCTTCCATTAAGACAGATAAATAAAAATAGAGAGACAAGGACACCCCTTCTCTGCAAGGACAGCTTGCTCTTGTCACACATTCATTAGCTAAATTATTCAGATTAGCACTAACATTTCCCCTGTGACCTTTCATTAATGGCCACCTACACTTCCTTTTTCAGTACCTTCATTTCTATGGTCTGTCTGTTCTCCACCCCCAGCATTATCTCCCTTCCAGCTCTCCCCCCAACACTTCCTTTCGCATTGCCACTAAATATAGGATACATGCCTTCAGGACATTATTTCAGTTTATCCATTTGCCAGAGCAATGGATCCTCACTGGGGACTTGCTGACACCATCTCAGACCACAGGGATGGAAGCCAAGGGTGGGAATAGACTTGCTTTTCCCCAGATGATTGGCTCTTGCTTGAGCAGAATACTCCTCTATCTTCTGGGTCAAATCTAAGGGAATGGAGACTCTTTTGGAAAAGCTATCTGAGCCATGTCACATGGTAGAATTTGTCTTCTCTATTTGCTAGTTGTACAGCTTGAACATGTCACTTAGTCTCTCTGCTCCAGTTTCGTCATCTGTAAAATGGGAATAATAACTGTTACAATAGTAGCTGTCAATTGTACTTGCAAGTTGATTTATTTTTCATGAAGTTAAAGATTTTCTGAAAATCTGGAAGCAGATTTTGACTTATTTAGCCCCTGAGAGATGTGAGCTGGACACCTCCTCAGAAGTTGTAGCAAGGCCTAGATGATTAACTGCATGTACAATTCTTAGAACAGTGCCTCGCACAAAATAAGCATCGCTACTCACTTTCTTTGCTATGATGCTGAGAAACAATGATAGGAACCAAATTTCCTCACAAAGAGTAATAAACAGCACTTATGTTATTGAATACTGAGTCAAGGACAGGGGACAGAGATATAGGGAGTGGGAGAAAGGATCTCCCTAAAAAGTCTTGCAAGGAAAAAGGGCAATGTCCCACATGGAATTGGTGCAGGGAGCAAAAGGACCCTCTACTGTTCCTTTTCAACCAGACCTACATGTGTGTCCTATTTCTTATGGACTCTGCTGGCGTTGGAACTACAGAGATGAATTAAGACCCGGACCCTGTCATGGACAAGCAGACCAATGAGGGTGACACCAAAGGTTCCAGCAGTCCTTGGCATGGAGTCGGCATTCGCTAATGAATGAAAACATGGATTTAAGAATGAATGAATGAAGACTATAAAAATAGCAATAAAAATCTCTTGCATAGGAAACACTTTTGAGAAAAATTCTGCTAATATGGAAGTCCATTAACCTTGGGAGCTCAATTAACCTTTTATCTTAGTGCACATAAATAATTATTTAGTGCTTACTACTAAGCACATACAGGATACAATAAATGCACCGCATTTCTAAATGCACATAGAATATTCTTTTTTTTAAGATTTTTTTATTTATTCATTTGAGACACAGAGATACAGAGAGAGAGAGAGAACATGAGCATGGGGAGAAGCAGAGGGAGGGGGAGAAGCAGGCCCCCTGCTGAGCAGGGAGCCCGATGCGGGGCTCGATCCCAGGACCCTGGGATCATGACCTGAGCCGAAGGCAGACGCTTAACCATCTGAGCCACCCAGGTGCCCCACACATAGAATATTCTTGTTCCCAGAAAGTTTTAATGCATCTCAGACTGGAGAATGATTTATTCTATTACTGGTTTTGCCTTACTTTTTTTGTAAATTAAGTGTTTTTTAATAGATAAATTTTAATTTAAAAAATAATGACCTCTAAAAATTAAGTTCATAGAAATCATAATAAATACCTAAAAAGCCTGTGAAAACCCAGATTAAATGATCCAGGCATGAAGGGTTAATTGGCTGTGCCTTTAATATGCTTCCTCCAGCTTAAATAGCTGTCAATGCACCTGCAAATTGATTTGTCCCTTGATGAAGTTAAAGATTTTCTGAAAATCTGGAAACAGTTGCTGAAACCTTGCTTAGCATCTGAGGCATGTGAGCTGTTTTTTCCCCCCACTATTTTTCATCTTAGAATTCTAGCATCTACATAAATTTGGAGAACAACTTGCCTTTTCCTTAGATATAGGAATATAGGAAACACAATAGAAGTTGCTTATCATGTGCTCAGGTTAGGTGAAGTTTTATTATAATGAAGCTAAATGAAATTCCCAAATTGCTCTGGTGGAGAGGAATGTCTTGATATTCCACTTGTGGAAAAGTGGCTCCATGTCAAAAATAAAGTTACATCAACTTCAGTCTCTGCAGAAGCAAATAAATCATTCTGTAACACAGAGGCTTTCCTGTTGCATGTAAGGCACACTTGCTGCATGGTCTTTAATGGGTGTTTGGTAAGGTTGTGTGGAAGGCTGGTTTCTAAACTCCTTGCTATGTTTTCCCAGTCTCATGTGTGTCCCTATGTGTACATGTGAACTCACACGAGTATTGATCTCAGGTGTAGAGAATTGAGTTAATCATAAGTCTTATTTATGGGCACACCATACCAGTGGTTCATTTATGGTCCCATTTGTGTGTTCATCTTCACTCCTATCTCCCTCTCTGCCACAGGCAACCATTTGAACATCTCTGAGATGATAGATGATAGGGAGGTAGATGATAGATAGATAGATAGATGATAGATAGATGATAGATAGATGATCGATCGATAGATAGATGATAGATAATAGATGATAGGTGATAGATGTTGATAATAGAAGATAGATAGATGATAGATGATAGATACATAGATAGATGTGTATAAACACACACACATATATCCCTTTATACATATACTTATAAAATGTGTTATTTGATTTGTATACATGTATTTCACTTAATGTATATTGTATTATGCTGTAGACCTCATTTTTTTTCTATATTGAACACTGTGGTTTTAAGATTTAGACAGGCTAGCTGGGTAGATCTGTTCTGTTACATCTAAATGTGTCACTGTAATTCATAATATGCTTTCCTCATGATTCATTTATCCATTCCTCTGATGGCATATATTCAGTTTGCCTCCATCTCTCCACTACCATGAGCAATGCTGTAATAAGCATCTTTGTACATGTGCCTTAATTGGCCTGGAAAACCCTTTCTGGGATATGTAGCCAGGAGGAGACTGCTTGATGTGAGGGTATGTGTATACTCAGTTTAAACAAGTACTGCCAGACTGCTCTTCAAAATGGAAGCTTCAGTCTATACTCCCACCATGAGGGTTCCCCTTTCCCCCCATCCCCATTGACTGACATACTATTCAGGTTCTAAATTATTGACAATAAAATGGGGGGGGGTAATTTTCCTTTCTTTAATTTCAGATGATTTTTGACATCTCTTTGTATGTTTGCTTGATCTCATTTTGGTTTCATCCTATGCAAATTTCCTGTTCATAATCCACTTTTCTGTTGGAGGTCCTGTATTCTCTTGCTGAGTTGCAAGAGTTTCTAGGTATTAATTTCAGTTAGTTTGTCATCACATATGCCATCTCTCAATCTGTTACTGTCAACTTTAGCTATGATATCCTTTGTTGAAGAACTATCTTTAATCTTATTATAATCACATTTTGTCTTTTGTACTTTTATGCACTTTTTGTACTTCTAATATTTTAAAAAGTCTTCCCCAGCCCTCGGTCACAAATATTTCCCTAATGCTTTCTATTAACTTTAAAGCTCTACTTTTCATCTATAGGTCTTTAATTAACCTGGCATCCACCTTTATATATGGTTTCAGCTTAGGAATCCAGTTTTATTTTTCTCCATATAGTAAGCCATTTTTCCCAATTACATCAATTAAAAAGACAATCTCTTCCTGATTGTTTTCCAGTACCACTTATAAAATATATTAAATGAATTTGGTTCTATCTCTTAACATCTTATTTTGCTCCATGGCTCTCTTTGTCTGTTCTTATACTAATGCTCACATGTTGAATTACTATGACTTTATAGCATAATACATAGGAGAACAACACTATTTTTTTACAAAGTTGACTTATACATGGATCTTTTCCTTTCATATAAATTTTAGAATACGTTATTTAGTTTTTTTTTTAATCCAGCTAGTACTTTGATTGGAAATGTATTGAATTTATAGATTAATTCAAGAATACCAACATCCTGATGATTATAACTTATATTAAGAGTATGAAATGATTCACCATATATTTGGATTATATATATATATCCATTGATATATTTTTAGATTTTTACATAAATATCTAGTGTATTTTTTGCTAATTACTATATTTTGCTTTTGTTTTGGCTTTTGTAGGTGGTATCTTAGATTTTAAAATATTCTAGTTGGTTATTGCTAGTATACAAAAATGTTTTTGATCTTTGTAAGTTAATCTTGTGTGTGAAAATTTTGCCGACCTCTGTTTTTAGTTATAATGGTTTAATTCTGATGGTTTTTCTTTGCATATGATCATGTTATCTGCTTATGACAGTTTTGGATTTTCCAATTATTTCAACTTTGATTTATTGTTTGCATTTATTCTTTTCTTAAAAAGCATATTAAAACATCTGCTTTAATTCAGACTGCTTGGGGGTGAGTTTAACCCCCAATACTGACCATTTCCCACAGACTAACATGATCTATTCTCTTTTGGGGACATCTTAATATTCCCATTCATTTTTGAGAGTCCTGCAAAATTCCCAGAAATTTGACTAATATGCCCCAGACTGTGGATGGGGAAATAAAAGTAGTTAAAAGAATTATGGAATGAGTACTGGAACTCTCCTTTCCAAATCAAAGGGTAGAAATGAATTTAGGTGTAATGTTCTAATTGTAGCTATTTCCTGAATGCCTGTATGAGGAATGACTGACACATTCTGCCCTGCCCATGTATAGATAAATCATAACTAAGACACATCCTGTTTCTTTTCTTTTTTTTTTTTTTTTAAGATTTTATTTATTTATTTGACAGAGAGAGACACAGCGAGAGAGGGAACATAAGGAGGGGGAGTGGGGGAGGGAGAAGCAGGCTTCCCGCCGAGCAGGGAGCCCAATGTGGGACTCGATCCCAGGATCCTGGGATCATGACCTGAGCCGAAGGCAGACGCTTAACGACTGAGCCACCCAGGCGCCCAACACATCCTGTTTCTTCCAGTTTCTGCCGCAACTTCTTCTAACCATTTTCTATATATTATCTCATTTCACCTAACAAAGCTTTGAGATGGGTACTGTTATTTTCCTCATTTTATTGATGGGAAATCAGAGGCAGGAAGAGGTTAAATACTTTGCCAAAAGTCACAGAGCTAGTAAGAACCAGGAGCCTGGCCACAGAGCGTACTCAACATCATGCTCTGTCTTCTGCGCCCCATGGCACTTCATCTCAGGAGGAAGCGCCAACACCTCAGATAGCAATCAGGGGTCAGGTTCACTTCACCTCTTTTATCAGCCAATGCTATTTAATAAAGTCCTTTTTGGCACAGCTAAGTAGAATAAGGAATACAGTGTCATTACCTTGCTCTCTGCTTCTTCTCCTCCCAGCAGTCCAGCTAGCAGTCCCTCCAAACCAAAATAGTCAAGTACTTCTGCTGTCCCAAGGAGAGTTCAACCACAGAACAGGAGAGGAAAGAGAGGAAAGGCATGTCTCTGAAGGCAGCTGCTTTCCATCCGCCTCAGCAATGATGCTGTGTGTCCACGGAGAGAAGTGCTGAGCAGGGTTACAATCTGGGCAAGAAAGACAACTTTATAGCATCCCTGAGTGGGGCTTCTTAAGAGACACACTATTATTTTGTTTTGAGTATTAAAAATACTTAGATTAGGCACATCCTTATTCAAGTGTGAATACCCCTTCTCCACTCCTCCCCCCACGCAAATCCAAATACAAAATGCAAAGACTAACATTCTAGTTTATAGATATTCTGTTTATAGATATGATTGGTTCTTTCTGTTTCTATAATAGAGAGATGGCTAGGCAATAGTGCATTGTCTGCCTGCCAAAACAAGACAAGTCTTTTAAAATTATGATGAGGTATATTTAATGGTGCAAGAATAAGCTGGAAGTTTACAGCTAAATTTGGTTCTGACTTGGAAGTGCAGGTATTCCAGGCTATACTCAATGAAGGGCTAAATCAGCGTGGCTAGAGCCTTGCTGAAGGAATGTGAAAACTCTTTTGTCTCAAGTTAAAGAGAGTGAAATGTGCATTTCTTCACCTGCACAAACCCCTCCCTCATTCTTGTTTTATCCCCCATGAATCGATGAGTCCAGGTTTTTATGAAGTCCTCAGAGTTTCTATTTTCAAACTATCACTGTATTCACTACTGCCAGAAATAAGTCACCTCAGCAAACTCTAATGGTGGCAATTTTGTGATGCAGAAAATTGATTTATGCTTACAATCAAAATGTATTTCCCTTGATAATTTATGCTCAACAATTTAACATAATTATTTGTGCCACAATTTTAACATTTCTACCTTCCTGACTGTCAACTTTGGAATACAAACACACACATATACACAAAACAAAACAAAACAAAACAAAACAAAAAACCCACTATCCTTCAGAGACAGGATTTATTAAAAAAAAAAAAATCAATGTCATAGCAGCCTCTTTCGTATTTTGTTGTGACAAGGTTGAATTTAAACAGCCTAAGAAGTCAAAACAACAGGAGAAATATCAATACATATTAACTTAATCAAGAAGCTCTGCTCTGTCATCCTTGTCTACACTCAAATTATGCTTCCACTGTAAGTCCCACATCACTATTGGCATCTTGAAACTTCTCCACAAATATTTGCAGTCTTCAGCAGTCATCCAAAATGAAGGATGGCTATAGGCTTCATGACATCTTCTTTGCATCTGTATGAGGTTTTGTCACAACCATTTTAAGAAAATCACTCCTCAGGCAATCTCTGACTCACTTGTTTGAATTCACAATCTTAAAACGTCTTTTATCTAGCAAATGCTTTTTTTCATGTCCCCCAATGACATTCCAATAGAACCTTCATTCTCTGTTGTTCTGCATAAGCCTCTTTGAAAAGAAAAGTTAATAAAAGACACGTTAAATCCAGATAAATGCACAATGCACCAGCTCCATCCAACCCTGGGTGTGCCACATAGGACTCTGAAACACGCATCTGATGAAGGCACCGAGAGTTAGAGCAATGAGACAAGCATACCAAGTGGAGAGACCAAATAGACTTGACTTTTTCAGGTGCTATTCATTCATGCCAGCATGTTCTATTCTTTTTCCCCAAAAAAGCAATTGGAAGAGACACTCCAGTGGTCTCATTAAGCACATAAAATATTCACATTATCATATATCAAGATGACTCTGCTGGCCCATGGATACTCTCAGCTGTTCCCAGAGTAACAAGTGAGTGTCTAGCCATTCCCATTCTCCCATTTGCTGCCCCTGGAGATCCAACTCTTTAACCAACAACAGATCCCAGGGGAATCTTCTAGTCATGGAGACAAGCAGAGCTTAGGGTTTGCCTGAGCATGGTCCCATACTGATACTTAAAGACAGGTTGCACAATGTGAGGGGCCAAGCATAAAATGAACTTCAAGTCAGCGGCAGCAGAACGTTACATCAAGCCTGAGGGCTTTCTCTGAGCTAGGCTTTGTGTGACTGTACAGGTCTCAGGTCTGTGAGGCTGGCCTGCTGCTACTTCTGCCATTCACTTGGAGATACTCAGAGGCAAGGGGATTTTGCCACATGATCAGAGAGTGCCCAAAAGTGTAGCGGTCAATAGAAAACCCTCACACAAGCAGCTCATTCCAAGAAAGCATCCCCCATTTCCCCCAGGAATACAACCCAAATCATTGTTTCCTATTTCTTGGGATAAAAGAGGTCCAACATGAGCTCCTTTGAGAAGGAAATAAATGCACCCAGTCTCTCTAAATTCTTAGGCACCCAGTCTCTCTAAAATTTCCTTTTTTAGAAGAAAACAAGTGTTATCCTTGTGCTAGGATTTCTGGGAAGATATAGGAACTGACACCTCTGTCTTTCCATGCCCTCACTACAGTTACTTCCTAGGGGGCGGGGGGGAATGCATCATTGTTGATTTCTAAAACACTTTTTTGAGAATATCCAAACTAATGTAATTCTTCATATAAATATAAATATTAAAACAACAAGGATTTCACAACCATCAGCCTTTAAAATGACACAAAAAGAGAAAGCTGTATTTACGTTTCTATAAATTCTAGGACTAAAGTGAGCCAACCTGTAAGAGCAGTTTTTATCAACAGAATTGTTTGTTATTATCAAAGATATGAGAGGGGTGCCTGGGCGCCTCAGTTGATTAAGTGTCCAACTCTTGGTTTCAACTCAGGTCATGATCTCAGAGTTGGTGAGATACAGCCCTGCATGGGGTTTATGCTCAGTGGGGTGTCTGCTTGAGATTCTTTCCCTCTGCCCCTCCCACCCAAATAAATAAATAAATCTCAAAAAAGAAGAAGAGGATATGAAAGAACCAAATTCTAAGCCTTTCCTGTTGACTTTTCTTCCCAATAATTTAAGTCACCGTACCATGGGGTGGTAGGAATTGTCATTTTTATAAGAAATTCAGCTTCTACTTTTCCCAAAATGATGTGTAACAGAAGCCCAATTTAAAGAATCTGTTAACAATTAGGGCAAAAAGATTACCTATAGATCACCTTCTGTTAATTGATTCTATTAACAAAACTTAATGTCAAACAAAATCCCAGAATATTTCTGTAATTGTGATTTATGTTCAGACACATGTATTCCTTCAATAATTGTTTATTGCATTCCTACTGACATTAGAGCATTCCATTAGATACTTACATTCTAAAATATAAGTATATAGAATATAGAAAAACAAATGTTGAAAAATATAATGTACATGAGGTACTTAACAGTTTAATTAAAGGAATGAATTTATAAATAACTATAATATGGGGATTATATAAAAACAGAAATGAATGCCATAAAAGGACCATAGATTTGGTGTTGCGGGAGATTAGGCAAGAGAGATACTACTTCCCCATGAGGAGATCATCAGAGATTTCCCATGGAAGAACTATTGATGTCATTATTCCTTGAACTATGGATAAGAACGTGGAGCAGTTATGGAAGCAGGGCCTTCCATCAAAAAGAAACAGCATCAGTTATACCCTGATAGTAATCATTAGTCTACTTAGTAACAATCTAGATAGTTACCATCTGATCTACTCTTCCCCTTCTTCTCTGTAATTTTCCAGAGAAATCTATACTTGCCAAATCCCCTTTCTTCTCTCCTGAACTCTCAAGTAATCTGGCTTCTGCTCCCACCTTCAGCTGAATATTTTCTCAGAAAATGCCACTTAGGAGTTCTTAAATGTCAAATGGAATGGGCATTTTAAGATCCTAATCTTACTGGATCTCCTTGCTATGTGTGATATAGTTAATCACTCCTTGTTCTTGAGGCTTCCATGATACCATATTCTCTGGCTCTCCTTGTACCTTGGACAGCTCCTTCTCTGGCCCCCTTCATGGGTTTGTCTTCTTCCAACTGCTCCTTAAAGTCTGCCATTTCACAGGGTTCTGTCCTCCACCCACTGTTTTTCTCACTCTACATGCTCCCTGGGTTACCACAGCCATTCTCATGATTTTAATTACCATCTATATGCCAGTGATTCCTAAATCTATATTTCCAGGCTTGGTCTCATCCCCCGAGCTTCAGACTCATATATCAAAGCTCCACTTCAATATCCCACAGGCAACTAAAACTCAGCATGTTGAAAATGAAAATCATTAGTTTTTTCCCCTAAAATGTCACCTCCTCTTGTATTTTCTGCCCCAGTTGGAGTTTGCTGATTTTACTCACTATATATTTCTCAAATCTGACCCTTTTTTCCCCATCACTCATACCAAGGCCCTAGCTCGGTACCTCATCAGCCTTATCTAGAGTAGTGTAACAGCCTCCCAACAACATCTTATCCCCTCAGACTCACCCCTGAACATCTGCCAGATGTCAGTTACACAAACACACACACACAAACACACACACATATTTTGAACTCTGCCAACAATACATTTCTTGGGAATCAGATCCAGGTTCCTTAACATGAAATATAAAACCCACTATGACCTGTCCATTGCAGGAGAAAGAAGAAGTTCTAAAATTGTCACTTAACAACTAATGAGGAACCCATAAAGGATTTCGGGGCAGCACCAATGGCCCAAATGAATGGAAAGAACTTGATTTTTATAGAGGTATTTTCCTGGCTAGATGTCTTCAGCACCACACAAAAGGTTAAGTATAGAAACAGAGAAGGTACACAGAAGGATTGATCCAAGATTAGTGTGGTATAATAATAGCGTTCAGGACATTGTCCAGAGAGTCAATGAAATTTAAAGGAATAGTGCATGGGGCCCAGGCTTGATAGAGAAGGAGCAGAAAGGGGGAAGACAAACAGGTTGACAGGAGAAAAAATAGTAGAAATAAAAGACTGGCAGTTTCAATGAGACTAAAATAATGAAGTGAATATCACAGCAAAGGGAAACTAGTCAGGCAGTGGTGTGCTTAAAGGTAAATTTTGGAGATGGAACTGTTCTAGGTAAACACATTATTCTGGCTGTGGTCAGCTTTAGTGCATAGCTAATATAAAGTGAAGGGAGACATTGGAATTTGAGGAAGTTGTGAGCCCCTAAAGCTAGATAGTAGAGCATTTATCACTCTATGTATCACACTGGATTATAAATGTCTATTTGTAGGTCTGTCCTGACTAGACAAAAACCTACCAGAGATCAAGTCCAAATTCCCCAGGATCTAGCACAGTGCCTAAATTAGAGTAAATACTCAGCAAAGTATTTAATGAGTGACAAAATCTTGAAAGCTGGGAATTCTGGGACATATGCAAGAAGCAATATAATTTGGCTGGTTCAGATGTACAAAGATTAATAGTGAGAACACTGGGGCCAAATAATGGATGCCTTTGAATAACAAGCTGTGATATTGTGATTTATAATAAGAAATATATATTTGCTCTTCCTCTCCATTTCAGGCACAAAGTTCCTAAAAACCTTGGAATTTGTCTTTAGTTTTGTTAATGAGGTGACTTTTGGAAAGCACCTAATGATGGGGGCTGGTTTCCAGGGGAACCAAACACAAGTAGAGGATTAAAACTTTAGTCCCACTCCCTGATTTCCAGGGAGGGAAATGGGCTGGAGGTTGAATCAACTGCCAATGGCTAACAATTCAATCAATCATACCTATGTAATAAAGCTTCCATAAAGCCCCAAAAGGATGGGGTTTGGAGAGCTTCTAGGTTGATGAACCAGAATGCTTCCACATGCCACTGTGCTGGGCCTCAAACTCCATGAGGACAGCAGTTCCTTTGTTCAGTACCTCAACCTGTGTATCTCTTCATCTGGATGTTGACTCATATCATTTAATATCCTTTTTAATGAACCAGCAACCTAGTGAGTAAACTGGTTTCCTGAGTCCTGTGGGTCACTCTAGCAAATTAATCAAACCCAAGGAGGGGATTGTGGGAATCTATGATTTATAGCCATTGGGTCAGAGACACTGATAAAACCTGTAATTGCTGCTGGCGTCTGAAGTAGAGGGCAGTCTAGTGGGACTGAGTCTTTAACCTGTGGAATCTGATGCTACCTCTGGGTAGATAGTGTCAGAATTGAGTTGGATTATAGGATACAGAGCTGCTGTCAGAGCATTCCTTGGTGCTGTGAGGAAATCACCCCTCAACCCATACTGGAATTGGTTGCAGAATCATTACAAGTCAAAGAAATTGAACTTTATTTTGTAGCAAATTGGAAGTCACTGGAAATTTGGAGCTTAGAAGAAATGGAATGTTATCAGTACTGTATTCACAACTCTGATTAATATTTATGACCCAAAAGCATGACACAATGCTACCTTCTGAATCATCAAGGAAAAATTATGTTGTGCTTACCATAGTAATTCTGTCCCAATAACTATACTGTTTTCTATTGTCATTCTTTGGAACTGG
The DNA here is from genome assembly GCF_002201575.2 of Neomonachus schauinslandi. Classification (NCBI taxonomy): domain Eukaryota; kingdom Metazoa; phylum Chordata; class Mammalia; order Carnivora; family Phocidae; genus Neomonachus; species Neomonachus schauinslandi. The sequence goes on along the minus strand of NC_058413.1, from coordinate 82,268,211 downwards.
AAATCTGTTCCCTCCATTCAGATAATGGCAATTTATCAAAGGATTATTGAATTCCTTCTATGTTCTAAGCCCCAGGCTAGGCACTTTTACAAATGCTATTTTACTCCATTTAAAAGATAAGTTTCATAAACCAGATCATCAGATATCCAAACTTTGTTAGGAAATGAACATAATATTTACATATCATAGAATTTCTTAGACCCAGAGATTTCAGCCACATACAGGATTTTGCACAGTGTGTTTTATTTGTATTTTAATGAAATTGCTTCTATTCAAAGTCTTGGGATATAAGTAGAAACAGAAATTCACCTTTTAAAAATGGAGAAAATAAGACTCAGAAAGATTTAGTAATGTCTCAAAGGTCACAAAGAAAGAAGATAATGAAGCCAAAGTTGGAACTCTGTCTGGAGCTCATGCATGGTCTTCTGTTGGCACCATGATTTAGATGTAAACTTTACCAGCTCTGAAATGTGATCTCTGTACAACAGACAAGTGGAAAATTGGCCATTCAGTGAAACACAGTGGAAGGGAAGCGGGCTGCTGGGTGAGTTCCATCATTTATTACCACACTGGTCCTAAATTTTCACACCTAATTAATCAAGCTTGCTCTGTAATCACTTTTCTACATGTGGTGTTGGTGGATTTTACAGCTGCAGTTTTAATGAGCTGCTGTTTCTTTTGACATTTGGAAATCTAATCTGGAAAAATGATTCAATGACTCGTAAAGACCTTTCATTTTATGTGTTTAGCCATGTAGCTTTCCAGGGTCCTTGGAGCAAACAAGGGGCAACCACATTTTCCATATAACTGCTGTTCTTGCCAGTACATGGCAGGCCAATTCCTATGGAGTTACTGAACAGATGTGGCTGGCAGCCCAGAGAGCTAATGAGAATTAATATTAGTGATTGCAAACACCTAGGAATAAATGGGAATTTGTGACTTGACTGATGAGAAGATGATATTTGAAAACCCAAAAGCTTGCATAAAATACTGAAAATTAGGGAGGCCATCCCATCTTAGGAAACAGAAATTTAATAGGGTGGACAGAGAAAATATATTCACTACAAACAGGAAACAACTGTCAGATTATAAAAATATGTCAGCTACCAAGAGAGAGAAACAGCATGAGAAGCAACATTTCTACTTACAAGGAACATTAATTAATATTCTATAGACTATGTAATTCTTGTAATTACTTCTCTAAAACTGGGGTGTTTTGCTGAGAAAAGAGATCCTAGAGGAAATACACATGTCAAAATATATTATTCCTGAGTGCATGGCACATATGGATGAGGCTAAATTGGCCTCCTTATTCCCATTGCAAACCCCACAGGAGCTCTAGGATTAAAGACTGGCAGTCATTGCCCCATCAAGCTGTTCATTCCTAGGGAACTGTAATTCTCAAGCTGGAGGAGGCAATCTGAAAAAAGGACAATTGCCTGTGAATTCTGCAGCCACTCCACCCCAATATACTGAATGAGATTAATAAACAATTGTTCCTTTTGAATCTTACAGTATTCATAAACTGCTCTTGTCATTTGGCTCTCTACAGCAAGTACGCTGATTTAATATTTCCTGGATCACACCCTTTTCCCTACTGCACCCCGAACTATTTGCCTGTCAAATTAATTGGTAACTATTTGCATAGCCACTTTTGCTTGCCTCCTTCTTGTGGTCTTCCTCACTTCATGAAAAAGTGAAAAATTTTCAGCTATAAAACCAAACAATCAATTTTGGTTGCTAGGAGGGAAGACATCAGTCCAGAAAAATTGAAGCTGAAGGGTCAGAATTTGCTAATACCATTTCAAGCTCAGAGCTCATAAGTATTCCAAGGTGCAAAAGAACTTTGCAAATAGTCAGCAAACAAACCAAGGCAAAGAACTGGCTCTGCAGTGGATGGTATCTCAAAATGGCACCACTGAAAAGCCAGGGTAGAAACAATACATAGAGCATCCTGCATTGTGTTTAAGACATCACACACACACACACACACACACACAGTAAATACATGGACTGTTTCTGGAAGAAGACACATGAAACTGATAGCTCCTACCTCCATGAAGAGAAACAAGATGCTGGTAGATGGGGGACAGCTGAAGATTTACTTTAAACTCTACATATCCTTTGATCCCTTTTAAATTTTGCTTCTTGTATATATATGTCTTATTAACAATAAAAACCTGTTTTTGAACGGCATTTCTCACACCAACAGCTAAGCTGTCTAGTTCTCAATCCCAGATCCAAGATTGGGGAAAGCATTCATTTGCCATAAATGCCCACCATCCCATCTTCATCTTTCCCACTGTTCCCACTATGGATTATCCCCCTTTGGAAGGCTCTCTTTAGAGATACCTTGGAAATCATTCAGTCTACAGGTTCTCAAATATCAGATGAAGAAATGGCTCAGAGTAATACAAATTATCTTTCCAGGGTCTCCTCGCTTTCTACAGACATGGTTAAGGTCAAAATCTTTTATAGGAAAACATGGCATGTGTTTCTAACTTTTCTCACCCAAAAGGATGCTGGCACAAAGAGTTGCTTGAAAATATTCCTTCCAGGTAAATCTTTCAAACCCACTAGAAGTGGATTGCTTTTTTTTTTCCCGACCCATATCCATGTCCCACTGCCACCACCACTTTGCTCCATTAATCACTCTACAATTTCCAAAAATTCTCTTCCCAACACAATTAAGGAATCTAAAATTAAACATTTTGTTGGTTTGGGGCTCGCAATACCAATCCATCCCAGGAGAAATCAGTCTCCAATCAGGGGCACCACAGAGAACTCAGAGCAGCTGTGCTTCCTAAGGCTGGTGGAGGTTGCCACTGTGTGCATTGATCTGTAGGGATTTCCAAGTCTCCCCTAACAGCTCATGAATTTTATAAACTAACCCCAACTGTAACCAAACCATTAAACTGCAAATTTAGAATTTGTCAACAAAGACCTAGACGAAGCTAATGCAGCTTTGCATCATCTACAGCCTCTCCATAGCAGCCCTAGCCCCGGCCTGGAAGAACAAGCTGAAGGCCCCAGTCCTGGCTCTCAGAACCCAAATGTAGATGGGGAGGGTTCTCACCTGTCAACAGCCCCATCCATCTGAACCAAGGGAGGCTCAGATCAAACACAGGGTGTAGAAAATTACACTCAGCACAGAATCTCCTCAGGCTTTTGTCTTCTCTAGTCTCAGTGGTTGCAGAGCCCTACTAACTAGTCCTCAAGTCTCTCCTTTATTCTCATCATGTCACTCCAGATTTGACAATCCTATTTGCAGTTGGCTATCTCCAAGATAAATTCCAAACTCTTTATCATGGCATGTGTATTGTATGATCAGAGTACTGCCTGCTTGGTCAGCTTCGCCAACACCAGATCCCCACATCCATTAGCCACTCTGAACCTCAGGCCTTTCCCAACTGCCCACAGCCCTGTGAAGTCATGCTTCCACTCTTCTGCCTCCTGCACCATCCCTCAGCCCTTCATGTTTCACCCCACAATTACATATTCAACTGACTTCAGTCCACCTTTTAAGATTTAAATCAAATATATCCCTAAGAAGCCTCTTATGATTCTAGTGCCCATCTTTTGTGCTTGCTTTCTTATGTTGGAATTACCTGTTTTGTGTCTGCTTCTCTCTAAACTATGCATTCTCTGGTGGCATGGCCTTATTCAATCTGAGTTTCCAAGAACCCAACATGGTATCTGCTAAGTTATTGGCACTAAATTAGTATTTGCTGAAATTTAGTATACTGGTTAATAGTTCTAGAGTCAGACCGATTTAGGTATAAACTCCACTTCTGCCACTTACAGAACAGCCTTAAGCAAGTTAATTAACCTCTGAGCTTCAGTTTCCTCAGTCCTAAAATGGTGATAATACCATGAATTTCACAGGTTGTTGTATGGATAAATGAGCTCATATAGATAACATGCTTAGCAGATAGCAAGTACTCAGCAAATATAGCTCTATTGTTACCATGCTCAGCTCCATAGTGGCTATGAAATCTTGGCCAAGTTTCCTGCCCCTCCCCAGGTCTCAGTTTTCTCATCTCAAAAATGGGGATAATAATAGCTTTCAACAAATTGGATTATTGTGCAGTTAAAATGTGGTAATCCTTGAAAAATACCTAGCAAAACACCTGGCACATAGTAAGAGTTGATAGTTAATATGTTGTAGAACTCCAAAAGGGCCTGAAAGCCCCCACATTCATGCCTCATTTTTGGAGCTGATCCATGCCTTAGAAAGAAAGAATTTGAGGCAGAAACAAGAGCCAAACTGGAAAGGGAATTTCTTGCAGGCTGTCATATCAGCTGTGAGAAGCATTTGCTACTTGTAGGCCCCCCCCACCTATTCTCTTCCCCCAGAAAAACCAAGGCTGTTTAAATTTAGATCAAATGACAAGTTGCTTGCAAAAGGGAAGGAATTAAGCAGCTGATAGGCATCACCCCAAAACTTAAAGAGTATGGGCAGAGAGGACTGTGGACCAGTTTCCAATTGGCCATGACTATGTCCTGAGTCCAAAACATCTTCTCCATTTCTCTTGGTGGAGGCCAGAAGAGTGCCTCATTAAGCTAATAAGCAACTAATTCATTTCCAGGTGAAAGGGGTACTCACAGAGCTGCCTCATTTTCCTTGTCTTGAAGATCATTAAAATGAAGGGTGGCAGGCTCTTTGGACAGAGTCAGCAGTAATAAATTGACAGCTGCCGGCTGGTGGGAGGGCAGGGGAGTTGACAGAGGTAGAAGAGTCCCAGGAGAAAGAGGGAGACAGAGAAACAGAGACAGAGAGGCAAAGACTGAGACAGAAACCGAGACAGACAGAGAGACCAAGAGAGAAGGCTGATGATGCAGAATTTTCACTGACATAGTACAAGGGTTGACTAGACTCAGGTAAAGCACACACCAAGAACTTCATAACAGGAATGGAAAGTGCTTGTACTGAAGCCCCCACATAACCTTGACTAGCTACATATTTGAACAAATGTCCCTGGGAAGTCTGTGTAAGTAAAATTGGCTTAATGCCAAAGCATTCAAGGAACAGCTTCCTTATTATTGGTACCCCAATACACTCCTTGCTTTCATTCCTCTTACTAGTGTTCTTTCTGGAGATTTTCAAGAATATAACATACTTACATACTTACTGCTTTTATTCACATTATTATTTATTATGAGCACTTCTCTTGTCACTAATAGTTTTCAGAAATATTTTATTAAGAACATAACATTTCATTTAATGGCTGTGTTATAGATGACACCTCACTTCCTACTGGAATCTTTCTATTTTTTCACTATTTGTACTTTGTGATGTGATAAACATTCTAGTTGATAAATTGTGCCCACACTTTATTTTCCTAGGATACAGCCTCAAAGGCAGAATCAACAATATGGAATTTTAGAACATTCCTAGATCTCTATCTTTGTTTCACAAACTTAAATAAGCCGTGGCTATCACATTGCAAACAGCCTACCATCATGCAGAACATCCAATTTTTAACTGCACATTGCGCCACACTACATCTTCAACCTTGAGCAAATTTCTTATCTTCTATGTTTTCAGTTTCCTTCTCTGCAAAATGGGGATCTTAGTACCTACCCTGCTGAGGTTTTGAGAAAATTAGACCAATTAAAAGAGAAAATACATAGAATCACTATCACAATAGAATCAAAGGGGAAAAAACTGGGGTGCCTGGGTGACTCAGTTAAGTGTCTGACTCTTGATTTCAGCTCAGGTCATGATCTCAGGGTTGTGAGACTGAGTCCCACATCAGGTTCTGCACTGGGCATGGAGCCTGCTTAAGGTTCTCTCTCTCTCTCCCTCTTCCTCTGTCCCTCCCCACCCCTGCTCTCTCTCACTCTTTTTCTCTCTCTCAAGAAAATCAAAGGAAAAAGACTGACAAAACATGATACTCACTCTTGACTTAAAAAAAAACTATTAGAAATTAGAAAGACAAGAAAACTTCCTTCCCCTTAATTCAATAAGAAATATTAGCAGAAAATGAAAAGTCAATCTAATACTATATTGGTGATACATCAGAAGACTTCTCATGAAAGTAAAGCAACTCACTTTCAACAGTATTACAGCGGAAGGGGGGGTTCTACACAGTGCAATAAGAAAAAAAATATAGGAGAGAAGAAAACTGTCATTATGTGCTAAATATATAATCGTCTGCCTGAAAAGTCCACAGAAATAAATTTTAAAACTGTTAGAACTGATTGACAACAGTTTGCCCAAAGATTTGAATATCCAGCAATATTACATTTAAAAATTACAATAGAAATAGCCATATTATTAATAATAGGAAAAATTCCATGAAATGCTTATGATCAAACCTAATATGAAATATATCAGATCTATATGAATCACACTATCCAGCTTCATTGAAGAAAATAGAGACTTGGATAAGTGGACAAGCATACCATTTCCAGATGGAAAAACTCATTGTCTTAAATAGTCTCCCTAAATTAGTCTATAAACACAATAATAAATTCAGTCACATCAAAAATCTTCATAAAATTTTTAATGAAAATTATAAGCTGCTTAAAAGATTAATATGGATGATAAAAGTGTAAAAACAGCTGATAAAATATTGAAAATGAGGACCAATAAGTGGATATATGCCTGGCAGAACATACAAACATTTTATAAAGCTACAGCAATTAAAGTAGTATGAAAATTCCACAAAAACATGCAAATAAATGAGTGGAACCCATATTCACATGAGAATTTAGCATATGACAAAAGTTGTGTCTCAAGTTAGTGAGGAAAGCATGGATTCTTAGTGTTAAAACCACAGACTATCAATGAGAAGATATTTAAGTTACATCTCTAATTGAAAACATACAGAAAAACAAATCCCAATAAAAACACTAAATCTAGAAAGCAAATAATATGAATGTTAGAAATAACTATTGGATAATATGTTTTTAATCATGCAATAAGACTCCTCATCCCTTTAGAACGCAGATGCAGAGGCTTAAGTTAACAGAGTCCCCAGTGGTAGACTTTTGTCATCATTGATCTATACAGGTGTTTTCTTAGGCGTTCCCTGCTTTTCTTCCTGATCCCCACTCTAATTCTCCAATTCCTCATAGGCACCCACTCTAATGAAGTTTCATAACGTTTGCTTACATTAATGGTATAAATGTGCACAAATAGCACCGAGCTATAGATCTTGTTCTGTCTTACATTCTGCTCTCCACTCCATATTATTATGTATGGTGCCTTAATACCCATCACATTTGGCCTATCCATTAGATAGATCCATCTCCATAGAGATGAACATTTAGGTTGCTGTTAATTCTCTGCTATCACAAAGAAGCCTGCACTTTCATGGACTCATACAAGAGTTTCTCCAGGGTACACACCAAGGAGTGGGACCACCAAGTTTGAGACAATGACTGGAATGGCTGCAGCAGACTAGCTGACTAGTCCTAGTGGCAATGCAAGAGTTTTCCCATTTCCTTACATCCTTGGCAACATTTAGCATTATTTAACTTTTATGTTTGCTAATCTAATAGGTATAACTTTGAGCTCAATGCTGCTTCCATTTGCATTTCTCTAACTCCTAGTAAGATTGAGCATTTCTTTATTGATATTGTTAGCTATTGAGGTTCCCCCTTCTGTCAATTGCTATTCATATCTCTATTATTATTATTATCAGTATTATTATGTTTCTGTTAGGCTTTTAATATTTTTTCTGGTTGGCTTGTAAGAACTCCTTGTATGAATTATATATTAATCTTATTTATTTTCTTTTGCAAATATCTATCAAATTTTCACTCATCTAAGTTATCTATAGTTTCCTTCATTGATCAGAAATCTTAATTTTTATTATCAAAGATCCAGTTTCTTACACTAGATACAAAAAGAAATGGCCAAAGAGGAAAAATTATCAATAAGCTACAAACAAGTGCCTATGCAACCAAAGACAGCCTTTACAAAGCTGCAGATAGGAAAATACATACATCTAATAATAGTGTGAAAAGTGCACATTAAATCAAGTTGATGCCATTTGGGGTTCTGCTTACTCACACACACACATAGCCAGGTTACAGGATGGTATGGGTTCTTGTATGCTATTGGTAGAAGTGTAAACTTTTCATTTTTTCTGGAGGGCAGTTAGATGGTATCTAATAAAATGTAATATGTGGATGATACTCTACCCAGACATTCTTCTTTATGTGTCAGTGTTTACAGAATCATTGTTTGTAACAGGGAAAAATTAGAAACAACTGAAACAATCATCAGTAAAGAAAAAAAAAAAACAAGCTATGATACATACAAACTTTGAACTAGTCTGAATAAATTAAAATAAAATAGGTATTTTACGTGTGCTGACTTGAAATGGTCTTAATGATCTGTTCATTTTAAAGAAACAAAAAACAAATTGTAACATATGTACATGTTACCAGATAACAAACAATAAGAAAAACCCACCAACCACAACTATATATGCAAACACTATATAAATACACAAGCAAAGTTTTAGAAAAATTCATACCAAATTCAAAACAGTTTCCCCTGGTGAGGACAGTGAATTTGAGAAGGGGACTAATGGAGACTCACTTTTTCTATTTGATTTTTTTTTCTTTAATAATAAGAGTTTTGTGTTCTACTTATAAGAGTAGAATAAATTTTAAGTGATTTTTAACAAAATTAAATGAGATAATTATGTGTAAGCCTTTTATGAGCTGAAAAATACCACGCAATGGCTAGGCATAATTAAAAGAAGAGAAAATATAGAGCAAGATTTAATCAAATTATAAGTACTTTTTAACATTAAAACTCAATTATTATAACTGCTGCCTAACTTACCTCTGAGTTCTATAGCCAAGGCCAAAGCAGGTAAGTGGAGAACAATGTTCATTCAGCTTGGATTCTCAGATCCAAAGCTTCTAGGTCACCCGAGTTCAGGGGTCAAGAAACCACAGCCCACAGGCAAATCCAGCTCACTGCCTGTTTTTATATGGGCCAGAGGTTAGAAACGGCATTTACATTTTTAAATTATTGAAAAGAAACCAAAAGAAGAAAACTATTTTGTGACATGTACAAAATATGTAAATTCCAATTTTAGTGTCCATAAATAAAGTTTTATTGGAACACAACTACATCAATCCATTTACAGAATGTCTGTGGCCACTTTAGTGCTACAATAGTAGAGGAGTAATTACAGTGTTGTATGGCCAAAAAAGACTAAAATATTTACCACCTGCCTTTTTACAGAAAAAGTTTGCTGATCCCCTGCCACAGGTTATCTTTCTGATTAGCATCTTACTTTTTGGTTTATGTCGAGTTTAGCATGAAAACTTGCTCCCCACATTGAAAATGCCAAAGACCTTAAATGGCTATTGATAATTGATAAATACCGTAAGTCTTCCTCAGTTTTCACATTTCTTTCTCATCGCTACCTGCTCAACCTATCTATTCTGTGCCTCTTTTAACAGGGAAGGGAACTGTCTTCTGAAAGGAAGCATAAGTGGGTATTATGAGTTCTTTTTCCACTCTTCCTCAATTATCCACACCTTAGGGAAAATCTTACAGTTCTGAGTGACTAACCCAAGGCCCCAGTACACACACGGGAGGTGATAAGCTGGCACCTGAAATCATGCTGCTAGCAAAGAGCCAGCTTTATCAGTAATCCTTCATTACTGGGTGTCATAGGACTTCACTGGGCCTGATAAAACCTATAAGGTACCTGCTCAGAATAATGCAAGTATGTGCATACAAAATTCAGACTAGCCTTTCTGGGAGTTCATAGAAACTCTGATGCCCATCTTAGGTTTCTAGGTATCCATAGATCTGATTTTAAGTCCCTGGTTTATAGGGCCTGCCTTTCTATAATTCCATAAACCTTGAGTCTCCAGTTTTGAGCGCATAAAGGAAAAGTCACACACACACACAAGGCATAAGGAGACTGAAAATCCTCTCAGTTCTTCCTCCCACTAGCAAGTCAATCCCCTCTCCTGGCTTCTGCCTAGATGGGTTAGGAAATACTCATTACCTTCTGTGTTTCACTTGCAATGTGAAAGAAGCAAAAGAGAAGAGTCCAGAGAATTGTGATAATTAGGTTTAAATAAAACTGTCTAATGACAAACTGATTTAAAAGATTATAAAACAGAGTTATTTTTTAAGGAAAATTTTACTAGAGTGTGTATGTCATAAAACCACAGGACCAAGTAAGGGTTGTGAGTCTGTGGAAGTACTCAGTGTGTTGCAACCTGGCTGTACATCAGCATCACCTGGGGGAGATTTCCTGAAATGCAGATTTATGGTCCTGTTTCAAACATACTGAATGAGAATCCCTGAGAGAGAAACAAACAGGGAATACACACACATATACATATTCATAGACATAGATATTTTTAAACAAGATTCCCCAGTGAATCTCCAGCCAAACACAAGGCTGTAGACATGCACAAAGAAACCACTGAAAAATAATATGCAGATGTGGATGGCTCAGTAAAAAGAGTAGTGAACAAAGAGTTAAATAGCTTGAGTTTTAACCTTGTCCCTGTCATTAATTTGCTGTGTGAACTGGGATAGATCACTTGACTTCCCTGGGCCCCACTTTCTTCATCCAAAAAAAAAAGAGGAAAATAGATGAAGTAATATCCAAAGGCTTTTCAATTTCCAAAATTTTATGATCTTTTATGCAGCATCATCCAAAAGTACCACTTAATGGAAAGACTGAATCAATTATGAGCAAGTTCTAGAATAAAACTAGTCACAAAGCCTTGGATGGATGCTCAGATACAACCTGACTGCACCACAGAGAAACTGAATTAAGAAAACAAATATAGCATGATAGAAACTTATCAGGCCCAAGAAGGGATGCCTTGAGTGCAACACGTAACAATATGGTGGTGGCCCTAACTGCATTAAACAAAAATTCATACAATGGAAGGGAGAAACAGACAATTCAACAATAAAAGTTTCAATAATGTGTAAAACAACAAGGCAAAAGATTAATGAAAAAAATGGAAAATTTGAACAAGACTGTAAACCAACTCTGCCAATAGACATCTATAGAGTATTTCACCCAACAACAGCAGAATATATATTCTTCTCAGGTACACATGGAACATTCTTCAGAATAGACCATATGTTAGGTCATAAAACAAGCCCCAACAAATTTTTTTAAAAGAATTGAAATCAGGCAAAGTATGTTCTCAGATCACCATGGAATGAAATTAGAAATCAATATAAGAAGGAAACTTGGAAAATTCATAAATATGTTCAAGTTAAACAACAAAATCCTAAGTAACCAATGATCCAAAGGAGAAATCACAAGGGAAATTAGAAAACATCTTAAGATGAATGAAAATGAAGACAGGGCATCCTCAAACTAAAGGGGTGTGGCAAAGCAGGACTTAGAGAGAAAATTATAGCTATAAATATGTATATTTTAAAAGAACAGAGATCTTGAATCAATAACTAAATCTTTTCCTTTAAGAAACCAGAAAAAGAGGAGCAAATGAGACTCAAAGCAAGAAGGAAGGAAATAATAAAGACAAAAGTGGAAATACATGAAATAAAGAATGGAAAAGCAAAACAGAAAATCAACAAAAGCAAAGTGAATTCTTCAGAAAAAAAACAACAAAATTGACAACTGTTAGCAAGACTGACAAAAAAAAAGAAGCAAAATTCAGATTATTGAAATCAGGAATGAAAGAGGGGACATCATTACCAAATTTACAGCAGTAGAAGATTATAAGGAGGATTTTATGAATAATTATAGGGCATCTGTAACCTAGATGAAATGGATAAATTCCTAGAAGCACACAAACTTACCAATACTGACTCAGAAAGACATCGAACATCAAAATAGACCTATAACAAGTAAAGAGATTGAATTAGTAAGCTTCCTGAAAAGAAAGGCTTCACTGGTCTATTGTATCAAATGCTAAAAGCGGCAGGAACATCAAGCCTTCATAAACTCTCAAAAAAATAGAAGAGGAAGAGACACTTGACAAATCATTCTATTACCACCCATTATCATCCCAATACCAAAACCAGACGAAGACATCTCAAGATAATAAAACTACAAACCAGTATCCTTATGGATAAATAAACAAAATATGGCATAGTCATACAATGGAATATTATTAGGCCATAGAAAGGAATGAAGTAGTGATCATTTTACAGCATAGGTGAACTTGAATACATTATGCTAAGTGGGAGAAGCCAGACCTAAAGGCCACATATGTAGGACTCCATTCAGATGCAATGTTTGGGATAGGCAAATCCATAAGGATAGCAAGTAGATTAGTGGTTGGAGGGAACTGGAAGAAGGGGAGAATAATGTCTGCCTGCTAATGAGTATAGAGGGTATTTTTTTTAGGGTGCTGAAAGTGTTCTGAATTAGTGGTGATGTTTGTATACTGCGTTGTGAATATACTAAAAGAAACAATGAATTGTATACTTTAAAAGGGTGAATCTTATGTCATACCTTGATAAAATTGTCATAAACACACACACACACACACACACACACACACGCACACTATGGCCGGCCCTGGCTTTCGGGCAACAGCAGAGAAAACTACTGCCTGCCAGCCTTGTGCAGCAAATCAGAATTGTAGTGGCTTTCAGTGCTTAAGGGCTGATGGAGAAGAGATGAGCCATTTCCAAATAGGGAAAGACGGTGACCACAACAACAATTTTTAAAATGAAAAACCTAAGGTGTGTGCACCCAAGGAAAGAACTAGAGCACCCACTGTGCTCATGGCCACACCTTTATGAGGGTAACAGCTTTTCCCTGAAGGGTCATTTTATTTTATTTATTTATTTATTTTTTCATTTTAAATGCCTATGGGTTGATATACACATACAAGATTTATGTTTGACCCACATTCTACCATTTACAGAATATTTTTTCATTCAACAACTTATTTATTTTCAAAATATCTCTAACATCATTATTCCTATTCCAAATATGTGGAAACTGAGGCATCCAAGGATTAAGAAATTTGCCTAAAAGGACTCACTGTAGCCAATGAAATGGAGCCCCTGAACCAATACTGTAAAGAACGGTGAATGGCAGGAAACAGTCGTGCTATGTTATGAATCCACCAATTTTGTAAATTAAACTGCTTTTCTCCACCGGCTTACTAGGAAAGAATTGGGGCCATTCTCCAACTGTGTACTCAGGTCTCCTATTGTTACTACTGCCACCATCCTCAAAAGCAGTAAATGCAGAATAACTGCTCCAGGAAGAGTGCTCTGCCTGAAGGCGAGGTATCCCAGTCTGGCCAGGCCCAACCCTGGTTTCCCTGTGAGCCAAAATACAGCACATCATATCCATGGTAGGGGGAAGGGAATGGCTCCCTGTGTGCTGTGTCTGCTAGTCAGGAGAGGTCAAACCCCTTGTGCTTAGCACCCCTGTCTGCTCTTACAAAGGCATTGTGGTCACTTCCCACTGACCGCCACCACCATCCACATAGTTTGTGGCTTTATGCAAAGGGTGAGATGGGGCAGAGAAGAGAGAGCACAACAGACCAGGGCGAGCAGAGCTAGCCCAGAGGTTCAGAGGGACAGCACTTGTGACTTAACTTTAGCGAGCCGAGAGTCCTAAAAGGGGCAGTGAATCAGACTTTCAGAAGGGTAATAAATGAGATTTGTTAAAAATAAATCATTGTAATTTCCACCGTAGGGAAGAAATGTCTTTATTATGCCCAATTTTATGTAAGAGAAACTGAGACACAAAGCCACAGAGGAAGCTGCAAAGCTGGGGCTTGAGTTTATGAAATATGTGGAATTCAGGGATGAGACTCTAGCTGGGTGGACTCAGGTGGGTCTCTTACACCTGCTAAGGGTTCATTCTCTCATCTGTAAGATGTCAGCAGTCTTCTGATCTATTTCAGGTTTGTGTGAAACCCAGATGTGACAGTACTGCCGATGCCCTCTTCACGTCATAGACTACGGTCTAAGTGCTAGTTATCATTCCTGCCCTGGGGCTCTACAGCTCGTGATTCCCTCCTTTGGGACTGCCCTTAGGTAGGGAGAAAAAAAAAGCTACACTTATTGAGAAGTAATTATGTGCCAGACACTGGGTGAATCTTTCACATATATTATCTCATTAAATCCTTTTACAACTGTGCCCAGAGAGCTGTTACTATCCCCATTTTACCGAAGAGGAACCTGTAGCCCAGGATCACCTGAGGAGCAGGTGAGGAGTGCAACTCAGGTCTCTCTCCCTCTGAAGGGCACATATTTGCCCTTAGCCATGGCACTTGGCACTGCTGCCCGTGGCCAAATCCTGCCCACCTGGTTTGTATATTTACCATCGCTTTCCCACTACAAAGGCAGAGTCCAGCACCTATTTAGACTCTTGCAACAGACTCTGCATGGCCCAAAATATTTGCCATCTGGTCCTTTACAGAAAACAATGACCGATCTTTGGCCTGCAATAGCTGAGAGAGAGGGGCTTAGGTACCAGACTGCCTGGGGACAAAATCAGCATCCCGACTTAACAGTGTGTGACCAAAACCAAAGGAGAGCTACTTAACTGTATGGCAGTGTCACTTACCTTCTCTGTAAACTGGGATAATAATAGTATGACTTCATGGGATTGAGACTCCACACAAAACTCTCCCCTGGTGCTCAGCACTCCATTTATGCTCAGTACATGGAGGCAAGGGCTAGAAGTGCAGCACACTGCCCTGGTCCCCACCACAGCCCAGATGTTTCTTCCCTTCCCCGGTGTATATTACAACCAGCCCCAGGAAATTATTTAGATTGCTCTTGCTTCTTGTCTCTTTTCATTGACCATCCATGGGATCTTTCATCACCCTCTTCCTGTGGAACACAGCAATCCCCAGGTCTTAGTTTTAGGTTTGGTGGAGAGTCACGGTTAGTGATTCTTCTGAGGCTAATAGTCTAAACAGGGTTTGGACAGGAACTAGAATCAGCAGGGATGGGTGGGTGAGGGAAAGCAGGAATAGAGGGGAGGAGGGGGCATCGGTAATGCTCCAGGTCAGAGGATGAGCCCCCACTTTTTAGCTAGGTAATATTTGTCAAGGTGTGTGTGGGCGGGGGGCAACAACAAGCTGGAGAATCTTGGCCACCATCTTTTTTTTACTGTCCCAGTGTTTCAAAGACTGACGTTCAAATACACTTTTCAAATAGAACTGCCTCTTTGGGAAGTAGTTGTGGTCTTTCAAAGGAAGTGTTAAGAGGTTTTAAATCAGATTCTCTAGTTCCAACCCTGCAAAGATTGAGTAATTCAAAATGGTATTAGCCTCCCTGGTTCTAAAGACTCTGGCCACCAGCACCAAAGGCCAGGCACACAGCTGTGGAAGCTGTCACACAGGCAGTTTTTCCTTCCCTGGGGGGAGGGGTGCAGAGGAGAGCCCTGTCTGCCCGAAGGCACAGGCCTCGAGCTTCAGCTGGGTTGGAGAGGGGTACAGCCCTGGGTTGACTAGAACACTAGCTCAAGGCATGTGGACATATGGTTAAAACACCACAGTGCCCTGCGGGGCTCTCATCTAGGAAGCTGTGCCCCTAAGCACCTGGGAATTAGGATTTGATTCCAGTTTGCCTGCTCCAGAATTCCAAAATGTTTTAGTGTGCTCTATCCTGCCTTTTCTATACACCTGCTAACCCTCAGCATCACCCTTCCCATTGGACAGTTAAGTGTGTGAGGCAGGGTATGGGGCTCATGCAGAGCTCTCTGCTCCCCTGCTAGGTCTGGGCGTTATAAGCTGTGGGAGCAAATCTGCTTCTAACTGAAAGAATTAAGGAGAAGGTGGAGTACTGGGGAGGAGGCAGAAGGAACATGTACTTTATGTAATACTCTGGGGTAAAACTAAGCCCTGCAAAAATACTAAATAGAATATCTGCAAAGAGCTCAAAAACAACAGTGACAAAGAAAACTGCAAAAGCCCCAGTATGCATAATTTGGAGCAACACATGCTTGTTTCCCAAGAAACTGAAGCCAAAGACCTTGACCTCTAGTCACCCAGATTTGTTAGTGCAAGTGGACATTAAGGGGCAGGAGGTATAATCATGCTCCTGGCCCCACATTCAGTCCTCTCAGTCTATAATGCATTCCATCTGTTTAGATGTAAGAATCTTCCAAGCAGAAACAGTGTCACAGTATGAACAAAGATATACCTTAAAAGTTACTGGACATTGAAATCATGGGGTAGGATAGACATAGATTTCAAAAGGAGACAGCCTATCATAAAAACAAAAGGATCTAGAACACAGCAAACAACCCAAGAGCAAAAACTGAATAGAACAAACTAGAAAACTTGAAAAGGGCTCTCAGTATTTCAGATCCTCCTTCTCTGACTGGTCAGGGGACCCAAGCCCTGCTCTGTGCCGGGAGCCCCACAGCATCACAGGCCCTGGACTTCACAAGGGGTGGGCAGAAGCATTCACAGACATTAACTAATTAATTTTGTTCCACACAACTTGTCACAACACCACAGCTGCACTTGTAAGGAGAGATATGTCAAAAGGTCAGAAAGTATTGATGGAGCCAGGAAATCAGCACGGAACGCAAACAGTCTGCAGTTGGGAATGAACAAGGTAAGAGGGAAGCAGGGACATGACAAGTTACTGGGGATGCAATAAGGGTGAGCTCCTTTTTCAAGACCCACAAGAACTAGATTTTCTTCTCATCCTCCTGCCCTCCTTAAGAACAAACACCAGGGCAGTATGATATGCAGGTCCTGGGTCTAGTCCTGACTCTACCACTTAAAAGATGTGTGGTTTTGGACAAGTCCCTGTTTCTGTAGACCTCACTTTCCTCATTGTCACACCTTTAACAACCCATGATTCTAGCTTTTATTAAAAAAAAGCTGTTCTTGTCCAGGGGTTCTTGCCTTGTCTGGACACACCAAGGAAAAAAAGGATGACATTGGTGAGTATACATGACCTGTGGCTGGAAGAGCATCTATCACCAACTGGCCTCAAATCCTCTGTGATGGTTAATTATATGCATCAACTCCAGTGGGCACAAGGTGTCCAGACATTTGGTCAAACATAATTCTGGATGTGTCTGTGAGGGTGTTGTGGATGAGATGAACATTTGAGTTGCTGGAATGAGCAAAGCAGATCGCCCTCCCTAGTGTGAACAAGCCTCATCCAGTCAGTTGAAGACCTGAATGAAACTCAAAGCCTGAGTAAGAGGGAACCCCTCCTACCTGACTGCAATGCTGGGACATCTGCCTTTTCCTGCCTTTGGATTCAAACTGAAACTTCAACTCTTTCTTGGGTCTCTAGCTTGCTGACTGCAGATCTTGGGACTTTTAATTGTGTGACTAATTCCTTATAATAAAGATCTTTTTTATATGTATACCTACACATCTTGCTGGTTCTGTTTCTCTGGAGTACGCTGCCTAACATAATGTCTGAAAGCATCTTGGATGTATATGTGTTAGAGAAGATGGTTGAAAACCTCTACTATAAAAATTTCCTGCCACACCCTGATAGGCATTAAAAATAGTAAGGATGAGCTCATGTGGTTAAGACATAAAAAATATATGAAAACAACATTGTAGAACACAGCATTGGTCAGAGCTTTATTAAAGCCACATGCCACATGAGAAGAAACACTGTCTAAGCCTGGGACTTGAAAAGGTTGGGAGGAAAGCTATGGACATAACAAAAGAGGAGAAAGAAGGCCCTTGGGAGAAATATCATAGCAAGTGAGTGAGTTTAACTGAAGAGAAGAAGCCTACGGACAGATTTACAAAGTTAAAGTATAAGAAGGATTATCAGGTTATCTGTTCATCTACCATGGGGCCAAAGCCAGGAAAGCCACGTTTACAATGAAGAAGATGGGAGGCAGCTTATTTACATCAGTAGAATTCTGTTGACTGGGATTGTAAGAGAGAAGTAGTATATACATTACCTATGGTCTCACAACTCAACATTCTGGTACATATCCTTCCAATGCTTTCTCCAGGCTCAAATCTCTCTTAAACCGTCTCTCTCCCTCTCTCAATTTCTCTTTCTCTCTTTCTCTTTCTCTCTCTCCCTACCCATCCACAAATTTCACATAATTTTACATTCTATTTCTTTCACTTACAGAAACATCATGAACATTTTTCTAAACCATCAGCTACTTGTCTACACCATAATTTTTAAGTACATGAATATCATTCTATCATATAGACGTATCTCAATTTATTTAACAAATTCCCTATTTGTGGACATTTAGATTCCATCCAATTTTTCACAATTTTAAAGGACACTATGATGAATAGCCTTATATTCAAAATAAATTTTATACCTCCCTTCCTAATTGTTTCCTTAGTATGAATTCTTAGATGTGGAATTGCCAGCATGAGAACCTGGTTAAGTATTCTGAAACCTATAGCTGACCGTGTGTACTATTGTAGCAATGAAGGAGAATACGCATTTCTCCATGTTCTCTCCAACACTGGGCACATTTCTTTTATCTTATCTCTGCATGAATTAATTATGTGTAGGAGAAGTTCAAAGAAGACATTTTGTGAGTCAAGTGGCATTCACACGAGCTGGCCCCTGAGTGAGCTGTAAGATTTCAATATGCTAAGTAGTTGAGGAAGGAAGGGCATTTCAGGGCAAGAAACTTAGCACAGCAGCTTGGAAGCTGGTGCTCTTTGGAGAATCCAGGAATATGGATGTACTGAAGCACAGGAGTTCTGGGTAACATAGTCAGGATTAGATTGAAAGGGCAGGCTAGAATGGCACTGCAGAAGGCCTTGAATGGCATCCTAAGGAGCTTAGATTTTATTCTACAGCAATTGGAAGCCATTAGCAGTTTCTGAGCAGGGGAGCGATGTGTTTTTGCACGCTATCCTGAGGGTGCCAAGAACCTGCCAAGAAGGTTGTTAAGTGGCAGGATTGGGTTTCATAGTTTTGACAGTAACCAGGAGACATGTCTATTTTTCCCACTCTGGTGTGACGCTGGGGTTGGAGCACTTCACTAGTGTTCCAACATGCTTCCTATTAAGAGGACCAGACCCCACCCGAACAAATCAAAAAGGGAGAAGAACAAATGTATGCAGAGCTGGCAGAACAGAATGCAGCAAACCCTGCAAGGAGCACCCGATAATTTATCTTAGTCCTTATTTCTCTCATCAATATTTTATGTCACTAGGAAACTCCAGCTTCATTTTCTGGTAATGAATTTATCATGAGACCAAGAGCAAGTTACTGAAGCAGATGCCCAGGGAAGCTGGGCAGAAGGGCAGCTCCAAGCCTCAGCCTGCTGGCTCTGCCACCCTGCAGGGCAGAGGTGCTGCCAGGCCAACCATGAGAGCCTGGCCCCAGGAGTGGGGCTGCCATCTATGTGGATCACTGATTCCCCAAACAAAGCCTCTTCAGAAAATGCCTTTCCTCCCTGGGAGGCTGAGTAGTGTCGGGGAAGGTTAGTCAACACCACTGATTAATCACCCACTGGGTGAAGAACCTTGTACTAGAACTGGAGGGAAATAAACGTATTCATATAGCAACCCTCATTCTCAATGAAGCTGCAATCTTTGTCCAGGGTCAGTGGAGTGCTGGAGCATAGTGGGCACTCAGAAATGCCTTGTACGATGGGTGAATAACTGCTGACAGCCTCCCCTCGAGAATCCTGGAGTTGAATTTCAGCTCCAACTCTGACATTGTGTGTAGCTGGGGGAAGTCACTTAGTACAGTCTAGCTTCAGAAACCTTATTTGACAAAGTGAGAAAAACAGTAACAGCCACAGAGACTCAGCACTTAGTATATGCTTCGAATTTACATACGTTACATTCATTCTTACTGCAGTCTTAAGGTGGGTTCTATAGTTATTCATATTTTACAGGTGAGGACATTTATGCTTAGACAGGCTAAGGGTTAAAGAGCTATTTTTGAATTCAGAGTCTGTGGTCTTAACTGCCTCACTATATATACCGTCTCATATCCCCCACATCAAGTATTTAGAGCCGCTTTTGCTGCAGGTAACCACAAAAATATTTTTTAAACCCCACTCAAGCTGGCTTAACCAGTAATGAAATTTAATGGCTCACAGAAAACCCAAGATATTTTACTGGCTTCAAGTCTGGTTTGATGCAGGGCCTCCAATGATGTCACCAGGATTCAGGTCCTGTCTACCTCAGCTGCACTTCCTAGAGGAGGTTCCACTCTCAGACGGACTCCCAGGTGGGTGCAAGGTGGCTGCAGTCATTGCCTATCAGATGCTTGCATAGCCTTTAATTAGTGAGAAGAAGCAAGTCTCTTTTCCAGTATTCCCAGGAAAAGTTTCATCGGGTTTCATTGGCTCAGATCAGGCCCTGTGATCTAATGGCCAAGGAACTGCAACATGTAAATCGGGGCAGCCTGAGGTCGCATCCTCCACCTGTCAGTGAAGAATCATACCCCATCTGAGCACATGGGCTAGTCCGGGGATGAGGTAGTGCCACAGAGAAAAAGCAGGGCACAGTTGTCAAAGAACAAGAAATGGATGGTAGGTGGCAAAAGCAGCAGATGTCTACTTTATACTCCTCCTCCTAGCTATCCCAAAAAAATATTGAAATGCAGATGGAAAGACATCAGTTAAAGTGACTCTATCAAAAGAAAGATGAAGTATTTTTCAGCCTAACAATTTGCCAGAAAAACTACAGACCATCAGCCTGCCAGGTCAGTCATCTAGCATTCCCCGCCTCACTCACCTCCCTCTAAACCTCAGGACATGCTCTGCTCCTCAAACACACCCTGGAGCCTCTTTCCCCAGGCCTCTGTTGTTTCTGTTCCCTCTGTCTACAGTATATGTCCTCTTGAGATCTGCGTGTCTGTCTCCCTCATTTCATTCAGATCTTCCCTCAAATGCCAGTCTTAGTACAAAGGCCTTTTCTGACCGCCTTACTACTCTTGGTATTTTAATGTTTCTGAAAGCCATCATCACCATCCACAAGTTCATCTGTGCACTTGTTCTCTACTTGTCTCTTCTCTGTTTCCTCACTGGAAGGTAAGCTCTTTGAGGACAGGAACTTAGTTTGGTTCAATGCTGTCTCCTTATACATAGCAGGTATGTATCTGACATATAGTAGGTACTCAATAAATACCTGTTGAATAATGTATGAATGAGGCTTTGGAGAACTTCTTTGACTATAGCCAGTGCAACCCAGGTCACAGCAGAGAATCTGGGGGTGGAGGAGATAGAGTAGAGAAGGCCTGAGAACACATGTAGATGCCAGGCCTCAGGGGAGCACCTCCATTGCCCTACATGCCACGACAGCCTGCATGGCACAGCATGGCTATAGCTGCCTCTGAAAGGCTGATGACATACAGCAGGAACATAGAGAGTAAATGGGAGTTTAGAAAGGGAGCTAGAGAAGTTGAGGAAGAGACAGGAAGAAAGAAACAGAACAGGGCATAGGGTAGGGATTAGAAAGGGGTCACCATGAACTCCCACACCGTGCCATGCTTGTCTCTGCCTTATCCAAGCCAGGAAGATGAGGAAGGTCCTTTGAGCCCTCTCTAAGACCCTTACTGTACCATTATAGGTAGAACCACATCTCAAAAGGGACATTAAGAAAAAGAAAAACATTCTGAAAAATGGTGATCAAGTTCTTGGTTTACCTTGTTCACTGAGCAGATAAATCTTTTTTCATTGAAAAAACTGAAATAAGACTAGCATTCAGCTACGACATTTACTACACAGATTAATTAATTACCTAAATAGACCTCAATTAGAAAAATAAGATAATTTCAGAGAATCACAGCATACACCCACAATTTCAGGGAAATATTGGTAAAAGTCACTACACAAGAAACATAGGATAATATTGGTTCATTTTTCCTCCTTTTAACATTGTTTTAGCCATTTGCCATTTCCCCACAAGGTAACCCCTGATACCTACTGAATATTATTCAAAGTTCATTATTGCAAAGTAACATTATTGCTTGTATTGCACCATTTAAAGACCATAAATATCCTGCAAACAATCCCATTCATTCTATGAGGCAGAAATTGTTACCCACTTTTCATTAAATTTCAGATGAGCTAATAAATGATTGAAAAGTTCTTTGCAAGGATGGTGCATGACACACCAGGGTGGGATGCTGACTCCTCTAGTCAGTCTGTACATTGGCATCAAGACTAAATGCTTAGGATTATGGTACCAAGTGACCCAGAGAACATTGGCCAAAGGGAGACAGGATGCAGCAAAGGCAGCAAGAGTGTACCCAAAGCCTGGGCTTTCCTCCTGCTTCAGAGCCAGTCTTTCTAAGACTGCAAACCCACATTTTCTCCATAAGCCCTGTAGCTGGCACACCAGAAGTCCAACCCTTTCTCTGCAGGAAAGGAAAACTAAGAAGAAGCATTTTTCACAATAGCCACATTCGCTACTTCTGCTCCCAAACACATCAGCCACCCACCTCACTGTTGTTCACTCCTAGAATCTCCTTTCCCTCGTCTTCTTCCCCCTTCAAGACCCATCTCCAATGTGTACTAAATGTGCTTGGTGCTGCACTGAGTGCTCTATACACATTACCTCACATCACCTTCACAACAACCATGTGGGGGAAATAACATTACTCCATCTTACAGGTGAGAAAATAGAGGCCTGAGGAGGTTCAGAAACTGGTTCTTAGTCAACAAGAACTGGAGATGCTGGGGTAAGAGCCCAGGACCTGGCCCCTCCATACCACCAGGCAATAATGTCTCCTACCAGCCACCAGCCTCAAGTGAGCAAGCCCTGCCATGAGCTCCATGAGCAATTAGTGTCTCTTCAATTGCTCTGACAGTTAATCATAAACTGCCCGTGATAGCTCGGCCATTGTTGTCCTGATATACTAAGTGTTTCCTTTATTTAGGTATTTATGCCTCATCTTTCCAACAAGCCTGTAAGCTCCTTAAAGGAATTTATCTTTGCTTTAATACCATGCCCAGTACATATAAAAAACTTATCAATTATGTCTTGATTGTTTTTGCAAGTGCCCAGCATGGCAAAATGCAGACCCCAGTCAAGAGCCCTTGGTTCTTCAGGATCTTCACCAGTATTTCCCCATTGTAGGAACACATAACATGCCACCTCGACTTTATTCCCTCTTACAGATCAGCAGCCCATGACCCAACTATTAGTCATCAGGAGGAAATTGTAGGGCCATTCTTTCTTACCAACAAAGAACTTACAAGGCTTTACTTCCTTGCCTAAAAAACCAGGGGTGTGGGCTGGAAAGTTCCCGCAAGGTTTGTGACATGGGTTATGCTGTGATATCCTTTTGTGTCTGGCTGATTTATAATGTTTGCAAGGTCCATCCATGTTATAGCTGTGTCAATACTTCATTCCTTTTTAAGGCTAGATAATATTCCATTTTATGCATATACCACATTTTGTTTAGCCATTCATCTGTCGATGGACATCTTTTGGCTATTGTGAACAATGCTGCTATGTAAATTGTTGTTCAAATATCTGAGTCCCTGCTTTCAATCCTTCTGGGTATATGCTTAGGAGTGGAATTGCTATGTCATATGGTAATTCTATATTTAACTTTCTGAGGATCCATTATACTGTTTTCCATAGTGACTACACTATCTGACATTCTCACTAGCAATACACAAGAGCTCCAATTTCTCCACATCCTGGCCAACAGTTGTTATTTTCTGGTTTTCTTGATAATAGGCATCCTTAAGGGTATAAAGTGATATCTCACTGTGGTTTTAATTTGCATTTCCCTAATGACTGGTGATGCTGAGCATAGTTGATTATGTTTAGTGGCCATTTCTATATATTCTTTAGAGGAATGTCTCTATTCAATTCCTTTGCCTATATTTTAATTGGATTGTTTAGCTTTTTATTGTTTTGGAGTTCTTTAGATACTCTGGATATTAATCCCTTGTCATATATGTGATTAGTAAATATTTTCTCCCTTTCTGTGGATTCCCTTTTCACTCTGCTGATGGTTCATTTAATGCACAGAAGGTTTTTTTAACTTTGATGCAGTCCAATTTAGTTATTTGCATTGTTGTTGCTTATACTGTTATTATCATTTTCAAGAAATCATTGCCCAAACTAATATCATGAAGCTTTTCCCCTGCTTTCCTCTAAGAAGTTTATAGTCTTAGCTCTTACATATAGGTCTTTGATCCAGTTTGAGTTACTTTTTGTATATGGTGTAAGGAAGAAGTTGAACTTCTTTTTTTGCATGTGAATATCCAGTTTCCCAGCACCATTTGTTGAAAACACTGGCCTTGCCCCATTCAGTGGTCTTGGCAACTTATTGAAAATCGGTTTTTTATATTGTTGACCCTTGAACAACATGGGTTTGAACTGTATGGTTCCACCTATGTGTGGATTTTTTTAATAAATACAGTACAGTACTGTAAATATATTTTCTCTTCCTAATGATTTTTCCAATAACATTTTCTTTTCTCTAGCTTATCATAGAATATGGTATATAAAACATATAACATACAAAATATGGGTTAATCAGGCTTTATGTTATTGATAAGGCTTCTGGTCAACAGTAGTCTATTAGCAGTTAAGTTTTTAGAGAGTCAAAAGTTATATACAGATTTTAGATTTCATGGGGGGTCAGCACCCCTAAACCCTATGTTGTTCAAAGGTCAACCGTATATGTGAGGGTTTAGTTTTGAGCTTTCTATTCTATTCCATCATTGTATATGTCTATCTTTATGCCAGTACCACACTCAAAGGGATGTGTACTGTAGCTCTGTAGTAAGTTTGGAAATCAAGAAATGTAAGTCTTCCGGTTTTGTGCTTTCAAAATTGTTTTTGACTATCCAGGATCCCTGAGATTTCATATGCATTTTAGGGTGGGTGTTTCTATTTCTGCAAACAAGTTAAGATTTTGATAAGGATTGGGTGTCTGGGTGGCTCAGTTGGTTAAGTCCCAGGGTCCTGAGATCGAGTCCCACATCGGGCTCCCTGTTCAGCAGGGAGTCTGTTTCTCCCTCTGCCTCTGACCCTCCCCCCGGTCATGCATGCATGCTCTCTCTCTCTCTCTCAAATAAACAAATTATATCTTTAAAAATTTTTTTGATAGGGATTGTATTGAATCTGTAGATCTCTTTCAGTAGTAATGTCATCTTAACAATATTAAGTTTTCCAATCCATGAATATGGGATGCCTTTCCCTTTTTATGTCCTCATTATTTTCCTTCAGCATTAATTTGTAGTTTTCAGTATACAAGTCTCTCACTTCCTTGGATAAGTTTATTCCTAAGTATTTTATTCTTTTTGATGCTATTGTAAATAATATCAGTTTCTTAATTTCCTTTTAAGATTATTCATCATTAGTGTATAGACATACAACTGATTTTTACATGTTGATTTTGTATCCACAACTTCATGGAATTTGTTTATTGGTTCTAACAGCCTTTAGGGTTTTCTACATATAAGATCATGTCATCTGTGAACAGAGATATTTCTACTTCTTCTTTTCCAATTTGGATACTGTTAATTTCTTTTGCTTGCCCAGTTTTTCTGGCTAGAACTTCCAACACTCTGTTGAGTAGAAGTGGTCTAAATGGGCATCCTTGTCTATTTCTTGATTATACTGGAAATTTTTCCAGTCTTTCACCATTGAGTATAATGTTAATTGTGTGTTTTTCATATATGGTCTTTAATGTGTTGAAGATCTATTGCTATTTTAAAACCGAATGGAATGCCCCAGATAAAAAGTGTTTTTGCCCTTTGATATAAGTATTTCAAATCAGCTTGATGACAAACTGATTGGCAAGCATATATGTTTCTTTATTGGTTAAAACTTAACTAATTGGTACTTAATTATATTTGTATCATAAGTAAAATTATTTCAAAACCTGTGGTTCCTGGTGGTTGGTAACAGAGGAGAGGAGTCAATGTAACAATTATTGATAAGGAAACATTAGAAAGAACCAGGATATTATATAATGCAATATATCATGAGAGTCAATAATTTCCTTCTTTTGTACGGGTAGAAATATTTTGTTTCTTCAGACAAAAACATGAAAAATTATATGTTGAGAAGGGATACAATGAAATTCTATAAAATCATGAAATGATTGTAAAAGCAAAAACTTTTACAAATTGTTAAATATTTTTAAACATGAAAAAAATAATTTTTGAGCAAATGAAAAGTAATTCACACCACAATGTTTGTATAGGCCAAATATAATCAAGTTCTGGAAGAGCTTGGAGGAAATTATGATGGCAAATCTAGAACCAGGTATTAAAGGAAAACCAAAGATAATAATAGCAAATATTTTGAGAGAGCTTACTATGAGCCAAGGACTCATCTAAGTGTTTTCTGTATATTAATTTATTTAACTCTCACAACTACCCCATGAGGTAGATGCTATTATTTCCCCCCCAGTTTACA
The DNA here is from genome assembly GCF_002201575.2 of Neomonachus schauinslandi. NCBI lineage: Eukaryota > Metazoa > Chordata > Mammalia > Carnivora > Phocidae > Neomonachus > Neomonachus schauinslandi. The sequence continues at coordinate 82,241,934 of NC_058413.1, read as the reverse complement.
GATGAAGAAACTGGGATGCAGAGAGATGAAATAACTTGCCCAAGGTCACACAGCTGCAAAGTAGTAAAGATATGATTCCAATCTGGGAAGCTCCAGGGAGCCTTCACTCCTATGGTCGGCTGAATAATAGCCCCACAAATATATCAAGTCTTAATCCCAGGAACCCATAAATGTTCTGCTATTTGGAAAAAAAAGGCTCTTTGCAGATGTAATTAAGTTACAGATCTTGGGTGAGGATACCCTTAATTATCTGGCTGAACCTACATGCTATCACAAGTGTCCTCAGAAGAGACACAGAGGCAGATTACATGGACACATATGGAAACACCTGTGGAGACACAAGGAGAAGACAGCCAGGTAAAGGTGGAGGCAGTCAGTGGAGTGATTCTCCCCTTGTGTCCTCAGAGGGAGCATGGTACTCCTGGACAGAACTGTAAGAGAATAAATCTCTATTGTTTTGGGCCACCAAGTTTGTGGTTATTTGTTACAGCAGCCACAAGAAACTCAAATCATTCCTAACCAGAATGCTGGTTAGGTCTCATACTGGAAGATTTCCCCTCAGCAGAAATCATAGCAACTACCGAAGTACTCACAAGACCTCAGTGAAGACGAAGTACAGAGGGTTGGGTCACTGGTTAAACAAGTAGTTTGATGGCCCAGGAACTTCTCAAAGTGCTTTCCCATTGATCCTATCAGTCGATCCTCTGATCCCACCTAATCTTTTTTGCACAAAAGAGAAAAAATAGGGTCACTTATCCAGTTTATAAACAGGAGCTGAGACAGGCACTCCAGCCTTCTACTCCAAAGCATTGCCCTTCCCACTGCCCCACACTCCACCTGCAAGAGAAGAGGAAAGGAATAACAAAGAGGAAGGAGAAACATAACATCATGACAGCCCTGTATACTTTACAGTGCTCATGCATCTATATTCTTTAATTCTCACAACAATGGGAGTTTACTCTTATATTCCCCATTACACAGGTGAAGAAAAAGTCTGAGAGAAGCCTGGAGACTTTCTGCAAGATGCATGAAGACCAGAAGTGGCTTAATCTTCCATCCAAGGCCAAATCCTCCTCCACAGCTACTCTAGTATTTTGGCACACGTAGGGTCCTAGGCCAAAATGCACAAGTGCCATGCCCAAAGGCACATGTTGGGTTTTGGGGGGTTTTTTTGGCATTCAAAAATAAAAATAGTCTTGATGTAAAGTTAAAAACAGGAGAGTGATTTGCATAAGACCCTGAGCTCTCAATTACACCAATTACTTTATAATTACAGGCAATGCCATCTTGGGTTTTTCAAAACCTACGTCTATTCTTAAAGAATCTGTCAGAAAGAAGGCTTCTTCTGAGGGAGAGGTTCCAATTAGTATGCATGTTGTATGCAGCAGGAGAGAAAACCTGCTGGAGCTCCAAGGAGGAAAAAAGAGACAGGAGCTTGAAATGCCCCCAGCTTAGCAAACAGGCCTGTTGGAAAATCAAGACCTTCAGAAAATCTAGCCACCCTTGGCTCTGGGGGAGTGTTATGTCAAGGCTAACTCAGCCCGAACCCTCTTGCCCCTGCTTTCACTCCTCCCACCTGTTTGGTGCCCCAGCTGCCACAGATATACTTTTAAGGAGGGTGGAGACAAGTTTAACCTGCTGGACATTTATCTCTTATAGCCACCCTTACAAGCTGCAGGGGAGAAACAAGGGGAATGAGTCTACCTCAAAATCTTCCTGCTGAAATCACTGTCTCTCTTTCTGTTGCTCAGTGCACATGGAACAGCGAAGTGCCACCATCCTCTCTGTCCCAGAAGATATTGGCTCAGAGAACTTCTTGGAATGTTGTGCGGGAGCATGGGAATTTGCAGAAATCAGACCAGCATTTTCATGTCTTCAAGTTCCCTTCTCCAGGGTCTGGTTACTTTCCAAACCCTGACTGCCCTGCCACCAGGTCAGTGATCAGAGTCTTCAGACACTATTCCTCCAAGCAGTTTGCTCTCATGAGTCCTGATTTACCCCTGGGTTAGTAAGGGAATCTCAGCAAGGTGGAATATCAAAGACCTTAGAGATCCCTGAGGCCAACTCCACATTCTATGTGAATTAGGGCATTTTGACTGTTGTTTTGGGGCAGGGTCCGCTTCAACACTACTGGTTCAAAGGGTGGTGGCAACATGTAAAGCCTCTGTGGTACAAAGCAGGCAATCTGAGACTCACCCCATATATACGGAGATGAGCAGCCACATGACAAGGGTACTTTGTTTTGCTCTTACAGATGCACCTCACCTCCCCTCTGACTGCCAGTGCAAGCAGGTACATCTGAGACCAGCCCAAACTTGGTGCTCAATACTAGAACAGGAACCTTGGAAGAGTCTCTCTGTCTTCCATTCTCTCCATAAGGAATTGCTGCCTTCCTATAATTATCAATCTCTAGGCCGAGACTGACTCTTCCAAAGATATCTGGTCCACATCTGAAAACTCACATTTCTTCTGATGTCAATGCCACTCTACCACACTGCATTTCTTCAGCAAGAACACCTCCAGTCACAATTTACTAAGCACCTTCATTTATGTTATCTCAGTCTCCAGAGCATATCATTACTGAGAAGACAGTTTCCACTCTATTCCTCCACTATCCAGTCTCTCCATTTCTACTCTTTAGAAGATGGCTAAAAAGGGGAAAAAAAAGAAATAAAGAAAGACAAAAGAAAGGCAACAGGCATGTATTTGGAGAGATTGGAGTTCTGAGTAAGGTAAGTCTTGAGTGTCTCCTCTTATGCAGAAAACAGGGTCAGCAATCTGGCCATAGTTTGCACAGGATTGGCGCCTCTGCTCTCCTCCCACCCCCAAAATTCCAGCCACTTTTCATGAATGGAAAGTCCTCCCCTGCTTGAATCACCAGGAATTTATATTTCTCTTTCTTTGCTTCCATAGCATATGATGCCTCTATTAAAATAGCATTTCTTACCTAGCCCCTTATCATAGCCATGTGCTTATGTCTCAACTTCCCTACTAATTTTCTGAGTCCCTCACTACAACCGCCAGGTACAGCATCACTAATTCTGGTATTATCACCCCTGTTTTGCAGATGTGAAAAGTTAACCTCAGAAAGGTTACCCAATTTTTCCAAGACAACATAATGGATTAGGGGCAGTGCAAACACTAACCTGAAAACAGAATGAAGTAGTCATGGATACCATGGATTCTGGAATCTCTCTGCCTGGGTTCAAATTCTAGCTCCGTACTCAACAAGCAGTGTGACCTTGGTGAGTTTTTAACCTCTCTGTGCTTCATTTTCTTCATCTGTAAAATGAAGATAACAGTGCCTACTTCCTAAAGTTGTTGTGAGAATCAAGTGAGTTAATACAAGGAAAAAGATTAAAAACATATCTGGCACATAAAATGCACCCACTGAATCTTAGGTATTTTTGTTCACCTTTCTCCCTGTTCATATCCAGGCACCACAAACAGCCTTCAAGCCCCAGACTCTGACACCCGCAGGCTCTCCACATCACCTTTTCCTAATCTCTCTCCCTCTCCTGACACCCTACTTCTCACCCTCCAGAACTCAAGGTCAATCATGTCCTCACCTTCTCCACCTTGTGCCTCTAAACTAAAATACAGCTCTTCCCTGGGGACACAGCTTCCTCTTCTGTCCTCTCAAAGAGCTCTGTTGGCCTCTGGCCCTCCTGGAATGCATCTGCCTGTTCTTTAGGGCTGTCTCCCCATATTCCCTGTGCCCTGCTTGCGTGAGATCTCATGTCACCTGACAAAACCACCTGCTTCCCATCTTTGTCACAGTTATCTCATGCCTCTTTTACCTTGAAGAATTTAGCTCCTGATAATACCTTTCTCTGACATTCTTCTTTTCTTCACTTTGCTGATTTAATAAACAAATAATCATACTTCAAATACCCCAACCTCCACTGCTCCATGCAGCTTTTCCTCTTTCCTAATTCATCCAATCACCTTTGATCTCGTCATTACCAAGAACCACAGTCTCCTCATATGCCTAATTTCAGACATCCTGCATTCTGACCACCACTTCCTAAATTGCAAGTCCATTTGCTCAATTCCAGAGATTATCCTACCCCTCCACCCCCAGAATTTTTTTTTTTTTTAAGATTTTATTTATTTATTCATGAGAGACAGAGAGAGAGAGAGAGGCAGAGGGAGAAGCAGGCTCCCAAGGAGCAGAGAGCCCGATGCGGGACTCGATCCCAGGACCCTGGGATCATGACCTGAGCCGTAGGCAGACGCTTAACCATCTGAGCCACCCAGGCGCCCCACCCCCAGAATTTTTAATGCATTAATTTTCCAACCTGTCCCATCCCTAACTTCCCACATTGCCAAGGCAAATGCCGTGTCAGTGTTTATGCTCTACCCCTCAGTGCTCTTGCCCTCCTCCTCTCTACTACCACTTACTCTCTTGCACTCAGCTAAATCCCAATCCCATTTGTCCAACTAAATTGGACTGCACCTGCACTGAATATGTTTAAGAAAAGCACACAACTGTGCTGGCAACCAAGAGGGCCTAGGATCCTGGACTAGCATTCATAGCTATGGTATACTAGTATACTCTCCTGCTCTGTTATATGGATTTGTCATGCATTCTCATCTTTAATGGAGAACAGCACCTCACCAGTCCTCACTCTTAGCAATGACCTTGTTTCTATATGATTAAGAAAATTGAAAAAATATGAAAAGAACAGCCACAGGCTTCCACCACCCATCTATCCACCTTCCAGCATTTGGAATGTAACATTTCCTTCTCCCCTAATGTTATGAGTGACTGTGCTCCTGTCTAAGGCCAGCCTTCCACTGGCCCATTTTATCCTATTCGTCCTCATCTATTCAAGGATGGTGCTCTAGCAATTTCCCCCTCTTTCTCTTGCAACATCAATTTTTCTCACTCTACTGGATTTTTTCCATCAACACACAAACATGTAGTTCTTTTTCCTATTCAAAAAAATCTCTCAACCATGCTTTCTCCTCTGGCTATTCTCCATTTCTCTTTCCCTAGAGCAAAGTTTCTTGAAAAGCTTGTCTGTGCCTATTGTCAAATATGCATCTCCTCCCATTCTATCTTGAAATCATTCTACTTCCATGTCCTCTCCTACCTTTCCAACAACCCTTATTAAGGCTATTAGTGTCATCTTTGCTAAAGCCAATGTCAATTTTCAGTCCTTATTTTCTTAATTATCAGTAATATTTTACACTGTTGATCACTTTGTCCTCCTTAGACACCTTTCTTAGCATGGCTCCATGGATCACACACCCACCTGGTTTCCAACAATGTTCTGACCATCCCTTGTCAGTTTCTGACTTTGGTTCTACCTTGCTTCACCTCTAAACTCTAGAGTGCCCCAGGGTTGAGACTTTAGATGTCTTCTCTAGCTACTCCCACTGCCTAGGTTTGATCATCCAGTCTCTGGTTTTCAATATCATCTCTGTGCTAATGACTCCAGATTTGTATCTCTAGCCCTGAACTTTGCTCCACACTCAACTCATTTATCACACTGCCTGGTAAATAGTCCCATAAGGATGTCTAACAGATTTTTAACATCTAATATGCTTACAATCATGCTCTCAATGTTCAAACTGTTCTTCCCATTTCTTCTCAGTATCAGTTAATACAACTTCATCCTTTTAGTTGCAAGGCTGAAAACACTGGAGTCACCCTTGATATTTCCCTCTTCCTCATCCCACATCCAATCCTTTAGTAAATACAGTCAGCATCCCCTTGCATGTACAGAGAATCTGTCCACTCTGGACTCCCCTTCCACCATGCTACTGCAGGCCCCATGATCCAACCACACTGGATTATGGAAAGACCTACTGGACCTACTTCCTGCTCTTCCCTTGTCACTCCACAGTCTGTCCTCAGTACAGCTATCAGAGCAACATTGAAGAGGCCAGATCATTTTAGCTCTCTGCTGAAACCCTTCACTGAGCTCCAGCTCAGTCCAGGTGACCTCACAAGGCCTTGCTCTGAACTGCCAGGCCCACATGGTCTGCCATCCCCCTACCTCTGTGACATCCCTGTTGTCAGTTCTGCTCACTCTGCTCTGGTCACACTTTAAAGTGTAAAGTCACACTTTACTGCTACTGGGTCAGCATGGGCATTCTCTTACCTTCAGACCTATGCACTTACTGTTCCCCCTTGCCTGAAAGTCTTTCCTCCAAAACCTGCTCAGTTCTTTGAAATCTTTGCTTAAATTTCATCATCAGTAAGAATTTCTCTGGACATCCTATTTAAAACTTCAACCCTCTTTGTATTCCCCTTTTCTATTTTCTCCTAAGCACTGCTCCCTTTCTAGCATAATATATATTTTATTTATTTATTACTGTCTTCCAGACTATGTTCTGTGAGGGAGAGAAGTTTTGTCTGTTTTGTTTCCTCCCTGATACATAATAGGTGCACAATGAGCAGTGGCTAAATAAATAACAGATAGCCATTATTATCTGTCTGATATCAATACAACCAGACTAGAGTTCTTGATTTACAGCACTGCCAGCCCCCACCACACACACACACACATACACACACACACAAGTGCACACACTCCTGACTTATTGCCCAGTATTCTTCAATCAAATTAGGAAGCTGGGATTCATCCTCAGTCCCTCCCTTCCCCATGGCCCCCCCGATCCAGTCCACAACAGGCCTGGCTACCCAATCTTCAACATGCACCCCAACTACAGCTCCTGAATCCATCCTTTGCTCCTCTTTACTTCACCTCCATCTAGCCTGCTGAAATGGCTCTTCACTGCCTCTCTTGGGTGCCCCTTGTACACTCCCCCGCCTCACTCCTCTCACAACTTTGGTCTCCATCTGTCCCTACCCAGCTTCTCCAGCATGTGTGCATGCCTTTCCCCTGAACACTTCCCCAGTCTTTGGCTGGTGGGCTTCTCCCCCTCATGTCTCAGTTAAATCTCTTCAGTGCACCTTCAGTGACCACCCAGACCACCCTGTCTAAAGTGGCTCCCACCCCAACACCCATACACTCCCTCCCACTATTCCCTTCATGTAGATTATTTCTCTCCAAACACTTACCAAATTGCAATTACCTTATTTCTTTATATGCATGTTTCTTTTCTATCTGCATTGAGAGTGTGACATCCTTAGAGGCAGAGAAAGAATAAGGAATAAGCAAATAGTAGACCCCAAAATGCATGAAGGGATACATGAAAGCGAGTTTAGATCCACTGCAGTCTCTGAAGCCATCAGCTATCCCTCTCTGCCCCTAGGAACAGGTGTTGTACAGAAGCAGTGATGAGGACCAAATAAGACCTAAAACATCTGGCTGCCAAAGCTGAGTGATCTCGTTTCTGCTCATCTTAGCCCATCCTTGGTCTTTCTCAGGAGCAATTTCTCTATCTCAGTTTTGTGGGAGTGAGGGGACTCCTCTCCATCAGGCAGCATCATCTCAGCCAATATTATTTGAAAGGGCTTAAGAAGCAAGAAATAACTCATCCCAAAATAACCCTTACTTGGCTTCCAGCTGCTCTGAACAGCTGGATGCTTTTTCTGAGCCAGAAAGCTTCTGTTGGGAAGCTAATAAGATGGGGAGAAACCAAACACATTGAGATATGCTAAATGGGGTCATTGTCGTTAATTCCCTTAGGAAGATAAATGCCACTGGCTTTCTCCATGCAGATTTTCAGCAAAAAGTTTTAAACTCTGTGCTTAGCATTGGGCCGACTATGATCAAAGAATCATGAGTACCCATTGTCATGAAATTTATAAACCAGATGTGCCAAGAAAAATGGCACACATTAGATAATTAGCAAACAATATGATGGAACATAATTAAGCACTAACTAGTGTCATTCAGGTTCAGAGAGGATTGAGGGCTAGTCTTTGAAAATGGCTTCTTGGAGGAGTTTCAAGCTACATTTTGAAGGGTATGGAAAGTTGAAGTAAAGGAAAGCCTTCCAGAGGGGAAAACAACTGCACAGTCTCAGAGGTGGACATGCACCTGGGGTGGTACAACTCGCCTGATCAGATTTAAGACTGTCTGGAAGGGAGGTTCTAGAACCCAGATATGTGGGTAGGTCTCAAATTTACCACTTACACAGCATTAGCACCAAAGTCCTTAACCTCTTGCAGTCTTTTGCCTTACCTGCCAAATAGAAGAAATACTACCTGTAGTCCTTCCTTTTGTACATCAGAGAGCCCTGGTGGGCTCAGAGAAAGGGCTGGTGTCAAAGGGCTGTGCCCACAGGAGACACACAGGATGTGAGGCAGCTGTGGGCATGGGGCCAGCCCACCCACAGCTTGAAAGCCAAACTGAGATTTAGAACATTTGCCTTGGGAAACCAGGGAAGGCTTCCCAGCTTAGATGTAACCGGATGTATACTTTGTGGAAACACATTTCTTTTTTCATGTTAAATATAAGATGGCTGGTGAGCCAGGGCCACATGCTAGCAAGCAACAGCAGCTTCCTGCTCGACAAGGAGAGATTTTATAAAGGGCATCACCCCAGGATTGAAAAGGCATCTGGTGCTCTTTCAGGAAAACTATTATGCCCTAAAGTTACATTTTTTTCTGCTCCCTGGCTTTCTTATACTGTTGTCTCTGGAAACAAGAGTTTGGCAACTTTCTGTGGTAAGGCTTTGTTCCCTCCTAAATACCGCCGTCTGTGTTTAGAGTATGAGAAAACCACCAGTTGGTTTGGCATTTTGTTAGCCCCAAAGCAGGAAGACATGACCTTCTAGGAATGAGGCGAGCTGCAGTCTGGAGCAGGTGGGGTTAACAAGGGATATAGCTAGCCAGAGCCAGCAGATCAATGGTAATCTGCCAAACACCCCAGCTCTCCCCCCTTTTCTGGATCTGCTCCTTGAGTCCCACAGGAGACTTTGCCCTGACACAGAATGCTCTGTCATGGGTCCCAGCACTGTTTCTTAGCTCCTCCCCTGCTGTGTGAAATGCCATAAGCAGCCTCCTTAGTGAACAGAGGGCCAAATTTGGAGATAAGTGAATCTGAGCTCAGAGCCTGTTGCTGCCCAGGTAGCAGCTAATTGTCCTGAACTAGTCATCATACACCCCCATCTTGGGACCAAAGTTACCCCCTCTCTAACAGGAGAGAATGGTCTACTTCAGCATATCTCAAATTTAACTAATTACCAGAATCACCTGTGACACTAGTCTAAATGCAGGTTCCCAGGCACAATGGGAAATTCTCATTCAGTCTGTCTTGGGTATCAGCTCATGATCTGTATTTTTAACATGAGCCCAGTGTGAATCACAACGTAGGAACCACTGGGTCTCTGAGACCGCATATGCCCCGGTGTTCTCTGACCCTCTGGGTTTTTGTTTTTGTTTTGCGGGTGGGGGGCGGGTGGGGTTGGGGGGAGCAAAGGAAGAGGGAGAGAGAATCCCAAGCAGACTCAATGCTCAGTGCAGAGCCTAATGTGCAGGGCTCGATCTCACAACCTTGAGATCATGACCTGAGCAAAAATCAAGAGTCAGGTGCTCAACCAACTGAGCCACCCAAGCACCCCATCTGACCCTCTGGTTTGATGCAACAGCCTATGTGGAATGAAGAAGAAGGTAAAGAAGCCTGTTTCTGCTGTAAAGGCCCCCTGGGCATTTTCCCACCACTTTTGCCAAGCAGAATTAATTGATTCCTGTCTGCCTTTAAGCATGTGCCTGGTATTGGAGCTAGCTGCCCTCTCATCTCTCTCTTATGTCTATGAACAATTTGAGGGCAGAGGACATGTCTTATTCATGTGTCCACCCACAGCACCAACTCAGTGTCTGGCATGGAGTAGATATACCACTGAATCTTGAATGATGATGCCCTTAGTTCTATAGGTCTGTGTTCTTCCTGTTCTTTCTACCTCCTGCTGTGACCCAGGAAACACTTGAATTAGGATCAGAATTGGCAAGCCAAATGTCTACAATTTCAACCTTGGGCATCTGTCTGGGGCCCAGGGCACCCTAGTATCACCAAGTGCAGCATGGTCCCTAGAGACTTAGCTGCTTTCTCCCCTCCCCTCTCAACCCTGGCCCAGCCTGGACCTCGTGATGGGAACAGGTTGGACAAAGCAGGGGGCCTCTGGTCTACAGTTCCGATTCAACCCACCATACTGAGGCATGTGAGGGAAAGAAAACTGGCCTCCTCCCAGCAAAGACCAGCGTTTCAGCCCCTCAGCCACAGGCCTCTGCTCTGCATCTTGCTTGTCTTTTCTAGCTCAGCCTAGCCCAGTGCCCTCCTCCCTAGCCAGCACGCCTCCTGAGGGAGGAGTGTGTTTAAGATTCCCTGCACGGGATGTAAGAGGTGATTCCAAGTATCTTGCTGCAGAGTGAACTAATCCTACCAGGTTAATTCTCCCCTCAGTTCATTCCATCTTATTAGAGCCGGCAGGCACCCCGTGATGCTTCATTACCTGTGCCACTCTAAGGCAAGGCTCTCTTTTAATGAGATGAGCAGTGTGGGGACACCCCTGCTAAGCACCCCAGATGGATGCATTTGTCCTGAAAAAGGGGAAGCCCTGAACCCCCCAGACCTGATCACCAGACAAAGCTGTTAAAAAGAGAAATGGATCCCACCCTCTGCCCACCTAATCCAACTGTCGCCTCAACCATTACACCCTGTTTTCTAAGGGAGAAAGTGCCATTTCCTTCCAGAGGTCTCATTGCGGGTACCTTCGAAATTAGTCCCAAGAGGAAGGAAAACAATGGAGTTTTGCATTGGCAAGTGGAGAGGGAGGGCATGTGCACAAGTGGGGCTGAACCTGCGCTTGAGTGTGCATGCAGGCCTGGGAGCATGGGCTGCTCTCAGGTGAGGGCGTGGTGGCAAGCCCAGGACCAGGAGACAGCTCCAGCACTGTGCATCTTCATCCTTAAAGAGCTCTGGCCTTCCCAGCAAGCCAGCTGGCTGTGTGAAGGAGATCTCTGCTAATTAATCAAGTCCTCACCACCTCAATGAGTGAGGGCTCCCACTGGAAGATAAATTACTGCCACAGCTAGCAGAGGACAGCCGACTGGGCACAGCGGGCCAGGATGAGGCGGGGGTCCATCAGGAGGGTACCATTATTTCATTATTTCACCGGCACGCTATGCCTCCATTCCCAGAAACCTGGGCTTCCAGAGTGCCCTTGCTTGCTCGCACTCTCCTGCTTTGTCTGACCTGCATTTTATGCTCCGCATCTCTCTGTTCTCAGGCTCCCTATGCTTGCTGGGCAGCATTTAATTTGCCACATTCCCTGTGCTCAGCTTCATGAGCTTATCTCTGTGCACATTTCTGCCTTTTACTATATTTCTCAATTTTCATTATCCAAACTGCGGGGGGAAAAAAGAGTGACCAAAGGGAGACTCTGTGTGTGTTGGTGGGGCCAGCTCCTCTGAGGAAAAGGCCTTTGCATGCATTGCATAGAAGGAAAATCTTGGAGAGAGTGGACAGAGAGAAGAAAATAGCTCACTGAATACTCTGTTTCCAGAATAAAAGGGTCATGGACAGAATAGGCCCTGTGAGGCAAGTAACCCTGCAGAAGGAAACTGAAGTAAAAATATTCCTGAAAAACAAAACCAAATGGTCTCTGGGCACCTGCCAGGAAATCAAAAAGAGTATGGGCCTATCTCAGAGATATTGCAGGTTCAGTTCCAGACCACTGCAATAAAGTGAATATCACAATAAAGCAAGTCAAATGAATTTTTTGGTTTCCCAATGCATATAAAAGTTATGTTTACACTATTGCCTATTAAGTGTGCACCAGCATTATGTCTAAAGAAACAATGTACAAACCTTAATTAAAAGGTACTTCATTGCTAAAAATGCTAATCATCATCTGAGCTTTCAGCGAGTCATAATCACTGATCACAGACCACCATAAAAATGTAATAATAATCAAAAGTTTGAAATATTGCAAGAGTTACCAAAATGTGACACAGAGATACAAAGGAAGCAAGTACTGTTGGAAAAAAAATTGGTTCTGATAGACTTGCTTGATGCAGGGTTGCCACAAACCTTCACTTTGTAAAAAACACAGTACCTGCGAAGCTCAGTAAGGTGAAGTGCAATAAGACAAGGTTACGCCTGTAGTGAGCTTCTAAGACTGTTTTACCATATCTACTAGTTCTCCATCCTGTCACTGTACCACCATACCCCAACTTCTACATAGGTTCTAATCTCTCTTTGTCCTTTGGCTACTGCTAAAGATGCCTGGATAGTGTGCATACCAGAAAGGGGCCAGTCTCCAGGCAAGCTATAGAACTTTTCAGTGCCTCAGTTTCTCTTTCTATAAAAGGGATACTCTAGTAATGTCCCCATCTACATCAAGAGAATTGAGAGGATAATAGTCTTTTGATGTGAAAGTATGTTGAACTAGTTGGATGTAGAGCACTCTTCCAACAAAGGAGTTGAGTGTTTTTTGCCACCTTTAGGAGAAACAAGCGTGAAGAGTTTTAGGAAAGTTGGTGGAGAAAATACTTGGTTTTGAACTTGCACAGCTTCCACCAAGAGGGAAACACTGAAATCTCTGTCCAGTTCACCATCAGCCCACAATCTTTTTCTTCAACCCTCTCCATCCCTCAAAGCCCCATGTTGTCCATGCTTCTCACAACTTGTGCCTTCTCCTGGCTCAGGACAGTGCTACTTAAGACATCAGATTCTCCTTTTTCTCTTCTCTATGGCCTCCTGGCCTCCACTCCAGGCTCCACATAAGAAGGGGTGGTTAATGAAAAGGACAGGGAGGCAATGCATTACTAGAGTAAATTCTATAAAAAGCAGCACCTGCAAGGTTGAAGAATCCTGGTCAGCATCTGTGCTGCACCTGGTCTCCTATGGGGTTTCTGCTGGTGTGAGAAATGCCCCAGACAAAGGACACAGAGCAGTTTTTTGAGTCATCAAATCACAGGGGATTCAAGCTGGATGGGGTTTTGGGGGCCATGTGGCCCATTCCCCTAACTGGTTCAAATCCACCTACAATACAGCAGAGACATGGTCATCCAAATTCCCGATGGAACTCTTCTACTGTGGGAGACCTCACTTCTCCACAAAGTGTTCTACTCCATGATTGTTATTTGTCGGAAAAATAAGCTCAAGCCTCCCTCACTTTAACTGTTATCTGCACCAGCCCCATTCATTCATTCATTCATTCACTCAGCAAATATGTGCACATCACCAAGCATGTGCCAGGCGCTGGTCTACAATGTCAGAGATGCCATGGTGAACAAGACACACTGATTCCCATCCTGAATGGGAATGCAGAGTCTTGCAGAGACACACACCAGCAAACAGGCACTCACAGTCTAGTGCTGCAAAAGAAAAAGTACAGGGACCTTTGGGGACAAATAGGAGAGATGCCAGCCAAGATATTTTTGTGGGTTGTGAAGATGCAGATCAGGAAAGGTTTTCTGGGAAGAACAACATCCAAGTGGAAACCTGATTTAAGAGTTAGCAGGTTAAAGGAGGAATAAGGGGTAGGAATGAGGTGGGGGAAGTCAGGACAAGAACTGGGCCATGGGACTTGTAGGCAAGCTGTAGAGATGATCCAAAAATGAACTAGGGTAGTGACAGCCAGGGTGGAGACATTCCATGAGGTGTTGAGCCCTTACAGCCAGCTCCCAAGTTTTGTTCTTGGCCTGGGTCCTAAGCCCCTTCCTTATCCTACCTCAATTGCAGCCTCTCTGCATATCCATAACCTTCCCCACTTGCCTCAGCTCTGGCCCAGGGCCTCACACCATCTCTCATCAGACTCTTGGGCTGCTTCTCAGTTCTGGCTTGACACCTTCTTCATTCTATTTGCTCTTCTCTATCAGATCACAGTTCTCTTTTTTTTTTTTTTAATTTTATTATGTTATGTTAGTCACCATACAATACATCATTGGTTTTTGATGTGGTGATCCATGATCCGTTGTTTTCGGATAACACCCAGTGCTCCATGCAGTACGTGCCCTCCTTAATACCCATCACTGGGCTAACCAATCCCCCCTCCCCCCTCCCCTCTAGAACCCTGTTTGTTTCTCAGGTCCATAGTCTCTCATGGTTCATCTCTCCCTCCGATTCCCCCCACCCATTTTCCCCTTCCTTCTCCTAATGTCCTCCATGCTATTCCTTATGTTCCACAAATAAGTAAAACCATATGATAATTGACTTTCTCTGCTTGACTTATTTCACTTAGCATAATCTCCTCCAGTCCCATCCATGTTGATGTAAAAGTTGGGTATTCATCCTTTCTGATGGCTGAGTAGTATTCCATTGCATATAGGTCACAGTTCTCAGTGACTCCAAAGCACCCAAACATCCCTCCCCAGGACCGGCCCATGGAGGGTTCTCAAGCACATCAGAAGTGGGTCAAAAATTGTGTCCCATTGGCCCTGGTCTTCCCAGTGGCAGGCATGGAGACTAGGTCCTGCTCTTCTATGAGAGCTTCTGAGATGTTTCAAAGCCGGTCTCATGACTTCCCCCAGGGCTCCTGTTCTCCAAATTAAGCATCCCTGTCTCCTCATCTCAAATTATCACTTCTCCATGATGGTTAATAGTTCTCTGGATGAGATTTCAAACCAGAACTATCATTTTTATAAGCAAAATGTTGTATAGCCACAAAGTAAAATATTATTCAGCCATAAAAGGGATTGAAGCACTGATTCATGCTACAATGTGGATAAACCCTGATAACATTGTGCTGGGGGAAAGAAGTCAGATACAAAAGGCCACATATTGTATGGTTTTACTTATATGGAATACCCAGACTGGGCAAATTTATAGATACAGAAGGTAGATTACTGGCTGCCAGGGGCTGGGGTGAGAGCTGGGACTGGCGAGTGACTGCTAATGGGAATGGGTTTCAGTTTGGGGTGATGGAAATGTTCTGGAACTAGACTGTGCTGATGGTTGCACAACATTATAAATGTACTTAATGCTACTGAATTTAATATGGTTAAATTTTATGTTATGTGTATTTCACCACAATTTAAAAAAAAAACCTATCATTTATATAATTCTCTGCACCTTATAAAGCATTTTCATATAAGGTACGCATGCCATCTACTCCCCCCTTCTGCCTGGTTATCATTCCCCTTTCACAAATGAGGGAGCTAAAGCGCTGCCTGCCTTGGAGTCACAAGCAGGACCTGGGGATGAGCTCCTGGTCTTCTCACCCAGGGTCCACATTCTTGCCACTGCACATCCACACTGAGGCCAGGACATGTGCTGCTTGGTCAGCACACAAGGAACAAAGCTACTGACACATGCTCTTACTAACAAAGGTTAAATAAAGTGGGGTTAACAGTGTGGCGTGCTGGTGAGGAATTCCATTTTATCCCCTTTGCAATGGTGGTGTACAAGCAGGAAGTCTGGAATGGGAAAGAAGAAAAACTTCTTACTTGAGAAGTAGAACAGAAGAAAAAACACCACATTACCTTCACCCTATACTTACATCTCAGCCTGGAGCCAATGGAGGAGACAGTTTCCTTTCTATAGTGAGGAATATCCTGCTAAAAAAGACAGGCATAGAAGAGCGGGTTGAGAGAGGGGCAGGAGGTGATTAGCCAGGACTTGGGTAAGGACACTCAGGAAGAGATAGGAAGGATAGGGAAACTTGTGGAAAGCAGGGGGAGGCATAACGTGGGAGGGAGGGCAAGGGAGGAGATGTATTTCAGCGGAAGTGGCCCTCACTAAAGCCCTATGGATGAGCAGGCTGGAAAAGGTTATGACCCAGGAACAATTTCCCTTTTCCCCAAATCCCCTGGGTTGGGGAGAGGGAGCTGCATTGTATAGAACTGGGAACTCACTCTGACGAGTGTCCTTTAGGACCTGACGGGATACAAATAGCTCCTGAGATCAGCCAGAACAGAGATAAGTGAGGGGATAGAGAGAGAAAACTGAGCCAGGGCAGGGCTGATAGCTGGGCTGGACAGAGGTTAGGAGGCCATGAAGCATGGCCATGTGCCACGGGAGCACTGGAGGGCTGGAAGGGAGCAGAGGTGCTCAGAAGTTACGCCACATTCAGTCCTGGGAGGGCAGCCAGGTCCATGCCCCTCAAGGACACACAGAAGTGTGTTCTTCTGGGCCTGTCAGGGAAGAAAAGCAACATGGAGACCCCAAGTCTTCAAGAGTCACATTATCAGTCTCCATATAACATGACAAAATAATCAGGTAAGCACTTGCAAATGTTATCTGATTTATTCTTTATAAGAATAGGCTTAGGATGCATAAAGAGATTTGTTCTTGTGTACACAGCTAAGGCACAGAGATTTGAACCCTGGTTAGTCATATCGGGATCCCTGCCCTGGCCCCTGTGGTTTGAATTCAGGTCTTTGAGTGAAAGACAAGGAGGACAGGAGTGAGCTATAAGCAAATTTATGCTCACTGGCCTTGGGAGACTGGGCAGACAACATGAAGGCACAGAGCTGGGAGTACAGATCATTGTAGCTGTGGGAGGTAGGAGCCAAGGAGAGCATTTGTCTACCACTGGCAAGCATAGTCACATGCACCCATGGGCACAAAGGGTGACACAGAAGCCAGCTCTCTGAGCACACTCCCTCCAGAACAACTGCTTAGAACTGCTGGATTATCCATTTCTGCCTTAGCTGGGGAGACTTGTCTTCAGTGTGGGGCCTTTTCCATAGCTGTGGTCTTAGCTCTAAGGACACCTGTCTCCTGACTAAGGAGACCTGACCCACAGGTCCCATCTCACAGATGGGGAAATGGCTGCAGAGCTAAGACACCCAAGGCCACACAGCTGATAAGGACAGAATCAAAACTTAGACTTAGGGCTTCTGACTCTTTCATCCATGCATTCCCCACTCACAACGCTGCCTGCAGATCTCTCACTGAGATCATTCTTGAACGCTCATCAGGGACATTCCCAAGGACCAGACACAAAGCAAGACTGTTGCACACAGCCCACAAGCACCAGCACTTTGGCTGTCTGTGTGCAGTGGTGTTGGTGGAGGTCCACGAGCAAGTCTGCTGCCTCTAATTCACAGCCAGAGTCCCCAGTTCCCTGGGCCTGGTGCCACCAGCAGCATGATGTTTTGAAAACCAGCTTATGAAAGAAGCTACCCAACAGGAGCCACTCATGTCTCTACTCCAAATTTAGGGATTGTGTGGGTTTGCAACCATAAACTGTGGTTCAAAAGCCTAAGTCACAGATTTTTTTTAAATTTTGTTTATTTTTAAGTAATCTCCACACCCAGTGTGGGGCTCAAACCCACCACCCAAGATCAAGAGTCACATGCTCTAATGACTGAGCCAGCCAGGTGCCCCAAAAGTCTAAGTTACAGATTTTGATACAGAATGCAATGCCAATTGTCCAGATTTTTTTTTTTTTTTTTTTTTTACACCTTGGATAGCCTCCCTAACACAGTGAAGACGTCTGTGTCAGGGCTGTCTTTGTCAGCTGCTGCACTGCAGAAAACACTGCCCTCAATCCTAGAACATCTCCCTCTATCTAGATATATCAAGAAGGCATTCAACCACTTTGTGCCTCACTTTTCCCATCTGTAAAATGGATAGGAGGAACCAGATATGCATCACACAAACGCCTGCTCTGCTGCTCTCTAGATATGTGGTCCTCATCAAAATATTTAACCTCCCAGAGCCCATTCATAAAATGGGGTATATAATCATGTTTTTTTTACTTTTGTGTCTGCCCAGCATTGATCCTCCCTTATTCTAGAAACATCATCTTTGCTTTCCTTTGGGGTCTGATGGGCCAATTCCTTCCAGGGGGTATGGGGCTTGTCTTGTGACCCAGGTCTGACTGATAAATATATTCCATCCCTCTGGCCACAGTGATCCATTCAGAGACAGGCCACATGCATGGAGCTCAGTTCCAGGATGTTTGTAGGAAATGTTGAGAAGGAGAGGTCCTCTCTCTGCTGGGATCATTTGCAATAAGGATGTCTGGGGCCGCTCTAAGGAAAGAATTCATCTGAGCATGAAGCCAACATAAAGGAACCCAGAGCCACAATGGGAAAGGAGAGGGACAGAGGAAGGACGAGAGGGAAGAGAAAGACCGACAGACCACATCCCAGTGACAGTGTTTGAGGCCCTGGAACCAGCTGTGTTTGAAGCCAATCCTAACTCCTCCACTTTGTGTTTACATGAATGAATCAAATCAGGTTTTTAACACTAGAATAGAAGTGGTCCCTGTATAATAGGTCTGCTGTGAGGCTTGGTTAAGATAATATAAGTGAAGCACTTAGCCCAGTGCCTGGCACATAGTAAGCTCTCAATAAATAATGATAGCTGTTATGGGGAGCAAATGAGATGATGGATGTAAAAACACACAGAAAGGCATAAAGTGTTATATAAAAGTAAGGTACCTATTATATGCTTTCCTGTTCTCCAATGATCTATACCTCCCATTGCGGCTTTATCGCCCACTCTCTTATTCTCTAAATATTTCATGTGCCCAATTAGACTGTGAGCACCTCATGGTAGGGACTAAGGTTCATATTCTGTTTTATCCATCACAGGATAATGTGGTTGTCAAGCACACTACAGCATAGCAAGGTGGTTAATATCACAGGCTTTAGTGCCCAAACACCTGGCTTCAAATGCTGGCTCTGCCCTTTACTGCCTGGGTAACTACAGGGAGCTGAGTTCACCCCTCCAGGTCCCAGTTTTCTGTTACGTAAACTGGGGCCAGTATTGGTACCTACCTCATTTAGTTGTTATAAAGATTAAATTTATTAATAGTTGTAAAGCCTGTGTAACAGTGCCTGGCCCACAGTGAGCCCCATGAATGTGTCTAAGTAAACACTTCCCAATTATTTTATTATTGTAATTCAGAAGCATTTACTATGCTTAAAGGATATACAACCCCTTCCTTAATACTGTAATGAAAACAAGCCCCGGTCTTTAAAATAATAACAGCTATCATTTTTAGGGGCATACCCTCTGCCTTCATTTTTATTTCTCATGTTCTAATCATGTATTTTAAAGCTGGAAGGAGCCAAAAGAGACTTCTTACTTCGCAGATGAGAAAAGAGAGTCCAGAAAGACTACATGATTTATCCAAATTGGCACAGCTTACTAGAAACAGAGCGAGGAGGTGAATCCAGGTCCCCCAATTCCAGACCCATCATGCCCTCCTCACTACAAGACTGCCTAAGGACATGGTACACAGCATATGACCAAGACTTGTGAAACAAATAACTGCAGCCTCACAGATACTCCTTCCTTTAACAAACATTTATTTAGCACTGAAGTATGTACAACTGCCAAGAAATTAGGAAAATGGAGTAGAGTGAAGCAGAACCACTCCCTACCCTGTTTTCCTGTCAAACAGGTAGTGTAATTATCTTTCTCATTCATTTGGCAATTGATGATTTGGCATTGATGATTTGTCAAGCACTAGGGACAGATATAGTGTCAACAAAAGGAGATAGTCCTTGCCCCCATAGAGCTTAAAGTATCATGAGTTTGGCTATACTCTAAGTGCTCAGTGTTATTCACTGAATCAATGAATGAATAATTAAAGTGCCAAAGAATCAGTGGATGAATGGATGGATGGATGGATGGATGGATGGATGGATGGATGGATGGTAGATGGGTGAGTGGGTGGGTGGATGGACATAAGGATGGATGAATGGATGGATGGATGATTGGATGGATGGACAGATGGATGGATGGACAAGCTTTTCAAAAACCCACATGTATGAGCTTTGTGCATAGGACATTGCACAATTGTCTTCCCTTGATTTTTCCTCAAAGGATTTGACAGGTAGCATGAGAGATGGAATCAGGAACCCCAACACCCTAAACTTATGGATGAGAAAAGTGGCACTCGGAGAGACAGATGTCATGTATTAGTTTGATTCTCCCACCACCTTTACAAACATAGTGACCCAGTGGCATAAGATTCCTAGTCCTGGAAAGGGATCACATCCTAGGAAAGTTCAGTTTCATCCCCAGAGTTCTTCCTTGACAGAGAGAAGCCATGCTTCAGGAAGGCCCCTTGCAGATTGTGCTTATCCTAGACAGTTGATAAGGCCTTTATCCCATCAAGAAAGAGTAAGTCCTGCCTAAAGGCTCACAGATCATCAGATGGGCCTGAGAGCCGCAATTTGTAAGGCTGCTACTAAAGTCCACCTGCTTGCAACAAGGGTTTTTCTCTTCCTGTGATTTCTGCTCAGTTGTTCTTGAGGGAAAACATCTGTGGTTCTTATCTTACTGCTGGTTGTCTTCTATTTGTCTTCCCCCTAATGCCAGTCCAATCGTGGTCAGGCAAGTGTGCCATGGCTCAGCAGTATGTGGCTCTGGTTTCCTCTTTCTTTCCAGTTGCACCCTGTCCCTTTGCTAGTCCTATCCCTCTCTGGCCCAGTTGTATTCTCTCTTGCTTCTTGCCCATTTCGTATGTTAAGTCAGGAAGCATCTATTCTAACCCAAACGTACTGGGACTATTTTTCTAATTTCCTAGACTATACTGAAACCTCAATACCTCTAGCACCCATACCTGGACATACCACTAAAGCGACCTTCACTGCTGTTGGAAAGTATATTAGTCTTTCTGGTTTTCAGTGTGATCATTTCATGAGGAAAAGAATTCCAAACTTGCCACAATAACTACTGTCAAACAGGAAGTAGAGCATCCAAGCCTTGAAATTTTATTGCAAACCACCAAGGCTAGTGTAGGATTCTTGGATTCAATTTAACTGCTGGAAGGCAACGAAATTCCTTATACTCTCCCTGCAAAAGCAAAACATCAAATGACACAGGTT
Organism: Neomonachus schauinslandi; assembly: GCF_002201575.2. Classification (NCBI taxonomy): domain Eukaryota; kingdom Metazoa; phylum Chordata; class Mammalia; order Carnivora; family Phocidae; genus Neomonachus; species Neomonachus schauinslandi. The sequence goes on along the minus strand of NC_058413.1, from coordinate 82,221,275 downwards.
AAGAAATGCAAACCTAGCCACCTGCTGTGCTCTTCAAATATTTCTAATGATTTTTCTGATGCTTTGAACTGATTTAACCCAAAGTGCATTTGGCCCCTAAACAGTTATTCCTTTGATTTTTAAAGTGGGGTATAATTTAATTCAGAGGCCCAGCTCTCCTATACTTCTGAGTACAAGGTTGGAAGCCACAAACCTCCGAATCTAGTGGTACTTTTTTCCTTAGGGCAAAAAATTATGGTTTATTTCTGTCCAAAGAACATGACCTTAGGGAGGAAAATGAGCAAAACTGCAAAGCCCAGGGACAAAAAGAAATGAGGCTGAATCTGAGGAAACCAGGTATGGTTTATGGAGATGATTGACTGCCAAGCAAGAAATGTGTCTTACTCTAATCCCCTGGTCTCTTGCCTTCTTCAAGATCTTTCTGTTCTTAGAAGTGATGGGTAGCCTTGGAGATTAGCCCACCCTCCTGCAATTCTTTTCATAATTGAACCAGAAGATAAGCTGCCACAACAGATTGGAGGTGCACCACAAGGTGGTACAACAAAATAATCCTCTCTCAATGGGCAAGGTGGGCAGAGGTCAGGCAAGAAAACATAGCTTGAAATGAATGGAAGCAAATACTGAAAAAGGAGGGGGATGTCAACTTAAATTTGTAAGGTCCAGCCTCTGGTGTGATCATCATTTAACTAGGCTCCATTTATTTGTATTGAAGAGCCAGCATATTTGTTCTCGAAGCAAGAGAGCTTCCTGCAACCACAGTCAGAACCATTTGCCGAGCCTGTGTCCTTAAATGTTCACAGTATTTTTATCGAACATTAGGAAAGCCCTTGGTAATTTGCAGCAATTTAGTATGCTTGCTTTGCTGTTAGAAAATCCACAGCAATTCAGTAAACACCCAGTCACTGTGGCTGTTAACACACACGTGCTCTCTCTCCACAGCTGCCTGCCAGCTGTCACTCCAGGAAAGCAAGCCATCAGAGCCTCCCTACTGCCTCCCCTTTCTTCATGACCCTTACTCTATCCTTTCTTCTATCCAAAGTGAAGACCAGCCCCAGAAGACCACATCCCCCCACAGCTGGTGTACCTCTCCTCTCTGGGGCATTGGGAAACCCAGGGCACACTGATGAGTGGGGTAGGCCTGTTGTGTACCCCAACTTGGCCTCTTTTGGTGGTTAGGGGCCATCTGTTGCATTGTCAGGGTTGAGCAAGACCCGAGAAGAAGGATCCACCTCTCCATCTGCTCTCTTTAGCACATGCTGGTTTGGACTTGCTGAGTCTCATCCCAGATGCACACATACAAAGGCAGTAATCTGGACTCTACCACCAAAGTTTGTTTCTTCTGCAAGTTCCTAGATTTAATTACTAATCTTTTAATTTCTTAATAACCTTGTCTTTAACTATTTTTCCCACTTGCCCTGAAGTTCTGGGGATAACCATAGAGGTTCTCCCTAAATAACGTTCCACCTTTCACTTTTTTTTTTAAGATTTTATTTATTATTTATTTATTTATTTATTTATTTATTTATTTATTTGACAGAGAGAGAGCACACGTGCACACAAATGTGCACACACAAGCAGGGGACAGCCAGAGGGAGAAGCAGGCTCCCCACTGAGCAGGGACCCTGATACAGGACTCAATCCCAGGGTTCTGGGATCATGACCTGAGCCAAAGGCAGACTCAACCAACTGAGCCACCCAGTGGCTACTTTTCACTCTTTACCAAAGAATGTTCCCTACTTTTCACTCTTTACCAAAGAATGTTCTTGTAAAAACTAGCCAGTAAGACAGTGGGGCATAAAAATTCTCAATGACTCTCCATCTTGTCCCTTCAATGAATCCAAACCCATTACCTTCCTGGAAATCTCTATCAACAGCCTTTAGGATCTCTGAATTCAGGAAAACTCAGTGTTGTCTCTAAAGAAGACTAAAACTCTTTGACATTCCCTAAGTAAAAGAGCCATGCCATGTGATGCATTATATCCCTCCATCAGTCACACAGTCAATAGTTATCACCTAACAGTGTTAACTCACCCACAGTCACCAGGCGACTAGAAACAGGCTTCCAGCAATGGCAACCCTGTAGGTACAGGTTCTGGCAAACTTACTGCAGTGACCAAGTCCTGTGCAAATTCTTGGGCAATTGCTTGTCCTCATACACCATGCAAAGCCATGTCTCTGCTTTCCTGCACAAGGGCCCTCTTGCACTAAAGGCTGAGTATCACCTCCTAATGGGACCACCATCTCCCATGGGGCATGATGTGAACCACAAAGGCTGATTCAGGGGCCCTGCCCTGTCATCCTCTCCATCCCAGGCCTTCCGGGCTAGAAACCCTCACAGCCACAAATAGCTGTCAGCAAAGAACCAGCTATTTTTCTGAGCTGTGTCATGTTTTGGGTTCAATGTGCTGTTTCCCAGCTGCAGATACACATTATGATTGATGCCTGTGAGGTATGCCAATGTCCCAGATGGCCCCCACCCCCAACACCATCCTCCAAAAGCACAGCCTCCCCAACGGCTGCACGTTATCACAGCCTCCAATGAGCACTGTGCCAAGAAAGGGATGGGGCAAGAATTTTAAATGGCACTTCCTATATCCATGGCCTAGATCATAAGTCCCTAAAACAGCATGTTTGATAAATTCATCCAAAAATCACAGCCAGCCAGGAGTGGGGTGAGGACAAATCCTTCACACACATATGGATTTATTAAATATTTAAAGTTGCTACATAGATCTAAAGAGCCAGGTTATTTATTTTTGCAGGGTTGATCAATCATTTGTTTCCCTAAAGAATGCCAGACCCTTAACTACTCATCTAATTATGTCTGTGCAACCACATTGCTGCTACCCTGGCACTTAATATTTTATCCACACAGCTACCCAGCAGAATAGTGGCTCCATGAGGCTGATTGTCCAACAGGACTCCTATTTGCTTTGAGGAATCATTATGCCCATTCCCGTTGCACTCAACCCCCCTCCCCCAAATTAAAAGGCATTTCTCTTAAAGAAGAGAAATGGAATAATAACTATTTCTATCCTTCTCACTTCAAACAGGAGATTTACTTTCACAAACCCCATTAAGAGTTTGATGTGTTTGCTGAAAACCACTGCTGAGTTAAAGAGCGCCAGCAAATGACATCGGCCTACAATTTCCAGTAGCTGTACAGCTTCAAGATAAGGCCAAGTTCTTGTCTCAGCTGCAGTGGTGTGGTTTGAATTGATACCAGCACAAGCAGCAATTACCTTTCCACATGTTGGGTGGCAGGAGGGATTCCATTATTTGTCAGTCTCCATGATAATGATAAACAGGTGTTAGTGCCTGCAGGTAAGCTAGACATGGTACCAGATACATAAATAAGGACACTGCCCGCAAGTTGCTTCAGCCAAGGAGAGATAAGGCAATGAATCTGTCATGGGTTTGGATTCCAGCCTCATCAGATTTGGCTTCCATTTGGCAGCCAGTTATTTCCTACAATGTCAGGGTAAAGCCTCACTCATGTGCTATTACTGAAGCCTACATTTACATTGACCCGTGGGGGGAAAAAATTGGTGAAGAGAGGCATTCTGTGCAAATAAATGGTATAAATAAGAAGGGAAAGAATTGTACTACTGTGGGAGAGCCAAGCTGATTTAAATACTAAGCAATAGGCATTCACATACTCACCAGTAATGTCCTAATTCTGTGGGTCAAGTGGAATCGTTAGACACTGTGTGTTTAAGTCCAGAAGCAGAGCTCTTTGTTCATGTTTGAGCTGGAAAGGGTATTTTAGATCCAACAGGTCATTTTACAGATATGGAAATTGAGGCTGAGTAAGTAAAAAGACTTTCCCAGAATGTCTGATTGTCTCCATGATGCTCATTACCAGTGTTTAATGTCCCAATCACAGGAATAAAGGAAATTGAGTCTTTGGAAGCCAGTTTGAGATAGGTCTGATACACACACATACATGCACACTTATTCCACACACCAGCTGTGCCTTTCCCCTGAACCTGTAACTTAAGCAGGCATTCCCAGCTATGAGCATAATCATCTGCCCTAGACACACTCATAAGCTAATTAAATGATTAGGCTTAGGAAAAAATTACAGGATGGACATCCACTATGCTACCTGTGAAAGTGTACAGTGTGGGCTCTAAGAGACTCAGTATAAAATGAAGGCATAGAGACCTAATGAGTGTAACCAGTAATGGTGATGGCGGGAAGACATCCCAGCACAGCTGGCCAGAACTTGGCCAGACATCTTGACCACCACCATACCACCTTGATCTCTCCCCTGGACTGTAGAGAAAAGCCCTGAACTGGTTTCTCTGCTTCTACTCTTATCCACCACCCACCTCCCCTTCTAATTCATTCTTGGTAAAGGAGCCAGAACTTCTCAAACATAAATCAGATAATGTCATTCTTCTACTGGAAGCCTTCCAGTGGTTTCTCATTACATTTGGATAAGTCTTTACCGGGCCTCCAGGACTATTCATGATCTGGCCCCTGAGAACCTCGCCAAGCTCATCAACAAATTTGCTCCCCTGTGCCCTCCTTGCTCCAGTCCCTTTCTTAGTTCCTTAAGCATCCCTGGGAAGGATGTGTCACAGGGCCTTGCCATTGGCCATTTCTTCCACCAGGAACACTCTTCCAAGAACATATCTCTGACCATCCTATTACCCTCTGTCACACTACCCTCTTCCATTTTCCTTCACATCACTTATAACTCTGAATTAATATTGTTTACTTATATATTTATTATCAGTTTCCCTGTAAAGTGTTTCTGGTAGCCTATGGTATGGACTGGCAGGGAGAGAACACACATGCACAGTGGAGTCAAGTTAAGTTTCAAATTCCATCTTCTTGGAGCAGAAATGGCCACCCAGAGAGGGAGCAAATGAGGGGTCCAGCAGCTTTTGATGACACGCTCCCTGAAGGTATGGAGAGCATGGAGCTTCATACTCCCAAGATGAGAGGCTCAGTGCTTGCTGTTCTCCACTCTTACACTCTGAGCTTCTCTCACTATTCGAGAGGTATCTGCAGTTCTAGGAACCATTTACAAAGTCAAGATCTCCTGATCCTTCAAATGGGTTAATTTTTGACAGGACCGCATGTGCATTGGGGTAGAGAGAGTAGACTCAGTTTCCACAAATTTCTATCTCCAACTTCTCTTCTCAACATCTGGAAAGTGCATTTTCCTCACCTCCTCCACCTGAAATATAAGGTCCAGAAGAGACATGGACTCTGTCTAGGTTGTTATTCCCAGTATCTCCAAAAGACTCTCCCTAAACCAGGGTCATGTGCTAAGTAGGTGTGCAGTCAATTCTCACTAAATGAATTGAAAATTGGTAAAGATACTCACAAATGAAGTCCACTAAATCAGACAATTCATTCTGGCCTTCTCTTCAGTTAGGTTAATTTGGTAAGATTTATAATAAGTGGCTTCTCTCGTCCTCTGAGTAAACCCCATAATAATTCCTAATTCATTGACTGATTTACTTTGTGTCTGAAGTCACCACAGATTTGCAGAAACTTCAAAATAATTGAGGAATTGGGGGTGAGGAGAAAAGAGGGATGAGAATATAATGAAGTACAGTGGCAATTAGTTTACAGAAATACATATAAAATGGACCCAGCTGGGGGCATAGAGGTCAGCTGCGCACTTGGTTCCATGTTTCATAGTAGCCAAAGCCCAAATATTATGCATCCAAACACCACCAGCCTACTCCTCCTTCCCAGCAGGCCCAGCAGTGTCCTCCAGGGTCAGTGCCATCTCCCCTGCCCTACATGTGGGTAGGTATGGCTGTCTGTATTTCTCTGAGCCGGTGATCATGACACAATTTTTTCTTTTTCAAAAATGGGAAGGGGCTTATTGTTTTCTCATTTATCTTTTCTCTTCACCCTAAAGTCCTCAATTTCAAGCCTATTGTCTTTTACATGTTTTTGGAAGTTCCTACAAATCTTTGGGGATGTGCCATACAGGATAAAGCTGTCAATGATTTCCACCTATTTGTTTTAATCTGTTTTTAATAGCAAGACTAACTTCCTTACGAAAGATGAAGGCCTAACCTAGCTTCTGAACTTTTAAAACAGAACTGTTTTTAATGAATAGGTCCATTCATTTATTCCATTTACCATGTTGCACTGTGTGGTTACCCAGTGGTTCTCCTGAACCCACCTTCAGTGGAGTGTGTAAGCCACATAGACAACTCTGGATGGGACAGAGGCAGAGTGGGGGCTGAGAAGCAGCAAGTACTCACACTGGAGCAGCAGGGATATTAAATAAGGATTGTGAGTCCCAGCCTAATTGCAGAGTGATGGCCCTGCTAAGCAGGCCCAGGGTCTGAAACAGGACTCAGCGCAATCTTGAAATCATGTAATTTTTCGCCTCAATGAGCATGGAAATGTATTAGGGGGAAAAAGGAAGAAAGGGGTCTTGACTCAAAGACTTCTGAAAATGACAAGGATGAATGATAAAGGGCCTTAGATTACAGACACAATGAGGTAGCACCCATCCCTCTCCCCTTGCTCAGCACCTTGAAGAGGGTAAGACCCCCAGGGTGAGACAGCTTGTGTCTGGCCTAAGAAAGTCAGTCATGCCTGGGGATTCAGGATTTCTTGGAGAGCTGCCTACCAAAGCCACTCGTCATCCTCCTGCTGCACTAAGCACTGTTCTGGGACAGACAGAGAGGCTACCATTTGAGTGGCAATGAGGAAAGAGGAAGGGGGAACAGGAGAACATAGACCAGGCCCCTGCCTTAAAGGAGTCATGATGGACAGGGAAGATGAAGCTTTTGGAGCTGAGCCCACGCAGATGTGCATCACCTATGTCTCATCTCAGAGAACAAGCAGGGTGCACCTCGGAATTTTCCAGAGCCATGGGCATTCTCTAGATAATTCAGATATGTCCTAACAATACAATTAGAAGAGTTAGTGGTCTTAAAGGAACCAGTCTAAACCACAAGGGAAAAAATATTTGAAGAAATTTTTGACAATGTCATAGGAGTCAGAAAAGACAATAATCAGAGTAACTCTAATTTTCTAGAATACGCTGTTTGGATCCATGGAAGGATGGGGAACAGCCCATGTTTCTCACCAGCATCTGCCCCAATCTTTGCATACTCCTGATGAGCCAGAAAGTGCCTTCTCTACGTGGGCTGCCCCATCTGGAAAAGCAACATGCTCAACCTAGGGATGAAATCAAGCAGCTTCTAGCATGAAGCGGGAGAAATCGGAGGGGTAGACAAACCATGAGAGACGATGGACTCTGAAAAACAAGCAGGGTTCTAGAGGGGAGGGGGGTGGGAGGATGGGTTAGCCTGGTGGTGGGTATTGAGGAGGGCACATTCTGCATGGAGCACTGGGTGTTATCCGAAAACAACGGATCATGGATCACCACATCAAAAACCAATGATGTAATGTATGGGGATTAACATAAGAATAAAAGAAAGAAAGAAAGAAAGAAAGAAAAGAAAGAAAGAAAGAAAGAAAGAAAGAAAGAAAGAAAGAAAGAAA